>NW_016107410.1:2485309-2538588 GCF_001604975.1 Cebus imitator
AGATGTAGGTGATGGGGAGGAAGGCAGCAAATCACACTGCCATGTGTGTACCTATGCAACAATTTTGCATGTTCTTCACATGTACCCCAAAACCTAAAATGCAATAAAATAAATAAATGGGGAAAAAAAAAAAGAAATTGGAGTCTGATGTTCGAGGGCAGGGAGCGTCCATCATGAAAGAAAGTAGGCTGGGAGGCTGGACGAATCTCTCCTTTTTATGTTTTTCTGCCTCCTTTATATTCGCTGACAGCTGATTTGATGGTGCCCACCCAGTTAAGGGTGGGTCTTCCTTTCCAGGTCCACTGACTCAAATGTGAATCTCCTTTGGCAATGCCCTCACAGACACACCCAGGATCAGTACTTCGTATTCTTCATTCCAATCAAGTTGACACTCAGTATTAACCATCACAGTAGCTCAACAGGCCTGATACATTCAAACTTACTTTCTGCTTCTTCACAACTGCAGTGAGAAAGAGGACAACCACAGCAAAGAGCAGTGAGGCAAAGACATTTTGGGTGTCCCAGGCTGATTCTTGTTCAAGTGGGCATGCTATAAAGTAAGGAAGGGAGGGAGCTTGGCGAGGAGGCAAAATGCATCCCCATTGCTTCCTTTACTTCTCCCTGCCGACACCCCACACAAAAGAAGCCCTCCTCTGGCTCTGGAAAGCCAGACCCCTTTGTTTTCGAGGCTATAGCAGAAGACAATGGATGTGAACCCTACATGTATCAAGACATCACATTGTGTACCCATAAATAAGTACAATTATTATTTGTCAATTAACAATAAAATTAAATTTAAAAAATACTTTTAAAAGACTGAGTGTGATGAACATTGGAAGGAGAGATAGAATGGCATTTGGAGGGAGATTTGTGTCGATTTAGAAGTTTTAAAGCAAGAAAATCAGCTTCAGAGACACGTATTAGTGCATTTACCTCAAGGGACCCTATGGCCATCCTTAGGTCTACATCTTACTTCACAGCTCCTCATGGGGCATCCAAGCAAAGCTACTTTTAGCACTCTGTCAATAAAAGCAGTGGAGCTGGACTGGGCTGCTGCCCTTTGACTTCCAGGCCTAGTCTATTAATTGTGTGGCTCTGCTGTCCCATTGGTAGAGTTCCTTACAGTTTCTATATTACTGTTCTAATTTTCTTCTCATGCTGCAGACTTCTTCTTATAATTCTTGTTTTTCTTGTTCTTAAACTTGTGTCCCTTTATTATTCTTTTAAGCTTATTTGATTTTGTGGTAAGCTGCCTCCAATGGTTTGGGGAATGAAGTTGGGGTGAATAAATGTTTAATTGTTGATAAAATTTTCATTACTAAAAATGAGTGTAAAAGAATTTTTTTTTGTTGTTTTGTATTATCTGGAAGACACTAAGATCTAATATAGGATATAGAACACAAATGAAATTCTAAATAAGCCAATCACAAAAAGACCAACAACACGTAGTAGTTTACAGAAAGGCAGTATTATATACTAGTTATGGATGAGTTCTAGAGACTGATGCCCCTTCAAGACACATAAACATTTAAGGTTTATGGTAAGAGTGTTCACCACAAAAGTAGTAGAGGAGAGTATATATTTTAATGAGCCTTCAATTTTATATATTCATTAGAATACATAAACGATATCTTACTGTTGTTTTAATTTTAGTGTATTTGATTATTTTACAGTATGAACATGTTTTCAAATGTTTTCTGGGTGTTTTGTGGGGGCAGAAGTTGTTTTGTTTTGTTGTCATTTTCCTTTCTTTTGGTGACAGCTTTTTTTATATGGTTTGTTTGTTTCAACTCTGATCATAATGTCACATTATCAGCTCTACAAGCATATACCTAATGAAATCCCAAAATTGGGGAACATAGCTCTATTAGAACTAAAGACTTGATTCAATCATCTTCAAATTAAAACCTCAATGCTGTTTTTTTTTTTTTTAACTTTCATTCCATCACCTAAATATCAAAGTTGTCTAGAAATGCTGACCTCCTTCAAATAAATTCAGGTGACCAAGCAATTTTACAGTCAAACAGGAAGGAGCAGGTGTCTGGGGTATAGGCAAAGAAATAGTTGCCTCAAATCATAATCTGGAAAGTTTCTCAGAAACTTTTTGCTGCTTACATTCTTCTCTGTTCTCAGAAATCACAAGACCTCCATCTCTAATTTCAACCTTGTAGAAAGAAAGCAAAGAGCTGTCACTTTTCGGAAAGAAATCCCATTTAAATATAAAAGGTTAGCATATGTTTGAGCTGCATACAGCCTAAATTAAGATAAACTAAATTTTCCACAGAACTTCTAAGTTTCTCAACACTATCTGCCAGCATCACTATTGTCATTGAGGCTAATATGTTTCAAGTCTCTAGTTTCACTTTTCCTAATTACATCAAATATCATTTGAGTTTTCTTCCTAAATTTGTAAGTGTAATGATGTTTTGGTTAACAACTTCTCTTTGGATGTAGTTCTATAAAGTCAGCATGGAGTAGGAAGAGGTGGGCTGAGTGAGGTGGCTCTTGACTGTAATCCCAGCACTTTGGGAGGCCGACGTAGGCAGATCACAAGGTCAGGATTTCAAGATCACCCTGACGAACATGGTGAAACCATGTCTCTACTAAAAATACAAAAATTAGTCAGGCATGGTGGTGCATGTCTGTAATCTCAGCTACTCAGGAGGCTGAGGCAGGAGAATCACTTGAATCTGGGAAGTGGAGGTTGCAGGGAGCTAAGATCGTGCCACTGCACTCCAGCCTGGGTGACAGAGCAAGGCTTCATCTCCAAACAAACAAACAAACAATAGGAAGAGGTTGGGTACATTCTGAGCCTCCTTAGTCTGGGTGGCTGGATGGAATCATCTCTCATTTATTTGGGACTTGACCTATAATTTGTTAACAGAAGATAAAATTAGAAAAAGCCAGTAAAGAGAAAGGACAAGGATGTTCACCAAAGATAAATTGGAGGAGCAACATCAGCGTTGATGGACCAGTCTGGCCTTCCTATCTATGACTTTGCTTTACTACTCTCTGTGCTCCATACTACTGCTAGAGTCATTGCTTTAAAATGTGCATCATCTTGCTTTTAAAGCTTCTCCGAGGCTGTCAGTCACAAACAAGATGCAAGTCTCACATCTCCGTTTGGCCTAAAGATTCATTGCCAATCTGGCCTCTACAGACTTCACCCCATTCGAGTGCTGAGATGAGGGAAGGTTTTGAGTGGGCCGTGATACCTTCTACCAGTGACCCTTCTCCCTACTCTGCACCTCCCTTCTCCGTACTCTGCAACGTTGCCTGGGTGGCTCCTATTCAGGATTTATTTCCTGATTTCCCCAATACACAGATTACTATTTTTTCTTCATGCTTCCTTTCATCTTTATCACCAATCACGTGTCCAGTGTTGTGCTAGAGCTGGCCCGCATAGGCTTACAAGAGCAAATCCTTACGTTTTAATGAATTTCAAAAGCTAATTGTTAAATACAGCCATTATTTAAAAGCAATCTCTATGAAAATTATGGTTAAAGAAATTGTATTAAAGGTAAATTTAATAAATGCTCAAAACTCATTACTCCCTAATTAGCTGATTACATTTTACTATTGTATATGCTTTTGAAGTTATTTGTTTCTATTTTATTTGTATGGTGGGAATATTAAAATAATGATGTACTGTACTGTGCCTTTCTTTCCAACTCCGTGTTCAGTATCATTCCATTGGCAGCTTGAAATTGTTCATGACGGGAGTATTTATACCATTGAACTTGACAAACATTGCAAAGCAGAACTGGATTACTGTTATATTAATAGTATAAACTTAAGTGACTGAGAAAATGTTAACACTTCACATTAAACTTAACATATATTGTGCCTCTAGCTCTTACATTGTGAATAATATAAAAAGTCCAAAAAACACTTTGCAGCAATTGGAAATTATTACCCAATTCAGAAAAGAAATTGCTCGTCATTGATAAACAAGTGAAGATGGAATTCGCATTAATTGTTTCTCCTTCATCTTACTCGTTAGCACAGTGTTAACATAGACAAAAACATCAACTATCATTCATTTTTAGACTACACTCATTCCTCAATTGCCATCATTAGTTGGCTATAGATATAAGATTTCAGTTAAATTGATGAAGGCATACTTTGAGGAGCAATTCATTATATAAAATTTATAATAAGGAGGATTCTATTTTTATTAGTATTTATAAATTGTGCTGCAATTCTTTATAATATTTATAATAAACATGCGCATATATATGTGCATACATTTTTTCTTAGAAAACTGGTTGATAAACAGTTACTAGTATGCTACTGCATGGCATGTGTCTTTTATGAGAAATTGAATTTTTTTTAATGATTAGGGTTATATCTGAATCATTATTGAATCTCCAGCATCTATTTTATTCCCAGTAGATACTTGATAAATCCTTACTTACTTGCATTAAAAGAAAGACTATACTTCCGACTACTGATATTTAGATATGCAGGGTCTCTCCAACCACCAAGAGGTTGGAGTTTTTTCTCATCTTGGCCAGGGTAACTAGAGAACAATAGACTAGTTTTGGGAAAAGAGAAAGAAGGAGTATCTGGTTAAGGTAACAGTGTTCCAGAATATATATCTATTTCTCCATTAATTTTTGAATGAAAAATTCTGTAACCAGAAGACAGTTATTCAACGTATTATCTTGCTATGTATAGTTAGTGCTGACTTAAGAAAATATTTGAAATGGTTTTTAGAGTCTGCAGCAGATGCAGTTATGCCACCCGCAAGTATGCTGTCTCCCCATTCCTCATATCCACAAAGATATATACCTGTATACGCTTAACATGGACACTTTTGTTTTAATAGAAAAGGAGCTCAAAACGCATGCATGCCCAAAACCTAATCAATTACATTACATAGAGTAGTAAAATATTCCTAGCGGAATTCACATTATATCTATGTCTGTCTTCATTTAGCTTAGGATAGGAAAGAGAAACTACTTGGTATTTTCAGCAGGAAGGGGGCTAACACAGAGCAGCAAGTGCCTACAGCCTCACTGGGGGACAGGAGGAACATTCTATAAGCTAGGCCTCCAGGAATCATTCCCAGAACTTTATAAAACTGACCTACTTGAGGGGCTTTTTCCTTTGCTTTCAGCCATCACTTGGTTTTAGACTTAGGTGGAATGCCTGGATCAAGAAAGTTCCCTTGCCTTCAACACTCATAAAATTTAGAGGATGCTCACTAGTAAGGTGCTGCTATAAAATCTTATATTTCCAGTTTTTATAAATAGTGCTTTCCCCCACCAAAAAAAAATGGCCTTGCCTTACTACCGGACAGCATAATTGTATATCTAACTTGTAGAATCTAACTCACATCCAGAGCCAAAGTTTCCAGACAAAATCGGATTCATGAGTTTTAGCTTTCCCACTTCTACAGAACACAACTGAAAGAGTTGGGGTTGGATACTGAGTGCCAGTCAACAATATACAACAAAAATCTGTAACTATATAATTTCTGTTATCAGCCAGATGGTTATGGAGACCTTGACTACATCCTTCAATTTGTACCAAAGTGCAATCAACCACTGCACCAACAGTCTTTCTAAAGTGATGTTTGGCTGAAATGGAATAACCAGTATCCCCTTTGCATAGAAAAAAATATATGATTGTGATAATTGCAAATATTGTATTTTCAATTCTTTTTAATTTTTTTAAATGAGATTATTGTACATATGTATGATATACATAGTGATGCTGTCATACATATATAGTGATTAGATCAGGATAATTAGCATACTCATCACCTCAAATATTTATCATTTATTTGTGTTGGGAAAACTCAATATCCTCCTTCTAGCTGTTTGAAACTACATAATGTATTATTGTTAACTATAGTCATCCTGCAATGTTATAGGACTGAAGTCTGCTTTTATTTTCATTTAACATTGCCATAAGCCTCTCCTTATGACAATACAATTTTTTTATCAACATTCATAAATGCTGCCTAACATGGCACTTTTATGATTATTTGATAATTTACTTAACCCTTTCTTTTCTGCTAGTGATGTAGTTAAGTTACAGTTTTCTACAAATACCAGAGGTGGTATGAGGTACAGCTTTGTATATAAACCCCTGTCGTTCTCTTTAATTATTTTCTGAAGATCTCAGCTGTCTCTTAAAAATGGGTCTTATTTACTGACTCACTGAATTTGGGCTTTTTGATTTGTTCTGTAAATGAGACAAAAGTAGATCCATATTGTTTTAGAAGCAATGAGGAAAAGTCAGCAGTATATTATTTTGCGCTAAAATAGCACAGCTTCTAAAACACCTGGGACCTTGTTGAGAGGCGTTACATAAAGGCATAGATTGCAGTAAATGTTGCTTCATTTTGACTTGTGTATGAGGCCCATATTCTTGATCTAATAAATATCAATATGTTTCTTGTTTAAGATGATGCCTAATCATTGGACGCTCATACTCACAAATATTATTGCTTATTTTCCCAAAGATAATACCTATTTCTAGTATAGTTTAAATCAGTGTACTAACTATGTGCTCCTACCATGCTAATTTTAGGTGGAATCAAAAATGTGTAGAATCATGTCTCCAAATTGCAAGAGTTTACAGTGTCTGGGGGAATGTGAGAAAATTGCTTTATTGCTCTATTTTAAAACTGCATTATGTTCCCTTTAAGTTTTTCTTTAAATCTCAGTGAGAATGAAGTGCAGTGAGAGTGCAAATGATTCCCTTTAGAATCTCTAGGCTGTAAGTACCACAAGCTCTAGGGATTTGTTTCTCATTTAAATTGGCATCACAATTGCTTAGTTTGCAGCCTGATAAATATGACTTCGATAACTGAATGAACAAATGGACAGTAAATGAATGACTCAACTTAGATCCTATTCTCTATGAAAAATCAGTTTTAAAATGATCAAAGACCTACATGGCTACCTTAGTTCATTTTGTGTTGCAATAAAGAAATAACGGAGAAGGCTTGAGGCTCTTTCCACTCATGGTGGAAGGCAAAGATAAGCCAGTACGTGGAGATCACATGGCAAGAAGGAAGAAAGAGAGGGGGCAGGGGCCAAGCTCTTTTTAACAATCAGCTCTTTGGGAACTCTCATGGGAACTAAGAGAGCAAGAACTCACTGGTACCTTGAGGAGGACTCCAAGCCATTCATGAAGGATCTATCCCATGACCCAAACACCTCTCACCAGGCCCTACCTCCATCAGTGGGAATCCAGTTTCAACATGAGACTCAGTGGGGCCAAACAAACCGTATACAAACTATAGCAATGGCTTAGTAACTTTAGGAACTAGACAACTTAATCTCAACATAGTGACTATTTATCAAGCACTTAACTAAAGTCTGTTGTAAGCCTTTTACATGTTGTATTTTACTGGCTGCTCATATTTTGCATGCTAGGTACTAGTATATTTCCCAATTTATAGAAAAGAAAACTAAGGTTTAGGATTAATTTGCCCAAGTTAATGCAGTAAGTAAGAAGTGACACAGGGATGCTGAACCCCACTATACTCTTAATGATATGTCTCCCTTATGTTATATAGCAAATATCAAGCATTGATGTGGGGAAAGATCTTATAGCAAATTAACAAACCAGTGTCGGTATTTTGTTGTTGTAGTTTGTTTGCTTGCTTGTTTTCGAGACAGGGTCTTACTCTGTTACTCAGGCTGGAATGCAGTGGCATTTCATCACAGCTCACTGCTGCTTCGATCGACCTCCCCAGGCTCAAGTAATCCTCCCACCTCAGCCTACCAAGTAGCTGGGACTACAGGTGTGCACCATGATACCCAGCTAATATATTTTGTATTTATTGTAGGTGTGGGGTTTCACCACATTTCCTAGGCTGGTCTTGAGCTCCTGAGCTCAAGCAATCTGCTCACCTCAGCTTCCAAAAGCGTGGGATTATAGGTGTGAGCCACTGCACCGGGCCATAAAACAATGTTTACATATTATGAATTCCTCTGGGTATTTGTAATACAAAGTCATATCATTCTCAATTTTCTATATGTCCTTTTGTCAGGACACTCACCATCTCTTCTTTAGACTTTACCAATCTGAAATTTCTCTCAAATGTTAAAGTCATGCTCTGTCCAAAAATGTTCAGACCTTCTAGGAGCATCAAGTTGAAAGAAAATCCAATTCTAGTGGTAATAACCACCATCATTTCTAATGGTACATTGTGCAGCTGTTGAAATGTTGAAGGTTCCACTGTCCATCAGACATCTACTCTGCAGCAATGCTTCCTTGATCTGGGTGTCTGCCAGCTTGGCAGTTTGCTGCCCAGTTGAGTTTGAACTTGTAGCTCAGTGATAGGCAGAATTCTAAGATGGCTCCCGAGTCCCTGGCCCCTGATAAACATGTGCCTACTCCTAGCTATTCAATTAAACTCACCTAGGTTTCCTGGAAAGGCATTTGCAAATGTTATTAAAAGTCCAAGTGAGATGACATTAAAAAGGAGAGATTATCTGGGTGGAGCTGGACTAATCACATGAGCCCTTTAAGTCTGAATCTAGCAATCAGAGATAAGTCAATCAAAGAGAGTAGAAGAATGAGAGATTCAATGAGAGAAAAATGTGCTGGGGCACATAGCATGGAATACAGGCAGTCTCTAGAAGCTTAGAGCAGCCCCTACCTAGAGTCAGTAAGGAACTGGCAACCTCAGTCGTACAACCACAAGAAACTAGATTCCGCCAACAATCTGAATGAACTTGGAAGTGGTCCCTTTCCCAGACACTCCAAAGCAGAGTGTAGGTCATGTGATATTCTCATTCCAGCCTCATGATATGCTGAGAGAACCCAGCTATGCAATGATAAAATTCTAACCTGCAGAACTGTGAACTAATAAATGCTCATTGTTTTAAAGTTAAGCATGTGGTAACTTGTTACGCAAAAATAAAAAGCTAACACAAGCTCTCTTAGTTCATGTTCTAAATCTGATAGTTTTTCTTCACAGCCCAAATGCTAAACCTGGGTCTTGATGGGCTTCTAGCTCAATCCACGTTGAGATCCAAAATCTCGCCTCCCATAACCTTCAAGTCTTCATGGTGGTGCCAAGATTCTAGCTTAGACTATTTCTGGTTTCCTGATGGTTCCCATTTTTCACTTATAAAAATGAGCCATTCTTCATGTCCAAGAATAAAGTCTAAAGCCTGCATTTGTCAGGCCACAACCAGTTCAAATGCAGTCTCTCTCAGTCATGGGCTGCCTAGTATTGTAAATGGTCATAATTAATTTCTCAATTAACAAAAAGATATGTAAGAGATGACCTGAGGTTGTCAACAAATCTAAGCAAAGCAGAAGTTGACCACCTCAGTGATTACCACATTTAAGCTTGGTTTTACCTGGTATACCATTATTTGTAAACTCTTTTCACTAACTACAAAGAGACAGAAAAAAAACTATACATACATGCACACATGCACTGTTTCTTTTTCAGCTTGTCTCAAAGCAAAATTAAAGTAACATGCAAAAGGATAAAATGTATGCTCAGAATACTATGAATGCTAAGATAGAAATTTCATGCTTTTCAAAATAAATGAGAAATATTCATTTGAATCCTTTGTGATTCTCGTTTCTGTTTGTTCTTATATATATATATATATATATATATATATATTTATATTTATATAAATATATATATTTATATAAATATATAAATATATATATATATTTCTTATATATATATAAGAAATATATATATATATTTCTTAACAGGCAAATACCTTAAAGTCTTAACATATACGTGTGTATGTTGATTCTAGAATGACTTTTGCTTTCAAAAATATTTTATAGTGAGATAAAAGAAAGGCCTAGAAGGAGAATGGGCATTATATTAAACAATGATTCATAACAGTGCAACATCAGTGAGGAGGGAACCAAATGCTATTGAGAGGTTACTCCATATCTTATCATCTTTTGAAATATGTTATAGGAGAGAAAATAAATTTTATTTGGATTTTCAGATATGTTGTTTTAGAATTAATTAAAATAGCAGGTATTTCTCTCTTTTAGTGAACGGTTCGGTTATAGCAAAATAAAACACCTTAAATATTATCAAGTATAACCTCAGAAAATTCCAATTTGAGAAGTCAAAGTTTCTTTTAAATCTTATACCCAGACTTCTCTGCAAAAATCTATGGTTTTAAATTTTGGAAAGAGACAAACTCATCAACACTTTAGGTTAGGTAGACCCAAACTCATTTTAAAATCTGATTATATATACATTCAATTCCGTGCTTAATAGAGACTATAATCTTAGGGAGAAATCTATAATCCTTTGTTTAATCTTATTGTTTGTGTTGGGATATTTTTACAAAAAGTTTTATTTAAAAAGATAATAGCTAAGTTGACTCGAAATGGTGGAATTTTGCCTTCTTAGTTAAAAAGCTTCTCAAAAAACAGTTCTAAAGACCACAAGGCCATAGGCCAGGCACCACTTTCTATCTGGTAGTAGTATTTTAACAAAAATACAAGGCAGGGACTCAGCAGACTATAAGCATTATTTTCAAAACTAACCTAGAAAACACAATTCCAAGCTATAATTGCAAAAGCACATACACTTAAATTGGTAATTGTAAACAAAATATGAGATATAAAATTAAATTTAAAACAGACTAATATAGAGAAAGTAGAGAGGCTAACAAACTGTAATGTATGTAAGCTACTAATCCATACTAAGCAGAGCAATTGTTCTCAAAGTGTTTCCTGTTACCGGGGAACTTGAAAATGCAGGTTCCCAGGCCCCAACGAAATCAGAAGTTCTTGGCATGGGACTCAGCAATCTGTGCCATCACCAGCTCTCAAGTGATATGTGACTTATTGGGGTAATAAGGAGGTACAAAAGTCAGACCTGTATTATTTGAAAGCTCTGCAGATGATTCTAATATACAGTCAAGTTGAGTCTAAATGTTTAAATTAGATAGATATTAAAACTCACCAGTAAGAAAATAAACAACCTGATTAAAAAATAGCCATGAGATCTGAATGGACACTTCACCAAAGAAGATATCCAGATGGCAAATAAGCATATAAAAACATGCTCTACATCATAGGTCATCAATGAAATGCAAATAAAAGCAAAATTAGATAGTACTACCAAATTCTGGTGAAGATGTTGAACAACAGGAGTTTTTGTTCATTGGTGATAGAAATACAGAGTGGTACAGCCACTTTGAAAAATAGTTTAACGGTTTCTTATAAAATTAAACATACTTTTACCATACAACTCAGCCATTCAGTTTCTTGGTATGTACAAAATTAGTTGAAAACACATGTCTGTAAAAAATCTGCACACAGATATTTATAGCAGCTTTATTCATTATTGCCCAAACCTGAAAGCAACCAATCCTTCAGTGGGTGAATGAATAAATTATGGCACATCCAGACAATGGAATATTACTCAGCACTATAAAGAAATGAGCTATCAAGACATGAAAGGACATGGAGGAAACTGGAATGCATATTGCTAAGTGAAAGAAGCCAATCATATGATTCCAACTATATGACATTCTGGAAAAGGCAAAACTATGGAGGCATAAAAAGATCAGTGGTTGTCAGGGATTGAGGAAAAGGAGGAATAAATAGGCAGAGTGCAGAGGATTTTTAGGACAGTGAAACTATTCTGTAGGAGACAGAATGGCAGATACATGTCACTATACATTTAGCCAAACCTGTAGTATGTACAACACTGAGAGTGAAACCTAATGTAGACGACGGAGTTTGGTTGATAATGATGTGTCAATACAGGTTCATGTATTGTAATAAATGCACCTCTCTGGCATGGTACAGTATGTTGGTAACACGGAAAGCTGGGGAAGGGTGTGGCAGATATATGCCAACTCTCTGTATGACTCTCTCAAATTTTCTGTAAACTTAAAACTGCTCTAAGAAATTGTCTAATTTTAAAATTGGGTAGATGGTATTAAAGGATCTTTTTTTAAAATAAGTAAATCATGAGTATGAGTTTACACATATATAAAATGAACATGAGTCAAAGGTTTTATTTAGCTCATTAGTTGGTAAGGAAAATGGGAATAAAAATGCCATTAGTTCAAAGGAAATCCCAGAGAGTAACTATATAAGGCCAACAAGAACGCTAACATGAACTTGCTTAACAAAGAGAAACCTGGTTTCTTCCATAGTAGATTAGAAAAGTCCATTGAATCTCCATTGGACAGAATTTACCTGCATGTATATAGAAAATAATTTTTTGTATTTCTATGAATTTTCTGCAAGTTAACTTCTAACTGTACAAAATTATATAATAGCTCTAAAACAGTGGAATGCACAAACCCTACAGAATCAGATGAATCAGAGGATGCTTTCTAAACAATATGTAATTTCTCCATTAAAGAAGCCTGGTGATCTCTTGGTCCCTTTTGAAGTCATCCACAATTTTTTCTACCAGAGGAAAACATGTAGAAAAAGAAGCAAGGCAAAGCATGGCTCAGGGGGAACATGGCCAGCTGAGATGGCAATGAGGTGACAGCTTCAAAAGAGCAAAGCACAGGAATTGAAATAGTTTGACAAAGAGGGTTTGCCTTTTATCAAAAGGTCTTGAGGGTCATGTTGATGATTTTGTTCTTCCTATCATTTAAATGCAAGGTTATTGGAGGTTTCAGAAAAAACAGATGTGGTATATATTATTAATGCGGTGCTTTAAGGATATTAATCCAAAACCATCTGCAGGATACATTAAATGCCAGAAATGACCCAGGCAAGAGCTGGTAAAGTAATTCAGGATTAAGATAAAATTTAAAGTTTTATTATCCAGAGATTTCCTCTCTAAGAATTTCTTTGAAGAAAGGCATTATTCCAAATCCATCTTATTCTATAAAACCCACAAAGCCGGTGTGCTATCTCTGTCTGTCTCTCGCTCTCTCTCTCGGCCTTGATCTAGAGTAAAATGTTGAAAATAGGGAACCATTTTTCTTTCCAGACAGGGTGGATAGTTATCTGGAATAAAAAGTTTCATTTTCCAGTATTTTTCATTGAAACTATCACCTGATAATTACACTGAATAGAAAGTAATCATTAATCACATCTTTAATATATCAATTCATCAGTGTCTACCTTGTGTAGAGCAGAATTAAAATTAATCAGTCAAACCAAACCCCATCAGGACGGAATGCCTGGGGAAGTGTGGGTTAAGAAGGCAACCCTTTTAAATGGAGAAAATACATTTGCTTCTGCTGGAAGGAAGACTGAGGCCTTACCAGTAGCACTGCTTTATGTCATCACAGAAAGTGTTTTAATCCCCTCCCTTGTCCAGTTTGAGTAACCTCAAGTTTTTAGAAATGTAAAGCTCCTAAATGTTATCTGACCTATAAGGGAAAAAAATTGGTCAATTTTGTCATTGCCCTTTCTCGGCACATAATTTTGTTACTGGAAGGCTTTCACAAAACAAATTCACATTTTAAAATGCAACAGCTGCCTGTATCTTTGTCATCCCTATTTCTCAACTGATAGGTACATTCCTCCAGGATGGCCCACTCAGAGGCTCCTCTTTCTAAAGCTGGAGGGGGAAAAAAGGCGTTTTTATGAAGGTGATTACATGTAGAGTCTGGGTTTAAAGACTCCGGAGCAAATAATGTTGCTTATCACTCCCTGCTTTCCTGACTTGTGTTGATGCTATGAAAAGAAACCTGTCTCTTTTCTCTGACTAGATTTATAAACTCCTTGCAGAAAGCACCCCAGTCTTACAATGAGTTTGCTAAGTCCCTTTCCAAATATGAGAGCTCCTGCATAATTGCTTAATAAATAACTTGATGTTTAGTTGGTTAAAGATTATAAATTCTACAGAAAGTTTAAGGGGAGAAAAGATTATCTTAGGGACTGCAAATGTCAAGGTACTTATTTCTAAACTTTGAATCTAGATGGCAAGTCTTTTTATATTTTACATAGGCAGAAGAGTTTTGATGTTTTTGGAGACACACTTCAGGCTTTCCATGATTACAATTATAGTATATTATTTCCCCCTATAAAATTCAGAAAATTAAAAATTGAGGAGAGTCAAGGCTGCGGCAAGTGGAAAACAATCAAGCCACTGAGCCATGGGCGCTGAGCAGTTCACTCCACTTCCTCACTTATAACGGGCTTCCACCCCGCTCAAAGCTCAGCACATATGTCAAGTCAGTGCCTCTTCAAAATTGCAAAGTACTGCATATCAGAAACCAGTGGGCCCAGTCATTAATCAAAACAATAACATTAAATTCACCAAATCCCATACTTACCAACTAGCCTCATCTCCTCTATAGCTGCTAACTGAGTACAAGATAAATGATGGGTGCTCAATAAATTCTGTATGAATAAACTAACTTGCAAATTACCAGTCTCCAGAGCGAGGTGACCAAATTTGAGACTAAGGAAGAGAGTATGACTAAAGTTCAAAACAAAGGGGCTATGATGCCTATGTTAGATACAATTTTCATTTTTACATAGATCAAAGGAATGCATTAATATTTGAGTTTTGAGACAAATGTAAAAGTACAAACATGGGTTCTTTTTTTCCCCATTCTTATTTTCTTTTTTCCCCCCATTTATTTATTTTATTGCATTTTAGGTTTTGGGGTACATGTGAAGAATATGCAAGATTGTTGCATAGGTACACACGTGGCAGTGTGATTTGCTGCCTTCCTCCCCATCACCTACATCTGGCATCTCTCCCCTTGCCATCTCTCCCCAGCTCCCCACCTTTCTGTAAAATAAATAAACAGAAAAGGATCGGGTATATGTCAGCCTGGAAGCAGGTTATAATTGAAGATGAAAATTCATACTAGTATCTGAAGAAATAGAGTCAGAGATCATTGGGGTGCCAGCCAAATCTGACTAAAGCATCTAGGACACCATCTCAATTATAATTGATCACTCTGAGAACTGGTTTGCAGTCAGTGTGTTGATTGTGCTGACAGTTTCAGTTCCTTCTGTTGTGAGCTAAGTTTAGATGGAGTTGGCTATTTGAACAACCCAGTGCCAGGACTCCATTTTGCATTTAAATGGGAATTGGGAAATATATTTTATAATGATCAAGAAAAAAAGGAATGGAGACACTCAGTTTCCTAAGAAGAAATGGACATAGATGCTATTAATCTAGGGTGTAACTGAAATAAAAAGAAATGGGCCATAAAAATGTGAAATGCTCAATATAACAATAAAAATAAGCTACCTATATAAATAAAGACATGGTAATAGCAATAAAACTAATGCCTTAATTTGAATACCACACAGCTTGCAAAGTGCTGTCATTTGATTCTCAGAGGTTATGATAAAATATACTTGCACATTACATATATTTGTATAATTGATTTTTCAACACCACAGCCAATTACATCTGTACAGACACTGGTTACAGTTCTTATCAGCAGTGTTCTAAATGTCCATGGTTTTTCTTTAATTTGTGTCATCTACCATAGATCTCTTGGTTTTTGCCAATTTATCTTAGAACCTGCTGACAAATTTATAGGCTCCTATTACAGGTTGAATTATATCTCCCAAAATTTGTATTCTGAAGTTCCAACCTGCAGTGTCTCATCTGGAATTAGAATTGTTACTGATATAATTAGTTATAAGGCCATTAAGTTAGGTCTTACTCCAACATGATTGGCGTCCTCATAAAAGGGGGAAATTAGGGAACAAAGGCAGGCACACAGGAAGAATGCCACGTGCTAATAAAGGCAGAGATCATAGTGATGATTCTGCCAAAGATTGCCAGCAACCCACCACCAGCTAGGGAACAGGCAAGCAACAGGCTCTTTCTCTCAGCCCTCAGAAGAAACCAACATGGCTAACACCTTGATCTCAAACTTGCAGCCTCCAGAACTGTGAGAAAACAAATTTCTGTTGTTTAAGCCACCCAGAGTGTGGTACTTTGTTACAGCAACTCTAGGAAACCAATATAGTTGCTGTCATGCCTGTAACTTTAAGAAAAATAGAGACATGTTTAAGAGTATAGGGCCATGGGTATTTAAGAAAGTATGGCAAAAAAGAGCCCCTCTGGCCTCATCAATAACAGCAGCTCTGACTTTCTATGGACCTCTCCGGTTACTCTTGTTGGAGGACTGTGCCGAGTGGGTCCCAGGTATGTGGAAGTCCCACTCTGCTTTCAATTTGTATATCCTCCCAATGTTCTCTTCAGGAGGCCTATTAGCCAAGGAAATCCACAAAAAGGAGGTTGGTTCCTCGCTTTCCCTATTACCAAGTGTGTGCTCTTTGACAGATTACTTAACTTCCCTATTTATAAGATGGGGATAATAAAACTTATCTCAAAAGTTTGTTGTGAGGTGTAAATAAAGTAATATACATCACCATTTTTTCCTAATTCAGTGTTGAAAGCTGGTGCACAGATGAGGAAGAAAATATAAACATCACCATTCTGCAGCCATAGAGACTTTATTCCCAGATCATGATTCATTGTTCTTTCTCTCTTTCCTCTTGATAAAATGCCATATATATATATATATATATATTTTTCCTATCACATCTATTTGCCTGCTCTTCTTAATTTGTATACTCCTTTTGCCATGCCATGCCCATTAACTGTGTCTTCCTGCCTTCCTCCTGTCTAAAGCAAGTGAAATTTCTTTAGTCATCCTTCTAAGAAAAAAAACAAAACAAACAAAAAAAAACTTTTCCCAACTTATTGGTAGCTCCAGAATTTCTACACAGGATGACCCAGAGGCAGTAATACCAAGGAACAAGTCTTAAATCTGCCCTTACAGAGCAGATGCTGTGCTTTTGTTTAGTGTTGGCTTCTTTGGGACGGCTCGGAAAGGGTGGTGTGCTAATTAGCTCAGTCACAACCCTGTGGACTATTTTGTTTGTTTATTTGTTTGCCATTCCAGACCTTTTCTCCACCCTTCCCTACCTTGTCCTATACCCAAACAGGGTGATTTCTGTGGGCTGTTTACCCAAAATGCCTTGACCTCCTGTAAGCAGACCACAGGGTTGAACCAGAGAGAGAGAGAGAGATAGGGGTATTTGTTCACTCCCTCCCCAGGTTCCGTTTGTGCCAGGCACAGGTTTTGACTCTGTCCTTCTAAGGCTGTAGCTCATTTCCAGACACCTTACTCCTGGTGAAACGGCTCTCATCAATTCCAGTACTAATTCCCTCCTTTTCCCTCTTCAAGGCCATGGGGAGTGACACAAACAAATGTAATAATCATTTTTTAATATATTTGCCCCTTGAAAACTTGGATTTCTCACTCTTACTGGTCCCTGGATGTTTAATTATCCTCTAACTTTCCACACTTTTGTAAACAGTCCATTCAGTGTAACTCTCTTAATTTAAGCTCACTGAATGTGCCATTTATTCACTGTTAGGACTTTGATATCCCACCACCACCATCTTGGCACTGCTGTCCCTTCCTTTTTATAACTTTACATTGGGGGTAAGCAGCAGTGTGTTGATAAGGAAGTTTTACTTTACCCTAGTTCTTTTATTTCCTGAACAATGGTAGTGGTGCTTTTGATATCATAACCACCAGTTCATCTGTTATTATTTTATCATGAATCTCTGATATTTCTGAATTCTTCATTCCCCTTTTCCTGCCTTTGCCTTTAAGTTTATTGTCTGGAGGCAGTCTGGCCAGTGGTGGGAGTGGGGATGATAAACAGCCAGTGGCCAGGCTTGGAATGAAACGTTTCCTACCTTTCCCTGAACCCAATGAAGGTTGATTTCTGAGAGTTTATATGAACACTATGACTTTGAGAAAAGCATGAATTTTCCACCAGTCTCAAAAGGGCAACACCCCCAATTTGTGGTTAAGAGCAAAATAAAATAATCAAAGGAGACAGTACATAGTAGCAGATTAACAGTTTTTAGCCCTTAAACTGAAAAAAAAAAGTGAAGAATTCTCTTTGTTTTCAAATGTATTAATTTATACAAGATGCAATGTTGACCTAATATAATGTGTCAGGAGAAATTATTTCCCTATAAGAAATCAGACCTTCATTATAGTGGGAAAGACTAGAAATTACCTTTCTAAATTTGTCACACCCTCTGTCATTAAAGTTGAAGTGCAAATGCATTACAATACATACAATAATAGCATATAGGTCATCCACATCCACATCTTCCAGAGGTTAATGTCCTTTCTGATTGGCTTTGTCTTGTTTTTCCATGTATGTTATGAATATAATCCTCAGTGACTGAGTCACACACATCTCAACATGGAACATGTTCCTGTGAAAGGCCAGCCCAGCTTTCCCCTCTAATGCCAGCCATGACAGTTTAATTCTTTTGTCTCTTCTCTTTATTTTTTCTTTTGCTTCTTTTTCCTTATTTGGTTTTCTCTCCTAAATTACATACCAGTAACTCTTACCATGAAATTCCCACTTTCCACTTTCAATGTCATCAAATGTCCCATTGCCTCCCATCTTTCATACAACTTTTGAAAACTCAAATACTAATAATCAGAGCATTCATTTTGCATTTTTAATCCTCAAGCTCCTTCCTCTCCCTGCTGTTGCTATTTAGAAGGGCTTTGAGGAGTGAGAACTATTCAGCTCATGGATCCTGTTTCGTGGTTTCTGCTGCCTTCCATTGCCTTACTTAAGAGCAAGTGTAACCCACACAGCCAGCCAGCTTCGCTGTGCCTTGCCCAATGGACTCATGGAAATCCTGGGTCTCTTAGCACTTTATGTTCTCCTAGTGAAACCCTTAGAGAAACTTACACTGCCTCCCTCCAATGTCTTCAAATGTGTAAAAAAAAAAAACGAGTTATATTCTCTCACATAGAGCTTGCTACCGGCCTGTATAATCTTGCCCTTTTTTTGTTTTCCTGGAAAATTGTGATAAGTAGCAGTTTTGTGTTGCAATTGTTATTGGGGAGTTGCCCTTATCTTATGAAGACTGTTTTTCACTTTGAGAAGTGTTTAAATCAAACGTGCCAGGTGCTGATGGGACAAAGATCTGGAATGTGCATCAGATGCCATAATGGCTTAATTCTGTGTTAAACAGTGTTAACCAGCTCCCTTTCCTTTTTCCACATCCCCAGGCTCAGCAGACAGGGCCTCAAAGCAGGCCTGTCTATGGTGCCAAGAATGTTTCCACCGAGTCAGCCACTTGCTTCTCTTCTTCTTCCTTAATGACTGGTCTACAGGAGGGTGGTGGGCAAGCGGCACTGATGCTCTGTAGCGGGGGATGCTGACCCTGCTAGAGAGGGAAATTTTGCCCTCCTCTTCCTATTGCTTTTCACAGAGGGTCCCAGGATAACTTTGAATGGGAGTGGGGGAAGCCTACTAATTTTGTAACAAATTATTGGATCGCTGTGCTGATGCTTGCAGGCTGGGTCTAGTCAAGCGAGGGGTATAATATAAAGTGGTAAAATGGTCTTCCCTTCTCACAGACACCACTGTCCTCTTCCCAGAATGCCCTGAGACTTTTCTTCCCTATCATTGCATAAAACAAGATATTTCTGGTCCACTTGAAATAAAATGCCACACTTCTTTCAGCAGTTTATCTGTTCCAGCCTTTCTTGGTATTAGTCATGATGTCTCTTTCACCATAATCAAATGTAATTATCAGTCTTTGATGCCTCCATCCTTTGGAAAAGTGGAGATTTCCTAGCAAAGGTTTATCTGTTTTCAGCCACTTTGCTTTCAGTAATCTATCTTTTGCAGCAGACTCCTGAAGAAAATACAGCAATTACTTTTTAGTTAATATTAGTTGCCTCTCACCCTCATTCCCTTCATTTGTTCCCATCCTAGCAATCAGTTAGTCAAGAATTAGCCATTGAATTTCTTCCATATGTGAGCGTTTTCTTTCTGGGGTAGTGCTCTAACAAGATCAAGACAGCTTTCCTAGCAGCCCTCAGAACTCCCTAGAACTCAGGAAGTAGGTGAGCAGGCCCAAGAGCGATTTCCCTTTGAAGAGATTGTTCATGTTCTTAGTTTCCTGAGCTGAGAAACCTGCCTTTCGATTATTTTCTGCTTCACCCTTTGATAGCTTTGGACCATGTCTTTCTCTTTTCCCTGTACTTCTTTTGTTCCGCAAACTGACTTATAAAGAACCCCTGCACTATCCACAGGTGTTTTTTCAGGAGCATCTTTCCAAATCCCTTTTTTATTGTGTAGAACTATCGGTGCTTTCTCTTCGTTCACACTCTAAGATGCCTGTAGGCATGACTTCATTTGGACTTAACCAAATGAAGATCTTTCATTTGTTTGTTTTTTCTCTAATCTCCTTAATTTCTGAAACACAAATATAGCCAGGTGTGGTGGCTCTTGCCTGTAGTTGCAGTGTTTTGGGTGGCCAAGGTGGGATTATTGCTAGAGGTCAGAAGTTCAAGACCAGCCTGGACAACATAAGCAAATGCTGTCTCTACGAAAACTGAAAACATTAGCTGGGCATGTTGGCATTGTGCCTGTAGTCCTAGCTACTTGAAAGGCTGAGGTGGGAGGATTGGACCCAGGAGTTCAAGGCTGCAATGGGCTATGATCACACCATTGCTCTCTAGCCTCAGGCAACACAGCAAGACCTTGTCTCAGAAGCTAGCAAGCAAACAAACAAACAAAAACCAAATGAATAAATAACATACGCCTGTTTGTCCATTAAATATTATAGGTCCCACTGCTGTGTTTTCAACTAGACTTCAAAATTCTCAAGACTGGTAGCACAGAATGAGCATAGGCTTTGCGTCTAAAAGATGTGATATGAATCTCGGCATGACCACTCAACTTTAGTTTCTTCATCTGTAGGAAGAGAAAACAGTGTCCTCCCCATGGACCAGTTTTGAGAAATATCACATTTTAAAAGCCCTATCACGATGGCTGGCATATGTGGCCTCTCCACAAATTTTGGTTTTCTTCCTCCTTCCCCTTCATTAACCTCAAATATCTGGAGACATTTATCATTCACTGTATGTTTATTCCTTTCCCTGAAAGCTCATGCAATAGCTCTAATTTAGCATGTGTCACCAGAGCTGGACAGATTGAATAGGGCGTAGAGATCTGCCTCTTCTGATCATTTTTCTCATATTTCTAAAACTTTAGTGTTCTAATAGGCATTTGTTTATCTTCATGCCACTACAAACTCTGAGGTTTTGAGGAATTAATTTTGGTGATTATTATGGAATGATAGATATGATCTTTCCTTCTGCTTCACAGTGCGTTTTCTTTCCCAGAAACAAGTTGCATTATTTTTAGGGGCCTATTTCATGTTTTGATGAGTTTGTTCCATTTTGTTTTCATACTCATCTAAATAACACCTACATTCTATATTATTCGACCAATTCAAAGTATTTAACCATAGAGTCACAATTTCGTTACTTCCAACCCTTTTATCTTTTTAAAGTTAAATGGTTTACAAAGGCTAATGTTTATTTTTATAATGAGAAAGGATCACCATCCTTTAATGATGTTTATTCCCTTCCTTGTGCATACATGCTTGTGTATGTGAGAGAGAAAGATTTGAATGGTAGTGGTTATTCATTAAAATAATACAATATTTATACTACATATATTGTGTATATGTAGTATGTATACAATATACTACCTACCACAGCAATTCAGTCCATCCATGAGTCTTTTCTATTCCAGGCACAATATTTATACTACATATATTATGTATAACATATTATATGTATATTACATATAGTACATATATTGTGTACAATACATGAAGCATAAATATTGCATTATATTAATAACCTCTGATTGAATACCTTCAGTGACAAATAGTTCACTCAAACCTCTGCTTGAATACCATGAGTGACAGAGTTGACTACCTACCACAGCAATTCAATTAATTATCAGAATTTTCATCAATAGAAAGTACATTTTTCTGTAGAGATGTACCCTACCACTTTCTGGTTCCCTTGATAAATTTTAGTAGTGGCTTCTACCCTCTATGAAGTGGCATATCACGAGACAAAGGGGATGGGGCTACAGGTATGTTAAAGGTATTGCCATTAGTCTTATAGCAATTAGTTCTCCCATTGCTATAAAGAAGTACCCAAGAC
The DNA here is from genome assembly GCF_001604975.1 of Cebus imitator. NCBI lineage: Eukaryota > Metazoa > Chordata > Mammalia > Primates > Cebidae > Cebus > Cebus imitator. The sequence goes on from NW_016107410.1 coordinate 2,507,260, forward strand.
TGGGTGATTTATAAAGAAAAGAGATTTAATTGGCTCATGATTCTACAAGCTGTACAGGAAGCATGGCAGCATCTGCTTGGCCTCTGGGAAGGCCTCAGGAAACTTAAAATCATGATGGAAAGCAAAAGGGAAGCCAGCACTTCACATGGCAGGAGCAGGAGGAAGAGAGAGTGGGGGAGATGCTACACTTTTAAACAACCAGTTCTAATGATAACTCACTCACTCACTCTCAGGAGAACAGTACTAGGGGATGGTGTTAAACCATTAGACCCCACACCCATGATCCAATCACCTCCCACCAGGCCCCATCTCCAACACTAGGGATTACGTTTCAACACGAGATTTGGGTAGAGGCACAGATACAAACAATATCAAGGATCACCCAAAACTGTTCTTATCTAAGCAGTATACAGCTAGGAGTCATTTTTACTTATGGGTATAACTATGAACCAATAGATGAGTCCCTGGAAGCAGTGCCAGAGCTACCAGTTTAGGATAGAGTTGGAGAAATCTAATTCCTCCTGTCCATGACAGTCTTTCACAGAGTTTCTAGAGTCCATCCATGAGTCTTTTCTATTCCAGGCTAAATGTCTCTAATTCCTTTATCTACTTTTCATATCTTAATTTCAAGTTTCTTCATGATTCTACCTCCTGTGGATACATTGCCAAGGCTTCTACCTAGGGGATCTTATGTTGAATTCCTTTGAGTTATATTAGAACATCTAGTTGGACAGCTTTTAGTTATGTTGGTTGGCTTTTAGGGCCCCACAGTGATATTGAAGTTAGAGAACCCTCCTTTCCCATTTATCTTTGAGTGAGCTGTAGTACCCAGGCTATACCCCAGGTTTCCTGGCTTCCAGTCCACGTTTTCTGCTTTTCAGAATATGATAATAGAATGATTTGTTATCATTTGGGAAGTATTTTGGTGACAATCCTGGTCTCTCAGGGATATTCTGAATAGTTTTTATAAACCTGTTTTCAATACATGAGGACCTGAAGTGGGAAATAGGGTACTGCTGAGAGGAAAGAAGAGAAAGAGACAAACCTCTCATCCCCCATTAGACTTCCATGACATATTCACCCTCTTTGACAAAAGAAATGCAAAGATTTGTTTTCCTATTTTATTCTGCTTTAGTTCAAATATAGCATTCTCCCTCCTGCCTCCTACATGGTAGATGATAGATGATGGATTGACAGATAGATAAATGATACATTAATTGATAGATGACATAGATGGCTAGATAGATGATAAACGATTGATAAGCAGATGGCTAATAGGTTGATAAGTGTGTGTGTGTGTGTGTGTGTGTGTGTTTGTGTGTGTGTGATTTATTACTCTAGTTTTGATTCTCTTACTCTTTTGCTCTTGTTTCATTTGAAAAGGTTTTTTTTTTTTTTTCTTTCATGCAGGGCTTTTTACCATTTTCCCACTTCTTTATCTTGCCACCCACTTTCTTTTCCTCATTACACAGCTTAAAAATGTCCAACATCTTTGAGGAGAGCAATAACATACAGTACAATGCAAAATGTATTTTCTCAGGGGACAATAATAACTTGATGGGCTTCATTGTCAGGCAAAGTCAGAGAAGATGTGAGGCAATTTGGGTTCCAGCAAATATCAGTCTGTCAGGTCCTTGCTGTTGTCTTAAAAATAGCTCCCACCTATCAGAACATATTTTAAAGCTAAGTTAAAAGTACATTTGCTTGTTCAGAGCATCTCTTATGGAACTGAAAATGCTGAGGCTATGGAAAGCAAAGTTGGGAGTGTTTATTTGTAACATGCACTCACTCCAGATTTCCCTGGGGGAATGACTTAGCAGCAATTTAAGCCCAAATGTAGAGCAAATAGAAAAATGGATGTTCTTTCTCACTCTTGCAGGATTTGTCTCTTACCAGCTTTTCATATGGCTAATAAGCAAAAGAGGTGAATTAGTAACTAAAATCTAACTTTTACCTTCAGGGACTCTACGAGACTCTCAGTGTTAAAAAGTCAGCACATCTAAACCAGGCCGCTGTCTCTAAATTACTCTGAGTTTCTGTGTCTCTAAATTTAAGTACTTTTCATATCCAAGACTATTAAGATAAAAGATGAGAAAAAGCAGTATATAAAAAAGCAATTGCATCATGTTTGTTTGCCTGGAGTTTTAAGAAAAATATAAAACCTCCTACAGTTCTGATCTTTATATTAAAAACACATAAATTATGTATCAAATGATAATAAATTACAGCTTTGCTCTGGACTGCCACAAACACAAGAAATAGGGCGAGGTGAAGGGAGCGACATAGATCTGGTGATAGACAAATATCTAAGAATAGGTAGAATGCAAAAGGCAAATGAATGAAAAGAGTAAGAGAGAGGGACGGGCACACCTACAACAAAGGCGAATGATTCTTTCTTTAACTCATTCCCAAGGATGTTGGACTCAAAACTAAATACGATTGTGTTTACTTATGCAAGTTGAATAGCATAAGTTGCTATATAATTAATTGCATGACGTCATTTTTGACACTGTAACTCATGTCCTCTTATTAAAAGTCAAACAGGTCAGATCCAAGGACAGAGGCTCAGGATTGAGGTGGTGATGGGATGAGTGGGTGAGTGTGATGGGATTGAGAAATAGTGGACTACAGCCACAAATTGTTGTTAATTACAGCACTCAATTATATTTGTGTGTTCTAAGCATTGCATTCTCTGTGTAGTTCATTCAAGCTTCACAAAAAGCCTATAGACCTGGTATATTTTACTTCACATAATGACCTCCAGTTCCATTCACAAGTGACTATACTCAACAATCACATTTTGATTATTTCTAAGTAACTCGAAGGGAGAACTTGACACCAACATATGGAAGTGTTAATATTCATGGTGATGATAACCCAAATACCCCAACGTGATCATTATACATCGTATTCATATAACACTCACATGTGCCCCCATAAATATATAAAATATTATGTATCAACAAAAGAAAAAAAAAACCTGTGAGGAAGGCCCTTTCATTACTTTGGTGAAGCAGTATGGCCTAGTGGCTATAAATGCATATTCTGGATATAATCTGCTTATGCTCAAATCTAGAATGAACCACTTACCAGTTACTCAATTCTGGACTCATTTTTGTTTTCTTTACAGTATATCTCTATTTAAAAAAATTTTAAGTTCCAGGATACATATGCAGGATATATAGGTAAACAAGTGCCATTGTGGCTTGCTGCACCAATCAATCCATAACCCAAGTATTAAGCCCAGCATGCATTAGTGACTTTTCCTAATTCTCTCCCTTCCTCCAGTCTCCAACCTCGCACAGGCCCCAGTGTGTGTTGTTCCCCTTCCTGTGTCCATATATTCTCATCGTTCAGCTCCCACTTCTGAGTAAGAACATGCAGTGTCTGTTTTTCTGTTCCTAGCTTAGTTTGCTGAGGATAATGGCTTCCAGCCCTGGATATATTCTTTTAACTTTCATGGGCATATTGGTTTTTTATTGAGGATGTAACAAATTACTACAAATGTAGTAGCTTTAAAAAAATGCAATTGTATTATGTCATAGGCTGGTGACTCTAGGGAAGGATCTGCTTCCTTACCTTTTCCAGCTTCTAGATGCCTTGTGCATTCCTTGGTTTATGGCCCCTTGCTTCGTCTTTAAAATCAGCAATGTAGCATCTCCTCTCCTCTCTGACTTTTTGCTTCCCTCTTAAAATAACTCTTAAGATTATATCAGGCCCACAAGAATAACTCCCTATCTCCCCAGGATTTTCTCCCCATATTCTAATCACCGACTAAGGAAAGCAGATCTTTTATCACATCTGCAAAATCCCTTTACAGATGTGAGATTCATTACATACAGCTTCTGAAGATTTGGGCAAGGTCATCCTTAGGGGGCCATTATTCTGCCTACTAAGATAGATGAACCAAAAAATAATAATAATAATATATATGTGTGTGTGTGTGTGTGTGTGTGTGTGTGTGTGTGTGTGTGTGTGTATAGTAACTACCTCATAAGGGTGTTTATAAGAAATACAATTAAAACACTAAGAATAGTTCATTTTCCTTTAATGATCTCAGCCATTAACACTCACTGGAGCCAGCTTTCGGGGGTGGAAGATGGGAAAGATGGGGCCTGGAATGGAGTGGAGTGGTCAGAGGCAAGGGCCGTGCTGAAGTTCTCTCAGCCCACTCTGGTTTGATAGTGAATCCCTGTTTGGCATTAGGGAAATCAGGCACATAATTTTTGAGGCTTCTGAGTATGAAGACGCTGATGCCAAGATAATGCCAGGGCAGAATTCAAGAGGCTGGAGGGATCTTACAAATCTAACCTAAATTTCTAAATTTTGTACAGAAGAAATCTACCACAGCTCCAGAGGCAGACTTGTAGAGGGACACATGGGGCTGAGGAAGAGCTGGGAGAAGGACCCAGGACTCCAGACCACCAGCCTGGTGTTCGTCCTCCTGTATGTGACTCACTTAGGGGAGACTTGATGGCCTGATAAGTGTTTGCCAACTGCCTTTCAGCTGCTACCTGGTACACAGAAATAGCATTTAATCAGAATTAAACATAAAACTTAACACCTAAGTTTAAAATGAACTTTCCTGAATGTAATTTTATATTCTGGATTAGATCTTGGAACAGAAAAGGATATTAGTGGAGAATCCAGCAGGATGAGAATTAAGCTGGTTTCTCAGTTTTGACAAATGCACCATGATAACACAAAATGCCAATGGAAAGAAGACTTGGTGACGAGCATGTGAGAACTTTGCACTCTCTTTGCAACTTTCTGGCACATATAAAGTTATTCCTACACACAAATTTATTTTTTTAATGTGATCATTTCTTTGTCTGTGATAATGCCATGTTACTTTAAACACTGTTTTTTACTGTGTAGTACAACATCCTGGCATAGCCATTAATCTGGCTGAGCTCCTTTGCTCTTACTGGTCCCTCAGCCCAAAATTTTCTTCCCGACAGTGGCATGGCTTCCTCAGTGAATTGTCTCCCAAGTGGGCTATCTAAAGACAAGAGATAAGAGAAGGAAAAAATGCTTCTGAGAATTGAACCCAAACCGCTGAGCATTTTGTCTCCCTTGCCTGCTTTCTCATTCCCTTTAGTATTAATCACTATTGAACACACAGCGCATTTCTCATGTGTCTTACTAATTATAGACATCCACCACCAAAAGGGTCAGGATATTTCATTCTTGTCTGTTTTGCTCACCACAATATTTCTAACAACCAGAACTGTGTCTGCAACACAGAGGGAGGCACTTAATATATATTGAATGAATGAATGATTGAATCAATGAAACTACTCTATGAGTTAAGTGGTCCATGTGTACCTAGCACTGCACCTGACCCACAGCAGACATTTAGCAAATACCCACTTTAAATATAAGGAATCTGTGGCACAAGAAAGTCAAATTATAACACCAGGAAGTCACATAGTTTATAGGTGGCAGGTCTGAGATGAGAAGGCAAGCCTCCTGGGAATAGAGGTTTATTTAGCACATCATATTTCTTCATGCAGAGGCGCACACCAGGGCAGACATATACTGCACTGTGTGCCTCACCTCAGTTTCCATGTCTGTCTTCACTACTCCAAGGGATGCATGGCTGAGTTCACTAAATAATCTGCTAAGTACAGAGGAGAAATGTGTTATGTTGCTGGCTTCCTAATGGCAATTGGTGCTAAGCTTGACTAAAATCCATTTCAAGAAGCCTTATCCAGGTAGCAGCTTGCCACCATGTCTCAATAAGAATGCTTTAAGTACTTGGGACAAAAGAAAGGACAGATCAGGTGACAATGTGGTAAAACAAAGCCATTCCTCTATTCCTTCCCACTTATAAAATCCAGCCCAATAAGCATTTGCTGAGGACTTATTTCATGCAGCGCACTACACCAGGCATTTTGAGGCCTAAAAGAGTGGGCAAAGGATATGAACAGATACTTTACAAAAGAAGACATACATGAGGCCAACAAACATATGAAAAAATGCTCATCATAACTGGTCATCAGAGAAATGCAAATCAAAACTACATTGAGATACCATCGCACGCCAGTTAGAATGGCGATCATTAAAAAATCTAGAGACAACAGATGCTGGAGAGGATGTGGAGAAATAGGAACACTTTTACACTGTTGGTGGGAGTGTAAATTAGTTCAACCATTGTGGAAGACAGTGTGGCGATTCCTCAAGGACCTAGAAATAGAAATTCCATTTGACCCAGCAATCCCATTACTGGGTATATATCCAAAGGATTACAAATCGTTCTACTATAAGGACACGTGCACACGAATATTCATTGCAGCACTGTTTACAATAGCAAAGACCTGGAACCAAACCAAATGCCCATCGACGACAGACTGTATAGGGAAAATGTGGCACATATACACCATGGAATATTATGCAGCCATCAAAAACGATGAGTTTGGGTCCTTTGTAGGGACATGGATGAACCTGGAAACCATCATTCTCAGCAAACTGACAGAAGAGCAGAAGATCAAACACCACATGTTCTCACTCATAGGTGGGTGTTGAACAATGAGAACACATGGACACAGGGAGGGGAGCACTACACACTGGGGTATGTTGGGGGGAAATAGGGGAGGGACAGTGGGGGGTGGGGAGTTGGGGAGAGATAGCAAGGGGAGAGATGCCAGATGTAGGTGATGGGGAGGAAGGCAGCAAATCACACTGCCATGTGTGTACCTATGCAACAATCTTGCATGTTCTTCACCTGTACCCTAAAACCTAAAATGCAATAAATGGAAAAAAATAAAAAAATTTAAAAAAATAAATAAATAAATAAAAAGAGAAGCCCACCAACTGTCTTGCAAAAGAAAATACAAGAACTAGTGCTATAGTCTACGATGGCTAAGAAGACAGTGACAGAGTTCCTGTCCTGGTAGAACAGGAATATAGCCAGGATTCACCCTTCTTGAGCCAGAGGCTCAAAGCTGTTCTTGCTATAACCTCCAAGATGAGGTCCTACTGAGCTTAGAGGAGGCTTACACTTGACATTTGCTTGTATGTTGCTTATATAACTCATTTCAGACCTCTGCAGTGTTCCCTGAAGTCAATTAGAGCATCCTTGGTACACAACATTCTAAGTGATTGAAATTAAATAAAATTATTAATGGATGAAAGGAGACAAAAATTTTCTGGTGAATGAAGATCTTTAAATCTCTCTCTTCTTTCATTGTAATTTCAAAAACAAAACAAACAGTGCACCAAAGCCTGAGAGCAGTAGAATCCTTGTACCAGTTTATCAATGTTTTGAACAGAAATTATTCCTGAGATATTCTTTCTTCTTCCCGGCTTTGCCTTTTCTCTTTCTTTTCATGATCATCTTCCTTCACTGATCTATCTCATTTCTCCCCAATTTTTTCCTTTTCTTTTTTATTTTCCTTTCCTTTATGCCTACTATGTATAAGATACTATTAATACCTTGGTAGCTATGTAAAACCCATGACTTCAGAGAAAAAACCTTTGCCCTCAATGGTTGATTCATTAACTTAAAACTTTTATGAAGTCCTGTGATCTGCCAGGTACCTTATATCATGGCATATATATTTGCCGAATAACCTTAGTCATTAATGAGAATCAATATGAAATAAAGGGAGGAGTAGGTGCTTTGCCATCAGACCACCATGGGCTTGAGTCTTTCTCCTCTTCTATGGCCTTAGTGAGCTTGGAAATTACTTCCTTCATAAGCTAAATAAGGATATATAATTACCTTTTTCCCTGGTTTGAGAATTACATAAAATAGGACAGATATAGCAACTTAGAATAGTCTAGAGAAAAGGCCTAGTGAATAGTCTCTGCTGATGGAATTCAAACCAGAAAATTTATGCTTTAATTGGGGAGATGAGATGCAAGAAGTATTCGTAAAATAACACCTCCCATCAGAATATCACTTCAAAATGGTGTGGTAAACTTCACATATATTACCTCTTTTCCTCTGTACAGGACAGCATTGGATCCATTTTATATATTAGGAAAAAATGGAGCACAAAGGGATCAATTGCCGCCAGAAGGTACAGGAAGACATTGTAGCCAAACCAGCTCTTGGTACTTCACACCCATTCTCCTTCCATCCTAGTGGGGTCAGCTGTGAGCTTCATCCCATAAATTAGCAAACTGACAGAGGAAAGCTTCAAGAATGCAACATGCAAGAGGCAGATGAGCAGAGGACAGAGAGATGGTACAATGTCAGCTGGGCACCAGGAAAGGTGAAGGTGATCAAGACATATTTCTTTACCTCACTTTGTTCTTTTGCCTTTCCTACTGGCTAACATTCACACTTGCTTGTTCAGCTTCTGGTCCCCTGAAGTGTGCCACAAACCACCTTTTAAAAAAATGGAGCCAGTGCACATGCCTAAGAAAAACCACATCATCTGTCTCCTTAGGAAGCAATGCAATAAGACTTAGGTTTGTTCATCTTAATCATTTTGTGGCCGTATTGTTAGGTTGGGAGAATAAATAGCAGAAATCAATAGAATATCGTTTATATGTGCTTATTCCTCTAAAAATTATTTTCCAGTGATAAATAGAATGGTAGCTGTATCAGCTATATTCCAGGAAATTTGGAAAAATTTAAAGCATACCCATTCCTCAGTCTGCTGTTTTGGAAGTCTAAATTCACCCTTCAGTGCAAAATCACTCTCTTCATACAGTTAATATTTCACTAAAAGTTTTATGTATTCTTAATATGCAAACATTGAAATTTGAATGAAAAACAGTCATATTAATTGTGATTTAGCATGTTTGTTTTTAATAAACCATGTAGATGTTACTGCATATTTCTGGCAATTCAACTTTTAAAAATGTAATATGATTAAGTATCCATGGAACAGTTAAAAGTCTTATAAAAAATATAGCAGGAAAATAAATAAAGAATTCTAAACATACACCAAATTTTCTTTTTTAACATTTTTCCCCTTCATATTAAATCAACTCAATTTGGAAAGGTTACATATACTTAAGCACATGATGTCATATAACAAATCAAGATAAATGGAAAATATATAATTCCTTTTACAGAGTATGATTTCAATACTTAATTCATCTTCTCCCTTTTTGACAGAGAGTTTCAATATGAATCTAAGCTCCAATTCACAATGCACAAACTATAGCTATTTATTACAATGTTGTGCCATTTGTCACTTTTATGGAATTCAGTGTATTTTGCAGGCTGTAAAATGGGCTAGAGTGATTCAGAAATGATCTATGCCATCATTATTCCTCATTTCTGGTACTTGAATTGCATCTACTTTCCCCAACAGGCTTGATTTATTAAGTAAATAAATAACAATATGTTTCAATAATGTATATCTATTGAGACTTCATTAGCTGCTCAGAAGATGCTATTCTGATTTTAAATAATTGAAACATACCAATGATGGAGTCCAATGGACTCGAGATGATTGGGTTATAAATATTTACTAAAGCCTACTGGTGGAAGGAAGATACTTTCAGAATAGACTGAAAATGAAGAGAGACATTCAAATGATGGTAAGTGTTCATCATAAAAATCTAGAGATTTAGAGGTTTCTTCTCTCAAGTAGAAAAGGTAGCATAGAGTGGAAGGTGAGCAGATCTGTTTATTTTCTTTGAATCTGAAGCAGAATTTCTTCCAACTTTCAGCTGACTGACTTCTTAAAAATACCTGTAATACTGGTTGAATTTATTAGTAAATAAATTCCCAGGCCAACCCAGTGCTAAGTGCTAAGCCCCATCTCCCAATAAAGTAAGACCTAAAGAGTTGAGTTTATCACTCTCCTCAAGACTAATCCTTTATCTTAGTTGAAGTTATTTAACTGCTAAGTTAAATGAGTGCCATGCTATAATTAAACACCTTATAGCTCTCTGTCTGTGAAGCACATATGATGAAATAAGTTTAAATCTGTAGTTAAGAAGTAATGTTCAATGTTGTTTTCAAAGTTTCTAGAATGTTTTGTGTCAGAGGCCATTTATAACAGGTGCAGCTTCAATAGTTTATAAAGATAAACTGACTGAAATTTCTAACATCCCCCAGATGGTATATTTTGGCTGAAAATGCATTTTGAGAAGGAGAATATTTATTTCTTTTCTAAAATAGACTTGGAACTTCCTTCCTTCTAATTGGGAAAAAAAAACCAAAACTGTCTCCCAAGTGATAAATAGATGTTAAAGAAGGAGGTGAATTTTTTCTCTAAAAGCAAACTGGAAAGCTCTTTCTAATAGCAGGGACAAGACTCCAAAAGGTGTAAAATAGTTGCTAAAGGAATGACATATCTAGAGCAAAAACTTTCTGTATGTGTGTGTACATGTATTTGTGGTGCGTTGTGTGTATATGCATCTGTATGTGGTGTGCATATGTGAGTGTTTATGTGCATGTGTGTGTAGATGTATGTGGTGTATGCATGTGTGTTTTATTTTGTCGAATGAAAAATTACATAAAACTTGACATGAACTATGGATAGTTATGTCACTTTTCTCCTTAAACAAAAAACAAACAAGGCCCCTCCCCAAGGAACCAGCAAGAATGACACATGAAGTATAGTGAATCAAACACACGCCTGCTGGCATTGAACCCATTTATTTGAGGCATGGTGGAGAAGCCTGCATTAGCACAGTATGGCATATATCCTTTTCTTCCAAGAGCCTGGACAGAGTTCAGCAGCCTGTGATTACCTCTCAGTGCTGCTTAGTGACTGAGAACTGAGGCTTGTTGGAGAGGTGGTGAGGGGAGCAGAGTGAGACTGGAAAGTACAGAGGCATCATCCAGGGAAGGAGGGCCAGGCCTCTCCCTGGGCCCCACTGTCTCCTCATCCGGGACCAGTGCCAAGCCTGTATGGCTATAGGCTGTGTATGCCCCATCTTCCTGCCAGCAAAGGCCTGACTACCTGACACTGGTCCCCAACTTCTCCCTCCCAAATCTTTGGTTTCTGTTTGCCTAATATCCTAGGTCCTCCTAAGGAGATTCTGGGCGTGCAATATGTCTTAGGTAAAACACCTGGCCTCAGGAACCATCTTCTCTTGGTTTTGATTCCTCGTTTGCTTCTTTAATTTTATTTAAAAAATTATAGTGCTAAGAAACCTCACATTTATGCAAAGACCTTGAATTCATCTGTGAATGCTTCTCCTCTTCCACTCTGTCCCTCTGCCCTCCTTCTCCCAACTCCCACTGTGCAGTCCATGGTTAAGCAATAATAGCTTTTTCATAATGCCAGTCACAATATGGATTAGACAACCTCTAAGGTCAGTTCCATGTTATTCTTAAATCATTGGAAACAAAATTTCCTAAAGTAAAAACCGTGATGATAGGATTAAGTAAGGTTAGGATTGAAAGAAATCATTCTAGAGCATTTGCATATGGCACATAAGGCAAGTACAAGCTTGGAGAAGCTCCAGGGTTCTGATTTAATTCTCTAACATGACCTTGAGTTTACACATCAACAGAACTACCGTGTTCACTCATTAAACTGCAAATGCTAGACTGCACTTTCTTTCTCCTCAAAAATCTATGACAATATCTGTGATTTTCCTGAAAGAAGTTTATTATTTACCAAATTGGGAAAGGAGTAACTATTCACCCTCAAGGCCCTATCACCTTCATTACCTACTCCAACCACTGATGGTCTTGATGGCCTTCCATGGATCTCTGATCTACCTACTCACGATCCACACAGATTGTTGGGACAGTCCCACATTCCAGAACTGCCTCTCTGGAGATGCCAGGTGTCTGAATTGGGGAACCTAGTTAATAGGGAACAGGGATGGAGAGAGAGCTAGAGTGGGAAGGGCTTAATGTGAGGAAATAAGTGTATGACTTTCCTCTTGTTTCTGTGACAAATGACCACAAACTTACTGCTTAAAATGCCACAAATTTACTGTCTACAGTTCTGAAGGTCGGAAGTCCAAAATGTATTTCAGTGAGCTAAAATCAAAGTGTCAGTAAGCTTGCATTCCTTCTGGAATCTCTAAGGGGGAATTCATTCCCTTGCTTTTTCTAAAATCTAGGGGCTGTTGACATCCCTTCACTTGTGTTCCCCAGGGAGCAATAGCATCACTCTGACTTCTGCCCGTCATCACATTTTCTTCTCAGGTTCTGACCTTCCTGCTTCCCTCACACAGGGACTCTTGTGATTATATGGGACCTAACAGTACAATCCAGGATAATCCCCCACCTCAGGATCCTTACCTAAGTCTCATCTGCAAAGTCCCTTTTCCATACAAGTTAATGTGCACAGATCCCAGGGACTAGGATATAGACATCTATGAGGAAGAGACATTATTCTGCCCACCACACTGGGCTTCAGTGTCCTCAGGAGTTTGTGGGACATGGGGATGGACTTGAATATACTCGAACATGGACATGTACATGGACATGGAGATGTAGTTTGATGTGGAGGTGCACTTGGACGTGGAGATGTATTTATAGCTATATTGAAATACCAAATACAAATTAACTTGGAATCACTCATTGATTCCACAAATGTTTGTTTAGTATCTGTTATGTGTCAGGCACTGTGATGGGAGAGAAGACGTGGAGAAGAGCCCCCCGGTGCTTACAGCGTGGGAGACGGCTGTGCTGAAGAAGCCAACAGAAGTCTTAAAAATCTTTGAAATTAATATTTAAACATATAATAGTCTACAGCACTGCCATTTGCCATTTTGTTTAACAAATATTTACTGAACATCAGCTGTGTCTGCCAGTGGGCTGGGCACTCAGCATACAGCAGGAAGGATGGAATTTTCTACTTCAGAGGAGCTTTTTGTCTGATGGAAGAGGCAGAAAATGAACAAAGTTGAGATAAGCATCACAAAGAAAATAAAAGACATGGATGGATTACTTTAAATTGAGTGTTCAAAGACTCTCTCTGTGTCTGGATGGCATGTAAGCTGATGCCAGAAAGACGAGAATGTGCTGACCAGCTATGTGTAGGGCTCTAGGAAGAGCATTGTAGTAGAGACAGCAGAAAGTGCAGAGGCACTGAGCCAAACAAAAACTCGATGCATCCAAGACCAGAAAGAGGGCCCAATTATTTGGAGGACAGCTGGAGTAGGAGAGAATCATGAATTTTGATGATTTTTGGTTGATTTCAAGTGAACCTATTGTTCAATCTTAGGACTTCCGAACACCTCTCAGCCAATCTCAACATGGAGCAGTAATCTGGGGCTCCTGGGTACTCGGTCTTCACTATCAGCAGCACTTTTGGAGGTCAATAAATACTGCATTGGAGGTGTTTATTGTTCTTTGAATGTCTCCAGAGCAGTAAGTACTGCCTACATGTTTTAATTCCACGCATGCTCCCAAAGTTTTTAATTCTCCGTCTGGAGTACGGAAGAGATTGCTCAGAAAGATGTTTCATGCCTGATGATAAATTCTAGTGCTGAGGGATGTGCAGAGGGAGAAGAATAAACATTTGGAAAGAGAATTCAAGACTTCATAATCAAGATCAAAAACACATCCCAAGTGAACAACTCTGTGAGAAGATTTGGCTCTGAGATAAGGATCAAATTAGGTGATTATCATGATTGTGGCCCTCATGAGCCACAAATACATCAATTACTTGAAAATTACCCACACTTTTTCCTTTCATTGTTTCAGCTATGTTTCATTGTTTCATGAGCGGAGCCTCTAGAAACAAGGCATAGCTAATGTACCTATAACTTATTTCTTTCTACAGTTGATCAGTTTCAACCCAGTGAAGACTGAACACTACTCTCCAATCTCTGGACCCCTTCTCAGGCAAAAACACATGACACGAGTACCTATGGTTAATAACTGATGGTACAAATGAGACCCTCATTGCTGGCTTACTGACTTATTAACTAGGAGGAGAGGTGAGACTTGTGTGAACAAATCCACTCTGGGTTTGCATCTTTCTGAAGCCATTTACATGGAAAGATGTCTGTTTTGGTCTCCACTTCTCTTTCAATGTGCCTTTTCTATGTCCCAAGTCACAATTATTACATTTTATTAAGTGTTTTGTTTCCAATATGCTCCACCTCCCTCCTACTCTATAGGCTGCAGAGAAGCATGGTGAATCTGGGGCTGTGAGAAAGCCACATTTTCCCTGAGAGCAAATGGCTTGCTCACTATCTGTGAGTAAAAGATAAACCATGAGAGCTACAACCTGTCAGCCTCATGAAGAGCCTTCCCCATTCGCGTTCTTGCAAAAGTTCATTGCAAACCAACCTAGGGAGCAGTACCAGAGAGAAAAAGGAAGCCACTGGATTCATCCATACTTTTCTCACCTTTTTATGATTACATATCGTTACAGAATTAGAACTCCAAGTGGAGATCCAATAAGCAGCTATTTTTTCTACTTCTAAGAAAAATTCTTAAAAAAAAAAAAACAACAACCTGTGTTTGCTATCTGTTGACACTCCCTAATTTCTATTTTTTCTCACCCCACTCGAGTTGATTTAGTCCTGCTCCATACTCTTTAAAAGTCATCAATAAGTGTATACCCTCTCAAGAAAAATGTTTAATTCTCTGTCATCTTACCTTTTCAGCAACATTTCCCATGAATCTAGGATTTTACTACGCTACACTCCGCCTTCTTCCTCTCTCAAAATCCACTCTGTCTTGCCCTGCTGTGCTGGAACTCTGTCATCTGTTAGACCTCCAAAACTGAAAATGTCTCAGAACTCAGTCTTCTAACCTCTTCTCTACGGACACACTTTCTTTAGTTGATCTCATCCTTTCCCTAGCTTAAATGCCATTTAATCACTGATGCCTCCCAAATACCAGCTCCATTCCTCAAAACTGTAGTCTCATATCTATTTACTTCACATCATCATTTGCATACTGTATAAAGTCAAACTGTAAAAGGCTGACACTGAGCTATTTATATACCTGTCTCCTCCAAATTCCCTCTTTACCACTCACAAAGCCTTTTTTCTCTCTATAAATGGCCCCAACATTCATCAGCTCTTCGGGCCAAAGCTAGGGAAAAACCTTAACTTCTCTTTTCCCTTCCCATCCTACAACCAATTCAATAGTTATGCTGTCTCTACATCTATCTGTCTACCTATCTGCATCTATCTGTTATCTACCTATTCATCTATTACCTATTATTTGCCTCTATTTCTATGTATCTATGTATCATCTATGTGTCACCATTTTTCCTGCTACAGCCCTAGTTTGAACCACCACCCTCTCTCTTCTAGAACTCTGCAACAGCTCCCTACCCCATCTCCCTGCTGTCTTCCCTGTCCCTAAATTGATGCTTCGCCAGCTGCCAGAGAGAATCTTCTAAACCTTAAATCAGATCTCTCCATTCCCTTCTGCCCTCTCCTTAAAACTTTCCCATGCTTTTCCCTTGAAACTTGCATGAAACCCAGACGTGATGGTCTGGCCCCAGTCTCTCTCTCCCACCTCATATCTCTCCAAGTGCTCCATCACATAGGATGTTACTTGTGCCTTGAGGATACCACGTTCACGGCTGTCTCATCCCTTCTTGGGATGTGCTTTATCCAAATCTTTATGTGGCTCCACCCTCTTAGCATTTGGGTTACAGCTACACCTATATATGATATTCACTGCTCAATAAAGCAATAAGAATGATTACTGTACCTATATATCAATTATATATCATTAAATATTTATAAAGTTCATTATACCCATTGCATAAAAATTACACTTTAAATATTTTTCTTCTTTGTCTCTTCTTAATGAAAGAAGGCTCCCTGAGTATGGGGCTGTTTGGTTTATTCATTAATGCGTCTTTTCTCTCTAGAAAAGGGCCTGTAGCATAGAAAGTACTTAGTTACCTCTGTCGAATGAATGGACTCAAATGTGTATCCCTCAGAGAGATCTTCCCCAATCATGCAGTCTAAAGCAACACAAATACCCATACAGTTATTTGTTATCCACAGTACATTCTTCATCAGTAACTGAAATGTATTGATTTGCTTTTCTTTATGCACCTTTTTTTTCCCTGTCTTCCCCACTACGATCTAAGACCCTTGAAGGAGGAGATTGGTGCCGATCTTGTTCATTACTGAGTCCCTGTTGTTCAAAACAGTGTTTGGCATATGGTAGCATCTCAGTAGACACTTTCAGTCTGATGAATTTTGATGTCCTGCCACAAGCAAGGAGAGCTGACATGTCCAGGAGGAGCCACTTCACACAGTCCAGGGCTGCACACAGAAACACATTGCTGCTGTATTCTGAGTGTGTGCATGACAGTGTCTACACTCTATACTATGCTCTAGGTGAGGTAGGGGTTGGCTGAGAGTCTCTGTTCAGTACCCAGGACCAATCCCAGGAAATGGGATACAATGGCATAAATTGACATTGACACTTCTTTTCCTTTTCAGCATTCTGCCAGCCTCAAAGCTCAGGTCCATCATGTTTGCTCACTCACTGGCTGGGAGCAGCAGCCCGTGGACACTGCTTGTGCTCCTGCCTCCTCGCCTCTTCTCTTTATTAAGATGTATATCTTTGAGTCCATTTTCCTACCTGCAATGCTTTGAGCTGAAGGTGGTAGCAAAGGAATGAATCAGAAAAGCAAATGTCCATGAATGTTGTATCCAAGGGGGCAGAAGATGTATAACCCATAAGGTGCATAGAAAACCTTTGAAGAATCAAAGTAATTGGAAGGTGCAGATGTTAAAGCCTGGAATGGGCAATAAGGAAGCTGTTTTGAGGGCATGCTATGTCTCTGCTTATTAGATAGTGTGTTCTCTATAAGAGACTGTCCCTACATGTATGTACCTTCCTGGTCAGATTCAGTGTGACAAAGCTGAGGGGTCTAGGGTGGCACTGTGAGCCTCATTTTGATCCCTCACAACCTCATGTCAAGTATTCCTACCTTGTCCTTCCATGTGGACTATTTATTTAAGGTACCAGATAGTTTACCTTCTATACGATTCTGAAATTTCATATATCATGTGATGAAACTGACTCCGCAAATGAAAATGAAGGCTAAGGCCCAGAAAGGGGATGAGACCTACCTAAAGTGACACAGCCCCAGTGATGGGGAAAGACCAGAACCCAGAGCTCCTCACAGCCCAGAGCTCTGTTCTTGGCACCTCCTGCACCTGGGTTGAGTGCTGGCGCCTTCTCTTCAGTTCTCAGTGGATGCTGCTGGCATCTTAAGGATAAAGCCTTTTAAGGTTTCTTGAGATTTCTCACCTCAGGATGGTTCTAGAGGTTGGGGTGGGTCAGAGAGGAAAGTATGGGATGGAGAGAAAATAAATAAGATATAGACCAATGCAGATCCCTTTCAGAATCCACCAAATTATTCAAATCTCCTTTAGCAATTGTGGATTCACTAACATCAAGTCTTCTATGGGAAGTTATTCCTAACAATGTAACCCAAAATGGTCTCACATTTTCCTATTTTTCCTTTCTTCCTGGCACATTGGAAATCATCTTATGTATCTGTTGTCTTGTTATTATCAGCATTATCCACTAGAAGCCCAGCTTCCCAAAGATGGAATCTTGTGCGTTCTATTGCGCGGATATTCCCAATCCTGGAACAGTGAAGCTGCTCAGTAAATAGTTGTTGAATTAATTATTGTTGAATAAATCAAAGGTTATGGCATAGGTTTTAAAACCATAAAGTTCTAAAGTATGTATTTTTTATTGAACAAACCTATTTATTTGATTCTCTCATACTTCTACTGTTTGAATCAAATAAATAAAATGTTTTTACCATGGAAAAAAAGAAACCCTCTATTGGAGAGAGCTGACAGTCTAAAAGGCTGCTCAGTCATTTATAACTTACGTGCTGTCCAGCCTACATTATCTCTTTAGCTCATCTCTCGTAAAATGACAGAAAACTACTGAAAAACCACTCACCTCTCTTGAATCCCTCTGATATAAACTCCGAGTGAAAAGGTAAAAATATTGCTCTCTCCAGGGAAAAGTAATCCCACCTTAGTTGTGGTTAGAGGGATGGCATTGTTATTCCCAGCCACTGGAAATCTATCATCTTCAACTTTCCCACCTACCCAGGAACAGACTGTGGTAATAACTCCAAGGAGCTGCGTTTCAACTCCAGCTGTGGATCCAATTTTCACTTATAAGATTTAACCTGGAAATTATCAGTGACAGCAGCAGGGGGAAATTGAACAGCTGATTTGGGAGGTACATCGGGAGAAACTGGCCCAGCCTGGCAAGAGAAAAAGACGAAAGCTGCATAAGGCAGACCGACATAAAGGATGTCCTTGTGGAAATGAAATGTGATGTACAGTAATTCCAACTGTGAAGCCACCAAATAGCCTATTAACAAATAAATGGCTTGATGTGATTATAGATAAGACAAGTGAAATTAAACAACATCACACGCTATGAAAGCCGCATCTGGGAGCATTGACTGAAAGCTGGTGAGAGGTTTAAGCAGCAAGAGGAAAGGATGATTGAATCGTGCTTTGAATGAGGAAATTAAAGGAAAGTTGATAAACAGGAAAAAGTCTATTTAATTGGGGTGTTGATGCGGGAGTCATTAGTCTCTGACTCTAAAATATTGAAGATAAAAGCTGAGAATAGAAAGAATGTATAATGGGCCAGGCACAGCGTCTCACACCTGTAATCCAGCACTTTGGGAGGCCGGGGCGGGTGGGTCACCTGAGGTCAAGAGTTTGAGACCAGCCTGGCCAACCTGCAGAAACCCTGACTCTACTAAAAATACAAAAATTAGCCAGGTATGGTGGCAGGCACTTATAATCGCAGCTACTCGGGAGGCCGAGGCATGAAAATTATTTGAACCCAGGATGTGGAGATTGCAGTGAGCCAAGATCGTGCCGCTGCACTCTAGCCTGGACAGTAAGAGAAGACTCTGCCTCAAAGAGAAAAGAAAAGAAAAGAAAAGAAAAGAAAAGAAAAGAAAAGAAAAAAGAAAGAATGTATGATGGAAAGTCACAAAGTTTCAGCATCTTTAGCTGTAGGCATTACATTTTACTCCATAATTGTTACTAAACACCTAAGTGCCAGGCACTGTGCTAATTCAGAGATTAAAGATACCATCTCTTTCCCCTAAGGGATGAAGTTTTGTGAATGGGCTAGACAGCTGAAAAATACAGGAGCAAACTTGTAATGGGAACGAAGGCAAAACTATACTCTTTGCATTTCAAAAATACAAACCCCTTAATACCTTATTAATTGACTTCGCATATATTCTCTCATCCAAACCTCACGACACTCTCTGGGCTATGCCTCACGGCCCCACTGTTCTGGAGACAAAACTGAGGATCTGAGAGATGTAACACATCACAGAACTAACAGCTGAAAAACCTGGGATTTGAATTCAGTGTTTACACCTAAACCCATGTTCTTTCCACTATACCATGGTATCGCTTCCTGTACCTAGCCGAAACAGCTTCTGGTTAATCTGTGACATACACAAGACTCTCCTTTTCTTATGATTTATGTCTCATTAACGTGGCCCCATTTTACTTTTTCATAGAGCAGGTATCTTGCATACTTCTCTTGTGGTAGGATCAGAAATTCAATTACAATCTGGATAAATGGAAAAAATATGCTTTATTTTTCTTAAGAGTATTTGAAGTTTAACATGAACTGCAATGTAGCCTTAAGATCAGAGTGCATTTAAAACTCCAAACAATAACCAGGTCAGTAACTGGGAAGAAGGGAGGTATTCGAGGGAGGAAAGAAGTCTTAAAAGCCCTGCACGGATACCCTACTGATACTCAGTTCGGGGTAAAGCAAAGGTGTCCACCACAAGGGACCCAATGGACGAAAGAGACCTCTGATACAGTAGCATCCTCTAAGCTGTGTCAAGCTGCAGCCAGCTGTCTCAGGTCTATTTTCTGCAACACTGTTAGCCAGTCGAGAGGGTGCTGGCTGAGCTGGAGCTCAGAGGAAACGTCTCTCAGCCTGGAGCCTCACCACAACACTAGGAGGCAGCAAAGTACCTGGGAAAGGAATTCACTTCAATTTGCTTTAGGTCTGCAAGTATTTACTATCTGCTCAACATGTGTCATTCTTCTAGAGTTGTAAATACAGTAAAGAACTAAAAATTATAGCCTTGACCACTTGAGACGATACAATCTCATTGAGGATATAGGAGAGATAAATCCACAGTCAGAATTTTCAGGCAGGGGGGCAGCGGGCATGCTGGGGACTACTCCAGAAAATGGTGACACAGACTATGTTTTAGGAAACAGGGAGAGAGCAAAGCAAGCTACACAATATTAAAGAAGGCTTCGTGGACAAGTGGAATTTGAGATGATTTTTATAATTATGATAGAAGAAGTGGGGAGATCATCCTTGATAGAAAGCACAAGTCCAGATGGAGAAACAAGCCTAGAAAAAAATGAGTGTAGTAGAGGTAGGATAATAGGGACACTATTATCAACAGAGGAGGTTTTGTGGTGCATCTATTATGTGCCAGGCCAGGGATATATTATTTAGCTTGCCTTTCACAATAGCTGTGCTGCAGAAAGAACTCTGTTTACCTCTATTATAAAAAGCATCTTAGAGATAAGTAACTCATCTGATCTGCAACAGTCAGAGCCAGGAATTGAAAGACCATTTGCACCATTCTTCACCCTGTGTCTCCATGGCTCAGATGCAAGTGGGATAAAGGTAGAAACTGTCCCTGACCTTGAGGAACGCACAAGTTGTCCGGGGAAACATAGATAGATTAATCAGGAATTTCAGTCCACTATAATACGTCACAGAAACCAAATCAGACAGGGTCTTGTTTTATGGAAGACGCTGTGTGGTACATAAGGTGAATCTGGAAAAATAATCAGAATATATTCGGGCAAAGAAAGGTTGCTTTAAAGTGAGGACACAGCTTGTGTACTGTGCCAGAGGTGAGGAAGGGTCTGGCTCATGCAGAGCACTCCATATCAGCAGGTCCCACGGGCTCAGAGCACAGAATCTGTCAGCAGATGTCTGGTGGAAGTGCTGTGTGACCTTTGGAAAGTCACTTAACCTCTCTGTGCCTCAGTTTTCTCATCTGTAGAGTAGAGTCAATAATAATACATATCACCCAAGGTTATTTGAGGAGGAAATGATCTAACATTTCTAAAGAACTTAGAACCATGCCTGGGAAATATGTAATGCAGTGTGGCTGGAGTCTTAAAAACCAGTCGAATCATGAAGAGGGCCCTTTGTCCTATGTTCACACACTTAGGATTTGTCTTGAGAATGGTGTGGGAATGTTGAGGAAATATAATGAGAACAGTAAAATCTCTGGACCCACATTTTAGTAAGCTGAGGGTGAAGACTTGCAGTCGTTTAAGTGAAAAATGAGGGCAGCCAGAAGCTAAGGCACTGGCAATAGACAGGACAAGAATAAAATGGGCGCAAAAGATACTAAGAGTGGAAGAGTAGAGAATTAAGTGACAAAATGGATGAAGGCAGCGGTGGTCCCTAAGTTTTAGGTTTGGGGGTATGATGGTTTCTAAAGGAGGTAAAACAATTTCCTTTGATCCTTGCCCTTCCCTTCCAGCCCCGCATCACCCCATTCACCTCATGGCTGCCTGCCTGTGTGTGAAATGGGGGCTTTCCAGAACAGGATCTCTCACTGCCCCTCCAGTTCTCAGAGCCTTTGAGGCTGCCTTTGTTTATGGTGAGTGACTACAAAGTGCGTGCGTGAATCCAGCTGGCTCCGACCAGGATGGTGGTATGCCCTCCTTGCCCTCTGTCTTCCTATTTATACGAATATGTTTTCTTTTTTATTTATTTATTTAGGTTTCTGAGACAGAGTTTTACTCTGTCGCCTAGGCTGGAGTGCAGTGGCACAATCTCAGCTCACTGTAACCTCAACCTCCTGGGTTCAAGCGATTCTTCTGCCTCAGCCACCTGAGTAGCTGGGACTGCAGGTGCACAGCATCATGTCCGGCTAATTTTTGTATTTTTAGTAGAGACAGGGTTTCACTATATTGGCCAGGCTTGTCTCAAACTCCTGATCTTGTGATCTGCCTGCCTCGGCCTCCCAAAGTGCTGGGATTACAGGAGTGAGCCACTGCACCCAGCTATACAGACATGTTTTCTAATGGTCTGCTTAGAAATGAGGCTTTAAGTCAGCTGCCTCTTTTCAGATGAACACGTGAAGTACCTGCATATTGGGCTGAGAATGGTGGACGACTCTCTATGTGGAGAGTCGCCCCATGCTGCAGATTCCCTCCTGGGTTATATATCACTGATGCAGAAGAGAGTGAGTGCACGGGGCCAGCGAGGATGACTTAACCTTCCTTCCTCATGCCCCATCCCTTCCATGCATGTGCACGCTGCCAAGAGAAAAGTTCCCTGAAGCACAAGAAAATGACCCAAATAAAAACATAATACATTCCCAATCCCTCTCCTTTGCCATCCCCTGCTGACATGAAATGAATCCAGCCAGTAAGAAAATTAAATATGATACTTGATTTGATTTTTATTTCTATGTGCTCGTGTGCTTCTGCCTTAAAAGGCAGCCCCTCCATTTTTAAGGCCACACATCAGAGTACTTTAAACACATCTCTCTTTAAGTGGAACTAAATAAGATGGTTCGCATTTCAATTTCTCTTTCTTACAGTGAACTTTCATATGTGTGCCTCAGGAGAAACGAGTTCAATTTTTTCTTCACCCATTACAAGCAACTGATGCCATAGAAACATTCAAGCTTGGAGAGAAAGGATGTCATTTCATTCTACCTGTTGGGGGTCACTGCCCTTCAGGTCCCAGAGCTAAAAGACTTCACAGTCTCCAATTATTTGTGTTTTCAGCAGCGCTTAAAAAGTAGCTCCAGAAATGAAGTCAATGTTTAGGGACAACCAACTGTTTCAGAGTCTCACCAACCTAGATTTCCATGCTTGGTCTAGGAAGAGACTCGTGTATGAAAGCTGTGACTTCTATCAGAGCAGTTTCTAGATGTCTCGCCGATCCTCACAAGTAGCCTATAATTATCCCACCCTTCTCCAAGATGAGTAAGGAGAGGAGGAGAGGAGGCAAGTGACTTGTGTGATTGTTCTGCAGAAAGGTGTCAGAACCAGGATTAGAACCCAGGTGTTGCAACACCCCCGTCTCCGTATTCCTGATTTTGAGGCTATGTCACTGGCATTGTATTTTGTACCTTAACATGACATCACCATTTCTGAGCATGGTGCAGTGATGGAATCAGGAATGCTGCAGGACTTTCCTAACTCTCCCAGTCCCACTACCTGCACTCAAACTTACTCCAGTTTCTCCGGAAGAATGAATAACCTTAATAGTAATAATAGATGACTCTGTCTTTCCAATGATAAAGGATTTTACATATTTCATCTCATGTAATCTTCAAAGGAACCCTAATAAAAGTGAGCTGGGCCTTCTTCCTTTGCCCTACAGATCTACTAGCCAACCTCCTCACCTGGCTCCATCCCTGGAAGGCTGGCCTCCCAGGGGGAAGGGAGGTGCACATCAACTGTGGTCCCTGCAGTGGGGCTTCTGGTCCTTTCCTGTCAGAAGAAGGCATCAGTATGAGATGAGAGAATCAGAGGAGAAAAGTCAGTGAATGCAGTCACCAGCCCACCCCTGCTAGGTCAAAGCATGGCAGTAGCTGTGCTCCCTTAACGAGGAGACATCTGCCCAGTGATCCACTTCTACCCCCTTCTGCAGTGACAGGTTCGGCAACCTTGGAATTCTGACAGCCACTCTGCCCCTGTGCTGGTAAAGGTATACTACTGTTGCTGGAAGCAGTCAAATAATCTCCAAAATCTTACGTTATCTCTATATGCATTGGACTCACACATATACATAAGTACACATGCATACAAATATTTATTAACACACACATGCATATCTTACAGTACTTTTCTGATTGAACCTTACTCTGATGGATACACAGAAAATCAGAATGGCTAAGGAAATTTCCTAGGGTCATACAACTAGGACCAGCTACAAAATTTGTGATGCCCAGGACAAAATCGAAATGCAGCTGCTTAATGTAAAAATTTAATTAAAACAAAAAAAAAGCTATTTCTTTTCTTCTGTGGTCTCCCTCTTGACCTGCATGGTGTGCTTTTGTTTGATATTTAATGACACACTCCCTGGAAGCTTGTGCCAGCCGCGATCCCTCCTAGGCCTGCATCCAGACCCTCAGGGGCAGCAGCAGCAGCTGTGACTGCGCAGGAGCAGGGGAGCCACAAAGTGGTTCCCTGGCGAGGAGGAAGTGGCAGGAGGTGAGAAGGCCAGCAATCCAGGGCTTGCTCCAGTGTCCCATTGGGCTTCACTTACGAATTATAAATTCAAAAGTAAAATTATGAAGAATCTCAAAGCAGCAACTGCAGGGCATTAAACCACAGAAGCAGTGCCCGTTTTGGTGGGGTCTTGTGCTACTGCACACACATGTTGTTGAGCCGACACACAAATGTGTGTAATGGAGCTGGGATTTAAAGTGTATCAGATTCTAAAATCCGTGCTTTTGCCACAGAATCATGTTGCCTTCCAAAGCTAATGTATGGACCCCCGTCTCCTTAGTGAGAAGTCTGGGGATCAGAATAAGAATAAAATCCAACAGACAGATCACATCTTACATTTGCCAGGCCTATTGCCCACATACATTCTCCATTTTGTTAGCCAAGGAAGGAAGCTACTTAGTTTTTCTTTGTAATGAAGAAAACAAAATTAAGCCAGGTCATATTTCTAGTGACTTTTGGAGTTCTAATCAGTATCAGACTCACATGGAGCCTCAATTAAGTGTGTACACCCAGCAGAAGCGGCAAATCATTAACTAGAACACTTTGCCTTAGGAGATATAGATGTCACCAGCCGCTTTAAAAATTAGTAGTATGGCTTGACTGTTCTCGGTCAAGGGAAAATTCAAAATCATCAGACCAGAAAAACATTTCAGAGCTTCAAGCCCATTCTAAGGAGATTGACCAGCGAGGGTGTTTGGCTGCATGAGTGATAGAGTTTGGGTATCCGTTCTGGCCAAATCTCATGTTGAAATGTTATCCCCAATGTTGGAGGTGGGGTCTGGTCCGAGGGTGACTGGATCATGATTTCTCACGAATGGTTTAGCTCTATCCCTCTTGGAACTGTCCTAGCAATAGTGAGTAAGTTCTTGTGAGAGCTGGTCGTTTAAAACCACATGGCATCTCCATGCTTGCTCCAGATCTTGCTTTCACCCCTAAGTCATGTACCTGCTCCCCTTTCATCTTCTGCCATGACTGGAAGCTTGCTGAGACCTCCCCAGAAGCAGATGCCAGCATCATGCTTCCTGCACAGTCTGCAGAACCGTGAGCCAATTACAACTCTTTTCTTTATAAGTTACCCAGTCTCAGGTGTTTTTATATCAGTGAAAAAATACAATGGGGTGCACTGAATTCTCACTCTCAAGAATGGAATGATGATACTGTATAGTGTGGGTTGGGGCAGCGCAAACAAAACACAGAACTGTTTCCAAGGAATAAAATTAAGACCATCAATATGAGTATGTAAACCAGGAATCTGTTTTAAAGTAGAATTTCATACACAATTCAAGACACAAATGTCCCAGGTAATGAAATGGCAGCAGCAAAGATACAAGACACTCATTGAGAGTTTTAAGTGAGTAAGATTTCCTCCATGTGTTGAGGTATGAAGAAATTCAAGACTAGACTGAGTTTTCTTGCAGATAAAACCAAAACTATTACAAAATATTAATTATTATAATAATAAGCAGTTGCAGTATTTAACCTGTGTTGAATGATAAATGAACACCACTAGGAGCTAAAAGTCAGAGAATAGACTTTATAGAGTGGGTAAAACTTGTACTATTTTTTCACACACAAAAAATGAAGAATCACATAAATTCATGTACTTGCCAACAGCTCACACAGAAAGTCTAAGAAAGTTTTATCTAAATACCCTGCATGAGAAGTACTCACTAGCTTACTAAGAAGGTGAGGCAGTTGGAAAGACATTGTATGTTGATCTCAATGAATCCAACTCAGTGACCTGGGAGAATCTTGTTCATTCTGGCATTTTAAGAAGTAAGGAACCTGGAAGCCAACCATCTGCTCAGTGAATCAAGACCAGTACTGACAAATAGAAACAAAGTGTCAGCTACACATGTAATTTCAAATTTTCTAGTAGCCACTAGAAAATTTGGCTACTAGAAAGTGAAATTAATTGTAATACTTAAAATTTATTAACTTATAACAATGTATAAAATTTAAATATATAAAATATTATCAATTATTTAATAATATAATATATAAAATTTATTAATTTCATATTACTTAATATATTCACATTAATTACTATTAATTATATTAATACTTTGACAAAAATATAATGAACTACATTTACATACATTCAATAACTACATTTACATATATTCAAATAATCAACCTATTAATTAACCTGAGATAATTTATCTAAATATAAATTAATACAATAGTAATGATATATAGTAGCTTATATAAAAATTAATAATTAATAATATATTGAGCACTTAATTATTAATATTCTTAATGTATAAGTTTTAATATATTGGTTATTATATCATTTAACTTATATAGACCTTGCTAAACAAATTTGAGTCACCCCAATGACTCTTATTACTGTATTTTCTATAATTAGTGGTCTATACTCTACAAAAGGCCATTTATAAAATGCTGACAAAGAAAAACGTTAACAATGTCACCTTCTTCAGACCATTTTATGCCCATATTGCATCCTTAGCCAAGTGTTTTATCAGTCATAATATACTGAAATTGACTATTTTGGACTTGTTTCTTTTCTTCTTTCTTTTTTTCTTTTTTTTTTTTTAATTGTAATTTTTTTCTGGGATACATGGGCAGAGGCTGCTAGCCAGACTAATAAAAAAAAAGAAAAACGTTAACAATGTCACCTTCTTCAGACCATTTTATGCCCATATTGCATCCTTAGCCAAGTGTTTTATCAGTCATAATATACTGAAATTGACTATTTTGGACTTGTTTCTTTTCTTCTTTCTTTTTTTCTTTTTTTTTTTTTAATTGTAATTTAGGTTCTGGGATACATGGGCAGAGGCTGCTAGCCAGACTAATAAAAAAGAAGAGAGAAGAATCAAATAGATGCAATAAAAAATGACAAAAGGGACATCACCACCGAATCCACAAAAATACATACTACCATCAGAGATTACTACAAACAACTCTATGCACACAAACCAGTAAATGTGGAAGAAAAGGATAAATTCCTGGACACTTGCACTCCCCCAAGACTAAACCAGGAAGAAGTTGAATCCCTGGATAAACCAATAACAAGGGCAGAAGTTGAGGCAGCAAGTAATAGCCTACCAACCAAAAAAAGCCCAGGTCCAGATGGGTTCACAGCCGAATGCTACCAGACTTACAAAGAGGAGCTGGTACCATTCCTTCTGAAACTATTCCAAATAATACAAAAAGAGGGAATCCTCCTCAACTCATTTCATGAGACCAACATCATCCTAATACCAAAACCAGGCAGAGACACAACTAAAAAAGAAAACTTCAGGCCAATATCTGTGATGAATATCGATGTAAAAATCTTCAGTAAAATACTGGCAAACAGAATGCAACAGCAAATCGAAAAGCTTATTCATCATGATCAGGTAGGCTTCATCCCGGTGACGCAAGGCTGGTTCAACATACGCAAGTCTATAAATGTAATCCATCACATAAACAGGACCTGTTTCTTGTATTAGACTATAAACTCTTTGAAGGCATGAAACATACTTTATTAGTCTGTGTTCCCCCAGTGACTAATATTGCCAAGAATTTGAACAAAAGCTTGTACGTCCTGGTTTCCTCCCACAGGATCTGAAGTGTTCTTGCCCCATAGGGCTTTTTGGCTCATGCCTGCAGTTCCTGGAGTCTTGACTCATATTTGCTTCTCAATGGAACCCATCCTGACCATTTTATTTAAAATAATAAACCTCTCCCATTGACCCTTCTGATTTTTACCATTCTACTTTTTCCCCAAAGCACTTACCACATTCTAGCACACTATATGTAGTGATTTGCATAGTGTGCTTACTTTCTATTCCCGTCCCCTACCGGACAGTGAGCTTTAGAAAGGCAAGGATTTTTTTTTTTAGCTGCTACATTCACTGAGGTATATCAAACATCATCTAGAATGACCAAATACTAGCTCATTAAAATAAACTTGTTGAATTAGAAAAATGAATCCTGAATGATGAATAAATGAATGAGGCTAAAACAAAAACAGAAACAAAACAAACAAAAAACAACAGCAACAACAACAAAAGCAAGCTACATTCAAAGGCTCATCTGAGATAAGCCAGATGTCTACCAGACTAGCAGACATTGCGGCGATCAAAGCAGACGCTGGGCAGTTTCCTCTCAATACAAAAAGGAAAAAAATAAGAGTTCAGGCCAGCTGTGTTTAAGAGCAGCACTGCACAAATAAAAGTTAACAGCCCATATGGGAGTGGAGTTTGCTTGCTTAATGACTTGGCAGCAGAGCAAGTGTAGGGACTGTTTGAAGATATTTGAGACCTTATCTTTTGTTGACTTCCTGCTCCCACAGCCCACAGGAGCCGTGACGACTATTTCCAAAGGACAGCAAAAAAAGTCTAGCTTATTCAACCACTAGGAGGCGGTGTGAAGCGTTCGCATGAAAGGAGAAAACAGTCACCCTCAACTGAAGTCCAAGAAGGAATAAATAGACTCAGAAAGAAGTGGAGCAAATTACCTCTTTCCTCTTGCTGTTTCCTACTCATTCTTTAGCTTTGATTCAGGGGTGGAAGAGTGGAGGATGCTGTCAATGCTGGGATTGACTGGGGTGGAGAATAAAGGAAATTAGCCCCTTGACAAATGAGAGCTGAGATGTACACTCAGCTAAGTGCTGAAAACAAGATGTCACTAGTGCTTAGAAAACAGGAGGGGCAAAGGGCAGCTAAGTGATTTTAGTTGATTCTCCTTATAAAAGGAAAATTATGATGATAGCAAGACAATGAAAACTTTGTAACAAGTGACTTTTAACAATTAATACTGCTATTAACATGCCATAGTCTCCTGCAGTGCCAAATCATATTGGTCAAGAAATGGAAAAAGACTCTAGAAGGATTAGCCCAGTCTTTGTGGTGAAAACATCGTTTAAGTTTTTTTCTATTAGCTTGGAAAAGAAAGTCCACTGTTCTCTTGGGCAATCCCAGGGCTTATTTAAATGAAGCAGGACTTTGCTAATCCAAGGTTTCAGGCATCATTGGGGAATGAGAAAATAGAGCCACAGGAAGTCCTAAGAAAGATCTCATCTTAAGAAATGAGAGGCAGACCCCAGTCTTGATAAAATCCACACTATCAGGGACATTCAGTTTTAGTGGCATAGTACAATGGCGAGTCATGAGACATTAAGTAACTATTCAAGTTTGACAGCTTATGCTAAGAATTTTTTTAGCACAGATTTTCTCATTTTAATTTCACCAGAATATGGTGTGTCATTGTCACTTTATAGATGAGAAAGCTTGTCTTCCTTACCTAAGTAGACAGCCCAGGGTTACACAGCTAGCAAATAGTGGATTCAGCCACAACTGAAGGAGATTTGATGCCAAAGCTTTATTCTCCTCTATACTCAGGGATAGAAGGGCAGAAACTGCATTCTTCAGGGATACAGTGGATACTGAAGAGGTTTAAATCCAAAAGCCTTGACGTGTTAGTAAGATATAAATTATGTAAATCCAAGCCATCAGCTCTAGCTATTCCACTCAATCAGCCTTCTGGAAAGAGTGTGGGGAGACCTGGTATGCCATTCCCTACCAAATAAGGAGTGTAGGTGTCAGTAGATAAAGATATTCGCCCAGGCGTGGTGGCTCACACCTGTAATCCCAGCACTTTGGGAGGCTGAGATGTGTGGATCATCTGAGGTCAGGAGTTCAAGACCAGCCTGGCCAGCATGGTGAAACCCCATCTCTACTGAAACTATAAAAATTAGCCAGGCATGGTGGCACATGCCTGTAATCCCAGATACTCAGAAGGCTAAGGCAGAAGAATCTCTGGAACCCGGGAGGCTGAGGTTGACGTTACAGTAAGCCAAGTTTGCGCCACTGTACTCCAGCCTGGGAGACAGAACGAGACTCCATCTCAGAAAAAAAATACACACACACACACACACACACACACACACACACACACAAGTAAAAACTGTTTTTTCTTTATCTTCCATTGAGAATTCATTCTTTTATTTTACACTTACATTTTCCCCCCTTACCAAAAACAATAAGGGATATTTCAACTTAAAAACCATAATCTCATTACTCAAAAGCAACTATTCACTTCTAGTCTTTTTTTTTGTGACTTTTGCATAGTTTTTATCATACTGTACTCTTTCCTTCTGCGTTTGCTCAACATACGGCACAAGCATGTTTTGTCATTAATATTCTACAAGTTTTAAATGTTTAATAATTTTATATGAAAAATACTAAAACATTCTGTCAATGTACTTTGGTAACATGCCATCAGGTATATGTAATAACACACTTAATTTCCTCCCTGTTAGTCATTTGCTTTCATTTTTTTCTATTATAAATAACAAAGATTAACTTCTTTGACTTAAAGCTTGGCATTCTGCAATTGCTCAAATATCTGCAGGAAAGCTGAAGTACAAGATCTGATGATTCATTTGTATATTGAAAGGAGTTTGCCTATTTTCCTGAGAACTGGTTTCAGGAAAAGGTGGGGCGGGGAGAAAGGGGCATATGGAATTTGTGACAACTGTCTGGTAGGGTCTCTCTGAGGGGGAAGCTGGCACAGAAAGGAGAGGTTGAGGTGTCAAAGGGTCACCTCCCAGTGTTGACCACTCTAACTCTACTTTCATACAAACCACTGGATGGAATATGAACATTTCAACCTTCAAAATATCCAGACCTCCTGGGTATGTCAGGGGAGTATAAGTCTGAATCTGAATTTTAGAAGAGATTCCTGTACATTTAAAACAAAAATACCAAGTGGTTGCAAAAAGCCTTGACTTTGCCTCCATCAGAAACCACAACATCTGCCAGAGAAGCTATTTTCCAAATGGGCAAGAGAATTCTCCAAAGAAAGTTATGAGTTCTCATTTGAAACATTCACATATACACCATGGAATACTATGCAGCAATGAAAATGATGAGTTCGTGTCCCTTGTAGGGACATGGATAAACCTGAAAACCATCATTCTTAGCAAACTGACACAAGAACAGAAAATCAAACACCACATGTTCTCACTCACAGGTGGGTGTTGAACAGTGAGAACACATGGACACAGGGAGGGGAGCATCACACACTGGGGTCTGTGGTGGGGAACTAGGGGAGGGACAGCGGGGGGTGGGGAGTTGGGGATGGATAACATGGGGAGAAATGCCAGATATAGGTGATGGTGAGGAAGGCAGCAAACCACACTGCCATGTGTGTACCTATGCAACAATCCTGCATGTTCTTCACATGTACCCCAAAACC
>NW_016107410.1:2538698-2611459 GCF_001604975.1 Cebus imitator
ATATATATATATATATATATATATAAAATGGAGAGGGTGCTAGGTATTTAAAAGGCCAGAGATTGAAGAGTAAGCTGTGACAGGAGTGGAAGGAAGCAGCTTCCTAATCAGGGGCTGTGTAAGTTTTAGAAGTACATTTCTGAAGGCAGTTCACAGCCTTTACTGAAGAGAAGACTAAGAAGAGATTGGACACTACTATTTTATGTATGATGTTAGGAGTGGGGAACAGGATATGCATATAATCAGAGGCAAGGGAATACGAGGCCCTTTAACAAAGCTGTTAGAAAACGAAGTGTTTGTGAACTCTCTCAGTTTTAGACTCCTTTTCCTTAAGCCCCAATGTAATTAAATCAATTTCAGCAATAACAAAATATCATAAACAATTTTAATATGTGTTGAAAAATGTCATTAAGGAGACGGCTGCAATAAATAGGAAAATATTTAGTGTGGCCCCATCTGAATGTTCTATTGCTAAGGAAACACAATATGAAGTTTCTGTTTAATTATTTCAATATAATAACTTCACAAGGTGACTTTAAAACCATAGCCAGTATTATTATATGAATTAATAAAATGCTTTTAATGAGTATCTGCTAGCTTCCTCAAGCCTATACCAAACATTTGAAATTATACCATTCATTGTATCTTTTAAAATAGGTAGACCAGGCTTTCAATCACTTTTTTCTGTCGAGATCTGACCAGATGACAACCATCATCAGCTTCTCCATGACTAGTTCTAATTTTATGTATATTCCACGCCATCGTCCTACCAAACCACCAGATTGCCTTAGCTATGTCAATTTATGTAGTTAAAACTACTCTTCTTAGCCACTGGTCCACATTTGGAAATGATGCAAAAATCCTTTGTCAGATTGTATTTGATACCTTATTGGAAAAATACCACTCCATCAGTCTTACAGAAGAGGCTGAATTGGTGGTGTCTGTCTTTGAAAATATGTTGCACATTTCCTGTCACTCAAACCTTAGGTTTCCACCCCATTAGATACTTTAATATTAAAAGCAATAATATATTATATGCTGAAAATGTCCAGTAGGCAGATGATGAATTCAAATACTTGGAATTATCATTACCTGCAATGTGGGCATCTTTATCAAAATAACGTTGCTAATAATATACATGGTTACTATTCTAAGTGATTGATTTATCTGTTATGGTTATGTCAATGTGTTTCAGAAGACGACATATAGTGTTGTGTATGGGAGGCCTCTGATCATTCATTCTTGCATGTAATCATTTAACAACTATTTATTGAGTATCTTCTTTGTGTCAGATGCTGTATGATGTGCTGAATCTATAATGGAGAACAAAATACCCATGCTCTCTATGTGCATGGAACATAGAGCTGGTCAGAGATGACACTGAAACTGAAACATGAAAGCTGCATAAGAATTAGCCAAGCTGAAAGAGAGCAGGGATCAAGAAACTGAGCAAAGAAAGCACTTGGAATATGCAAGAACTGGAAGAAAGCATGCCTACTGCAGCACAAGTTCAGGGAACTGAAGCATGAGAATAGGAAAGGCCAGGTCGCACAGGCCTAGAGGCCTTATGGCATAGCTTGGCTTTTATCTTAAGGTGACAGGAAGGAACTTCCATCAGAGCTGTGAAATAATAATGAATGTATGTATACATACATATGAATTTATTCTTTCTAGAAGTTTTATATATAATATGTAATTATCTGTTTATAACATATATTTATACATATTGTATAAATCTATATATATGTATATTATAAATATAATTATATATGTAATATACAAGTATAAATCAATATCCTATATGTAATATAACAAATAATTATAAATAAATTTATGTATGTATAAAATACAATTTTTATTTTAAAAACATCACTGGCTGCTGTGCGGCAATTAAAGAGGGTTATGAGTAGTAGCAGGAAGATCAAGGTGGCTGTCAACTCTCAGGTTCCTCAGTGTCTGTTCCTGGCTCCTCTGAAGTACAGGAAGACAGTGACTTTTCAGCTCTTTGGCAGTTGGATGGGGATGTGTGACTAATCTGGTTATGGGGCTATGAGAAAAAGTGATGTGAAGCTCTTATGGGCACAACTATAGAGAAGGGAATTCTCTTCTCTTGCCCCAGCAAACCCATAAATGTGTGCTCTCAATGGCGCACCTATTGCAAATTGGAGATTGGCTCAGTCTGGGTCCTTTGGTGACAGTGATGAGAAGAAGCACCTTCACATATGCTCCATCTGTCACCCACTCCTCTATGCTAAATTAGTAGCAAGAACAATAAATAAATCCATGTTATATTAATGATCCTGAGATTTCAGTGCTACTTTGTTACCTCAAACTAGCTTAACTTATCCTAACTAAAACATTGGAATAATAGCACTCAATTTTGGGGAATGTAAGAAACAATAGAGCAATAGATACACAAGTTTGCATCACTGTAGCAAGCACATAGGAGATTCTAAGAAAATGGTAGGTAGAAACTCGTGCTATTGGCTTTTTTATTCCAGTCTCAGTTTTGTTGTTAACTGGTTCCCCAGACTTTACGTGGCCACTTCAGCCCAGTGAGTCTCAATTCTCTTCTCTGAATGAGGAGTTTATACTAAATCTCCAAAACCCTTGCCACCTAAGATTTTGAGCTGATGGGATAACAAATGAAGGGGAGTCTGTGCTACATGGAAGAGCTGAACATTGCTTTCCTTTCCTCTTCTTTCTTTGTTGAGCAAGCAAAGCACATCCCTTTGATACCAGGTCAGTAGTCACACAAAGGAACCATGCCACTAATAATCCCTTTTGCTCTTCTTTGCATAAAGAAAAATTCATTATTCATTCAAGGCCACTGAACAAATCCTTAATTTATATCTGGAGATGGACAAAGCCAACATCTAGCCAGGGTGGGAGGGTTGGGGGAAACACCAATTCTCCTGGCTAAGATAGTCACAGGTATCAATAAACTAGTGTTAAGGAATTTTCCAGTTTGCCTTTCTGTGTCCTCTAATGAGAATTTCCATGCAAATCTGTAAATTCCCAGAACCACTGATCCAGACTTCCAAGTAAGAGGGAGGTTTGGGCCTTCTCCATATCCCGGGTATTTCTGTGTTTAGGCAATGCACATAATCCATTTATGTGACAGAAATTCTTAGAAAAAGCTGGGCTCTGGCTCCAAAGCTGCCACTAGCTAGCTCCATGATTCTAGAAAAATAACTACATTGTCCACATCTCAGGATCCTCACTTGTGAAATGGTGATAATAAAACCCATCTTATCTACCTCCTGCAGTTGTCACAATGATCAAACGAGATGGAATAGAAGGGAATGTCCTTTGAAAAGCATACTCTGCCCCACGGATGCCTTTGAGAACTACTGATGCATTGTTGTCATTATTGCTGTTATGATCTTCCTGCTCAAGGATGCTGCAGCTCAAGAGATCTGCCTTGTGTACACCAGGGACCAAAAATAAAAAGTCTCCCTTCTCTATTTGATGCATGATGTGGCTATGAAGGGAATTTGCTGACTTGAAAATGTAAACAACCTATTTCCACAGAGATGATTATCCTTACATACAGAGGAGCAACTGTTTTATTTTTTCTTTCTGAATGCACATGAATTCCTATCCTCCTGAGAGATCCTTACTGCTTTATCTCTGTAATCGGTTTACCTTCCTAGGGGCCTGCTATTCTCTGAGTAAATGTACTAGAGTAAACACCTATCCTTCAGATCTCATGGTAGTCTAGCTGACTGTTTTTACCCAACTCACATCCCTGGGCTCTTTGGCTGGAAATAAAAACAAAAGAGTTGGAGACCATGTTCTGTAACACACACACGCTCCCCCAAGGCATACTGTGCAGTTATTTAGATGGTGGGAGGAAAAGACCCCTAATACAGCCCCTTCACCCAATATCCCTAATGAGCACTATGAAATCCCCCTTCCATAGGAAGCTTTAATATTTGGAGTTATAAGACTTATCAAGCATCAAAAACCCTTTCTAGCAATGCAAATCCATTTGGGAGTGTATTTGAAATTATTAGCTAAACCTTGGGAGTACTTATTGAGAGATTGCTAGCAGCAAACTTTATGTAGGAGACACCAGAAAACGAAGTATGGGGTTGCAGGGACAAGTATCAGGAAAAGACAGAAGGATTTTGAGAAAGATGACAATGTTAGAGTTAAATTATATGAATCTAAACAAATCATAATTAAAATGACATCACTGAGGCCCAGAGAAATTAAACAGCTCATTAAGAATAGACCAAAGTTACCTTAATCCTAGGCCAGTGAGTGAATTTTAAATCTAAATGGCTGAAATAATTATGGAAATGGGTAAAATATCCCTCTAAGGGAAAAGACTGATCTGTTGGCAGCGCTCAGATTTAATATTCTCATAGCAGAAAACATTCTACAGTGTGTCAGGCAGCATGCAAAACATGAGGGATAAAATCATGGGTCAGCTCTAAGAGGACACGGAAGCTCAGGCAAAGCGTGTCGATGCAGGATGCACCCAACATGCAGAGGACTCTTCATGGGTAAAGAAGGGGCTCTGAGCCCAGTCTCCACAGGGTTGGTGAGAGATTCCTAGAGGCCTCCAACCTGGTTTTGAAAGATGTCACAAGAGGAGACAGCATAAAGAAGATGCTCCAAGAGAGAGAGCAGCATGGGTAAGGGCACAGCTGTATGACATTGCCTGGAATCTGCCGTGGATGCACACACATGCATGTTCTTACTGAAGTGCTGCATCCGGGAAAGCCATGGCAAGAGATGAGGTTGAAGATACTAGGGCAGGAAGGGCATCTTTGAGAACCCTTGATGCTGCTCTAAGTTTAGATATTATTAAAGCAATATGGATTCATTTGGGAGTTAAGAAAAGAAATTGACATGGTCATATCTGAATTTCAGAAAAAAGCAGTCCAACAGCAGTGAAAGAGTTGGGTCTGAGGGGTTTGAGAAGGAAAAATACAAAAAGAACAAATGCAGGAGATATTCAGGAGATGAAATCATCCAAATTCGGTGAATGGTTGGATGAGGGTCTGGTAGGATAAGGGTGGTTAAGGAAAATTCCCTGGTTTAATAACTATTTTAACATTAGAAGGAAAAACTGTGTAATTTGGGGGTGCAATAGGATTAATTTGTTTAGAGAACATTTGAATTTGTCTTAATTCAAATTGTACTGCTAAACCTAGAGGGGAAAAAGGAAATTACGAGGAAGAGAGATGGCCTTATTTTCCCAATTTGGCTGATTACCATTATTACCCAGCACTTCTAGTGCTTGAAAGCTTGACTATGGTAAACTTAATAAGGAAACGTTTCCAAATAAGGCCAAAAGTAATTGTCTTAGAATTTACAGAGGCAAGATAGTGTGCTTCTTCCCTCCACAGAGATCAAGAAATAATTCTTAAATAGGCGGAAGCTTAACATTAAAACTACACCAGCTGAGTTATTGGTTAAGATGGCAGGTTAAACATATGCGTTAATTTTGTTTCCCCATGAAACCCGCTAAATTCAGTATAAACGATTTTTTTTTTTGTAGAGACAAACTCTTGCAAATGGGAATAAAGAAAAGAAGACAATAGCAACAAAATTCTAGAAGCTGAAAAAGCTGTAAAGCAAATGGATAGAAGTAACTTGATAGAATCAAGAAAGATAAATTACAAGTCAGTATTAAAGATAACTGAGAACCAACACAAGTTACAGCATAGAATCCTCAAGTGGCCCCAGAAGTGGGCATCCCAGTCATGTTCCAAACTAGGAGAGGCAGGCAAAGGGCAGGAAGAGGTCCAAGTAACAGATATTTGGATGAAGGCATCTAAGAATCAGGTAGACCAATAGTTGCCATTCTCTTCAGCTCCATGACTCTACAAGATTTTTACTGCACTATAAAATTGGTGATGCATATTCTCTCAAAAAAAAAAAAAAAAAGCAAAACAGAGGGTCTGTAGGGACATCAGCATACTTGAGGGTGTGGGTACCATACTTAAAACAAAGGAAATAGTACAAATAATGCTGACTGTTTAATCTCCAAGACAGTTGCTCTGGCGGTCAGATTTCTGCTATTATAGGAAGAAGAGCGGGAGAGTTTTCTGGGAAATCTGACCAGCACAAGAAAAAATTACCAAAGACACTGGAGCATTATCCCCTTGGGAATCTGACAGTTGACAACATACCAGACAATCAGAGCTTCCAGCAAATCTCTGAGTAGTTCATTTTTAATTATGAACAAGGCACCTAGGTTGACCAGATGTCAGAGTTAAAGGAAAGCCTCTAAGATAAAGTAGCCACTCTAAGATAGAATACAGAAGCCCAAAGGGTAAACAGAACAAAAATCAATTAGGAGAAAATAGAGACCATGCCAAAAGAAGACAAAAAAGGGAAAATAAAGCTATTATTCATAGTC
Source organism: Cebus imitator (assembly GCF_001604975.1). Taxonomy (NCBI): domain Eukaryota; kingdom Metazoa; phylum Chordata; class Mammalia; order Primates; family Cebidae; genus Cebus; species Cebus imitator. The sequence continues at coordinate 2,545,078 of NW_016107410.1, forward strand.
TCAGAGGAATAGGGTAATGCAGGCATAAAGCAAAAAGAGGATCATATATAAGAAAAATATTCCAATCATTTAAAATGGGTTCTTAGAAATTCAAATCATAAGCAGGAAATAAAATAAAAATATCAGTTGAAGAGCTGTAAGATAAAGTTAAGGGAATATACCATAAATTACGGCAAAGCATGTGGAACAGCCGTGTCCAAATAACAGATGTTTTAGAAAGAGATATCACAGAAGCCAGAAAGGAGAAAATTACCACCGTAATATTTAAGAGAAGTTCCTAGAAGTGAATGACAAGAATTTTTAGATGTAAATGGCCTAGTGAATGTCCAGCACATTGAAATCACAAAATTCTATAAGCTTCAAATGAGGGGGTAAGGAACTGAGGACTGAGATGGCATCAGGCTCCTCAACAATAACCCTGGAAGGAGACACTGGAAAAATGCCTTTAAAATCTGAAGAAAAATTATTTCTGATCTAAGAGTCTATAGGCAAACTAGCAATTAATATGATATATGGTATTTCAATAAAGATATTTTCAAACATTCAAGATTCAAAAATTCACTTACCTCTTATCCTTTCTTTTTTTTAGAATTTTTATTTTTAGTTCTGGGGTACCTGTACAGGATGCTCAGGTTTGTTATATAGGTAAATACGTGTCATGGTGGTTTGCTGCACCTATCAACCCATCACTTAGGTATGAAGCCCAGCATTCATGAGCTATTTTTCCTAATGCTCTCCCTCCCCCATCCTATCCCCCAAAAAGCCCCAGTGTGTGTTGTTCCCCTCCCTGTGTCCATGCATTCTCATTGTTCACCTCTTTTCCTTTCTTAAGAAGAGACTGGAGTATAACCTCCACAACAGTAATAATAACAGTAATAATTAATAATAAACCAACAAAGAACAAGACATGGGAAACAGGTAATTCAACAGAGGAGGAAGGATGTGGAAATCTATGGAAACATTGTAAAATGTTATATCAGAAGGACAGAGTTCCCCACACTCAAGGGCAACCCCGAGTTTGGACCAATGCACCTCAAGAGTCAGATGCACTGAAGGTTGTATACACTAAGAGACCCAATGCCATGATATAAATATCTCATACCAACTTTTTACTGGAGAATAAAATTCCTTAGTAAGCATGATTCTCAATAGTAGCTGGTCTGGCTTTGTCTTGTCAGTGTGCTAATAAATACCATGTCCACTCTGCCATGCTTCCTGAATCAGCTGAAGACACTCATTTTGCTTCATAGAAATGTTCATCTTTGACTCACTCTGAGAGCTGTAGGTAGGGAATGATGAGTCTAGTAGCAGATAATACCCCTGATCATGTCCCTATTGGATGTCTAGTACATGATACACACCTTAACCCCCCCACGTGGTGTGAATGGGGACTCTGACATTCCTAGAGGTGACTCATTCATGTAAACATTCCATGAAGGTGGGGCCATGATAATTCTCAGACTTCTATTTCTCTTCTCTTGGGAGACATTGTATAGTAGTGGCAATATTGCCCTTTTCTTGCACAGCTACTCAAATTTCAAAACGAATTCATATCTTATTTGAAAGCATTTATACTGCTGATAATACCATAAGTATAATCAAGAGAGTAATTAACCTAAAAGCAGGATGGTGAGTACTTCTGGAGGGTAGGATAAAATAGAATGTAATCAAGGACAGATTACATACAGAAGGTTTCTAAGACGCTGGCCGTATTCTGATTCTTAACCTGGGTAGTGGGTAGGTAAGTGGATGGATTGGTGTTTACTATATAATTTGCAGACTGTGCACATGTTTTATACACTCTTCTATCTATATATCAGAGTTCTCAAGAGTAACAGAACCAATAGGAGATACGTGTGCATATATATATATGGTATAGGTAGATATATAGATATATATATGTGTGTGTGTGTGTGTGTGTGTGTGTGTATATATATATATTTGGAGATTTATTATGGGAATTGGCTCATGCAGTTATGGAGGCCAAGCAGTCCTACAATCTGCTCTCTGCAAGCTGGAAAACCAGGAAACCTGGTGGTATAACTCAGTCTGAGTCTGAAGGCCTGAGAATTGAGACAACCGATGGCATATGTCTTGATCCGAATCTAAAAACCTGAGAACTGGGAGCATCTATGTCCACAGGCAGGAGAAGATGGATGTCTGAAACAGAAAGCAAATTCTTCTTTCCTCAGCCACTTTGTTCTATTTGGGCTTCATTGGATTGGATGACACCTGCCCACACTGAGGAGGGCAATCTTCTTGACACTGCCTATCCATTTGTATGCTCAACTTTTCCAGAAACATCCTCAGAGACACCCAGAAATAATGTTTCACCAGATACATGAGCATCCTTTAGTCAAGTTGACATAAAAGTAACCATTACAATAATACATATCAAAATCTGTACAAGTAAAAATGTGCAAATAAGCATCATATACTTTTCATAGCTCTTTGCTTTTATACCTAAATGAACTTCCATGAAGATCTATTTGCTTCTGTTTTACAAAATATAATAAATATCATCATCAAGAAAGTGTTCACATGTGACATAAGCAGTACCTTTTAGAGGTCTTCAGAGAAATTCTTGAAGACCAGAATATTGAGGAAAGTCTTCTGTGATTGACACAAGTCCTATTTGAAGGAAACCAGAGTGTGGTGGTCCTGTCCCAAGTATCAGAGCTTGTTTATTCTCTGTTTCCCCACGATAATGACACGTACAGTTCTTAGAATATAGTAGGTGCTCAGCAAATGGAATGGCTTAATATATGTTTGAGGAAAAGACATTGCAGTCTTTGGTGCAAACACAGCCTTATCTAAAGCTGTGGCTGTCCCCATGCATCCCCCTATGCACCATCTTTGTCTGCCACTTTCCAGAATTATTGATTGAAAAGAGTTCCTGTAATGAGGTTTTAATTAAGTCATGTCTTTTTCTGTTAATTGACATGACTAAATTATTCTGGATAATTTACTTATATAAATTCATATAATGTAAAAATGCATAATAGAGATTCCCTAGACATTATCACTGGCCAGCAGTGGTTTTGTCACCATATATCCAAGCTTGACAACCCAAAAGAATATTTTTTATGTTTCATTAATTCTATAAAACTTAAGAATTAATACTATAATCATCTCCTTAATGTTTTCTGACTATCTCATTGAAGACAGTACTTCCATAGATGCTTCTGCTGCAATCATTATAAAAAGTGATGAGCTCAGGTCGACAGAGCAACTTGGAAGGAACCCTGGAGGGCATTCGAGTAGCTGAGTTATTGGCTTATGCTCTGAGGTTTTATTGTGGATGCTCATGAAAAATGGAATTCGAGACCTACTGTTGGCCTGAGAGCAACTAAATGTTTCTGAATGAGCCCCTTCCTCTGACTATGAGCTGTGTTTATTTCCAGACTCCTCAACTCAGTTTCAGTTTAACTCCCAACAGATATTTACATAACAATCATGGAAGGCTACTTTCACTGCTGTTGTTGTCACATTCAAATGCTCTTTGTTTTAGTTTTATTTTTGCTATCCTGGTTGGCCTTAACTAGTGATACTTTTTAATTATTCATCTAGTAACTATTAGAAAATTATAATCATGTGCCACAAACTGTGCAAACAGTTACAGATAAAATGAAAAACAAGGCATGGAACATCCTTCCACACATACTGGAGCTTATTTTATGTCAATAAAATAACTGTATATAATTATACTCCATGATAAATGCTTTGAAGCAAAAATATAAGGTGCTATCAGAACACATTAACTAGAGAACCAAACTGCTGTGGCAGAAATGTCATAAAGAGAAAGATTTTCTCTAAGAATGTAACATTTCATACTATGCAGCCATAAAAAGGAATGAAATCATGTCCTTTGCAGGGACATAGATAGAGCTAGAGGATATCATCCTTAGCAAATTCATGCAGGAACAGAAAACCAAACGCCGCATGTTCTCACTTACAAGTAGGAGCTGAATGATGAGAACTCATGGCCACATCAAGGGGAGCAACACATACCGGGACCTATCAGAGGGTAGAGGGAGGAAGGAGGGAGAGGATCAGGAAAAACAACTAATTGATCCTAGGCTTAACGCCTGGCTGGTAAAATAAAATGTGCAACAAACCCCCTTGACACACATTTACCTATGTAATAAACCTGCACATCCTATACATGTAACTCTGAATTAAAAATGCAAGTTAAAAAAAAAAAGAATGTAACATTTCCTATAAAATTTCAGGCTAGGGATGGGAGCAGGTAAGAAAGGAGCAGGGAAGTTCTGAACATGGAAGAATTAAAGAAGACCTTCAAAACTGGAGGTCCCATGGCAATTTCAAGGAAAGAAAAAAGAGCAACATGGCTGGAGCCCAGTGATCGTGACAGGAAATGACAATGAAGATGCAGACAGGAGCCAGATCATACAGCCTGTGGGCCACATTAGAGCTATTTCTGTCAATCTTAAGATGAACAAGATGCCTGTGGAGAGTTTTAATCAGGAAAGTGACAGTAAAATTTGCACTTTAAAAGACCACTCTGTTTGTACAATGAAGAGCAGTTTTGAAGAGGGCAACATGAGTATAGGAAAAATAGTGGGTTGTTCAGTGTTCTTCAAGAAAAGGGGTGGTTGTCCTGAAGAAAAAGTAGCAAAGGAGTCACTTACACAGATATGAGCAAAATTCAGGAGTCAAAAAGGAAGACGCAGCCATTGGTGCGCCACACCACAGCCTGAAAGGACAAGGAGAGAGGCAGTTTCCCAAAGGCTGGCAGTGAGAGCACTGGAGCCAGAACAGCTGACAAAGCAAGGGATGGAGATAAATATTCTCATATCTTCCTTTCCCATGCCCATCTCTTGCCAGTGCAAGAAATAAAGGGACAGCATAGTGATATTGAGGTGTGAGTTCAGATCAGAACATGCTGAATTTGAAGTGCATTCAAGACCATCTAGTATGAATGCTGAATAACATTTTGGTAATCTCAAATCCACATAAACCATTAAGCTTCAGTGAGTTTCTCAGGTACAGCCCCTGGTCATAACCAACCACCCCACAAATCCAAGGTATCAGTTATACGAGTCCTGGAAAAGCACACGTGAATGGATATTGCAGTCACTTCTTTGACCCTCATCCTAGAGTTTGGATTGAGCATCCAACTAGAATTAGGCAGCTTTGTCTCCCACCTAGAACAAGGGATGGAGCAGCTAGGCCCTGCAGCAACAGTGCTCACTCCCACAAAGTGATTGAAAGTTAATTTTCAAAGGTAGTGTGTCTGTGAATAGAATCCCAAGCACTTCTGTCCGACTATTGGGCACTAACTTGAATCATCTTCCATTGACTATGGTAGTCCCCGGCATGTATGTCCACAAGGTAACAGTGGTACTCAAACTGATCCCTTAGCCAGTATCTCCTCCATAAGCACAACTTCTTCCAGTGCCCTGTGCTTGCAGCGTGCAAGGGAGGCGGTTTTAAAGTCACCAGTGCTTTGGGATGAGGGTGGGAGTGATGGTGCTGAATGTGTTCCTACTTTTTCCATCTTCAAAGAAGTTCCTAATTTAATCCCACTTTGCGTTGACACTCTACTCTCCGTTTATAAAGGCTCTACCTCTTTATCGTATGAGGCTATAGTCATGTGTCTCAGAAAGATGTTTTGGTCAACATCCAACCATATATACAATGGTAACCTATAAGATTATAACACAATGTTTTGACTATGCCTTTTCTATGTTTATATGTGTTTACATACATGCTTACCATTGTACTACAATTGCCTACAGTATTCAGTACAGTGACATGCTGTACAGGTCTGTATCTTAGGAGCAATAGGCTGTACCGTATAACCTAGGTGTGTAGCAGGCTATACCATCTAGGTTTGTATAAGTACACTCTGTGATGTTTGCACAATGACAAAATAGCCTAACAACACATTTCTCAGAACGTATCTCTGTTGTTAAATGGTGTATGACTATATTTTAGAATTGTTGGTCCTCTAATCAGAATCCCCCTGTGTGTGTGTAGAAATTCTGCTCACATCTTCCCAACTTCTCCTACCTCAAAATCAAAAATCCTTGTTTATGTATGTGCCATATACGTTAATACTGTCAAACTAGATACACTAACTTCTGGCCCATTGTTCAGATCATAATTAATACATCACATCTCATGCCGGAGAAAACCAGGCCAATCACAATGGACAATAGTTACGACTGTAGAACATTAGGGAATAGTCCCATTTGGACTGGGATTTTGTAAAAAGCTAAATTGGTGGAATGTGATGGGTTGCTTACTTGCTGTGATCCATAAGAATTCCGGGCTTTAGGGAATTCAATTTTTATAGAGAGATAGACGGAATTATTGAAAAAATACTTGCTTGAAAAGAAGTGCATGCAAGATTTAGTGAACCCACATTTAACACAGAGGTAGTCATGGAGTAATCAATAAACTCTTGTCTAAAGATTGATCTCACAACTATAATTATATTTCATTGTGTATGATCAGAATTATAATAGAGGTAACCACAGAGTCCAAAGGAAGCCCTGAGAAGGAGCCTCAAAGTAAAATTAAGCAAAAGGGAGTGTAAATTATGGACTATGTCCCAGAGTAACTGTTTACAGGGTGGACAAATGATATGATATCAAAGGGAGAGCATTATAGGAAAAGTGAAGTTTGGAATAACTGCATTGGTATAACTATTTGAAAATAAAACCTACTCATCTCTAAGACATAAATACGTATGTAATGAACTAAATATTTTGTCCCCCACCCTAATTTATATGTTGAAATCCTTATGAAAGTGATGGTACCAGGAGGTGGGAGCTTTGCAGAGGTGATTAGGTAATGAGGGTAAAGACTTTATGAATGGGATTAGTGCTCTTATAAAAGAGACCCAAGAGTGCTCCCTCACTCCTCCCATCATGTGAGAACACAGTAAGAAGATAGACTTCTATGAACCCGAAAGCAGGTTCTCACAGGAACTAAACATGCCATATCTTCAGCTTGGACTTCCCAGCCTCCAGAACTGCAAGAAATAACGTTTTTTTTTTTTTCTTTAAAGCACCCAGTCTATAATATTTTTTGTTATAACTGCCTCAGTGTCCTGGGGCAATACATAAAGGTGTTTTCTATGGAATATTTTAGATTATTATAATAATACAAACCTTTTCCAGATTGTTTTATAATGTCTGATCCTCTTCTCAACTTTAGGAATGAATACAGATATTGTAAAATGAGAAACAGGATTGTATAAAAGTACAAAGGAAATTTACACTCATGGCTCTCATTGTGCAATCTCCCCCAATTGTCAATAAAAACATGAAATGAGCAAGGAGCCCATATTGTCTGATTGACCAATGTATACTACCTTCATGTTGGTGATTGTACACAGCAACACAACTAATGTTGAGAAATGCAACTTCAAGCCCATTAGGTCAGCTGTCCCCTTGGCTGGCACAGCAGCCAGTGCCCCAGAAATGATGAATAAGCATTGTTCACAATCAGATTACTATCATGGTTTGCCAAGGAGCATTTCTTTTTGGCAATAAAATATGACTTTGTTTTCAGTGTCAGACATGATCAAGTTAAAGTGTGAAGATTCCTAACCTTATCGATTTCCTTGTATCATGCTCATATTTCTCATGCTTTGCAGCACCTTGCTTGTGCCTAAATAAAGGGAGACATTTGAAAGAAGAGCTACTGTTTAAGAGTCGGAAAGAATACAGGCAGGGCAATGTGGAGTAATGCTTCATGGTAAAGGTAGGATGCTAAAGAGTTCTAGAAAGACTAATAAATTTGCCTTTTTCCCTCATATTTGACTCTTTGCTACATAAAGATAGTTTTATTGAGATGATCACAAAATCAGGCAGTTGGAACAGACCTGAGGAAAGGCTTAGTCATCTTCCTTCATTTTACAGGTGAGAAATAGGTTAAATGTAGTAACATGACTCATGCAAAAATCATAGTAAGTGATAAAACTGAAATCAAAGTTTCTTGATCTGAAAACTAGGCCTCTTTCACTTGATCTTCAACAGTCTTTAATACTTCTAAGCCTCAGTTTCCTCATATGTAAAATGGAGATCATAGCATATATATTATAGCATGGTTGTTGAAATTGCATGATCATAATATATGCAGAACTGCTTAGCTCCATGCTTTTTATGTAGCATCCAATAATATTAGATGTTTTACTACACTTTTAACACATGCGTTCCTTCAATATTTTTATTAGGGTTTAGCCTCTTGTGAAGTCAGCAACTGAATATATGGTATGACTAAAATGTACTGAAAAAGGCCTCTTTACCAAATGTGTATTTTACATTAATATGCATAAAATCCCTCCCCCAAAGGATTTTTCTTTGGGTTAAACATTACCTTCTTTCCTAAATACATTTTTATAATGGGTACAGGCTTGTATTAATGCACTGACGTCTATTGGTTTTGAGTTTAACAGATTCTTTATTTCTAATACAATATAAAGGAAGACAGGATACAGTTTCTGGAGGCCTAGAAAGTGAATTGAACCTCTAAGGAGAACTCAAAGGGTAGAGGGAAGGTATTGCTAATATATCAAGCAAGGCTTCCACACGCATGTTGGGTACATTGCCACTTCCCAGCACACTATGCTGAATTCTATGTTCCTCAGATCACAGCTGAGACAATGGCCAATCATGAAAGCCTACATTTAAAGAAAAACATTGGAAAAGTACAAAATCTCCAGAGGAAGAAGGAATGGGATTCAAAGGAAGTTAGATTCATGTGATAGAAGAACAAGCTCAAGAACTGGGGCAGATTGAGAAACAAACAAACAAATAGGAGGTGGGGGTAAGATGGACTTGATTCCTCCTTACTATATCAGAAGAGTTATTTCATAAAGACACCACGAATCCTCTTAGCATTGCTGGACAGCCATTCACCTCTTCCTCTAAAATCCGTATAGCTTTCCTATGCTGTAATTTATTGCAACAAAACTTGAGTATGTATGTCTTTTACTTCTCGCTAGATATTCAGCTCCTTGAGAGCTACAGCTGTGTCTTCCTCACCTTTGTACTCCCACATGTAAGACAGCACTTGACATATACATCTTTTTGTTGAGTGAACAAGCAACCTGCTCTGCCTAGCTTCAAAGAGCAGGACTAACATTGTGGGTGTTATTTTCAAAGATTATTTTAACTCCCTATCAAGAAAGCATTCCTAGTGCTTAGGCTCAAAGATCAGTTTTTATTAGCTGTTTCATAGAGAAGGAAGCATCAGTGGCTCTTCTTTCAGGGATATGAAATCCTGCATTATCCAGTAGTGCATAATAACTACTAAGATTAGTTCAGGACTTCAATACTTTTACTTGGACTAGTGACTGGGCTCCCTGTGAGGCCATTCTCTTTCTTCTCTAACCCATCCTCCACATTTCTTTAAGAGTTATCATTGCTAAAGCACATATGTCATCTTCACCTGTATTTCTTGAAAACCCCCTGGATCTCATTGTCTACATCCACATTTTCTAAAGAATGTTTTTATAGAATATTATTCCCACTGGATAGTCAACAGATAATGAGTACCATTATAAAGTAAGTTTGCAAAATGCCACACTCTGGTTCTTAGAGATTTGGGTGCTCCCTAGTATATGCTACAGAGGGGAATTTCAAATTCTTTCTAGTCTCATCTTAATCAGAGACAATAATTTCATTTCGACATTACCCACAGTGTCCATGTTTGTCGCCTCCCGTTCTTTCCATTTGAGACATGCCATCTCTTGTGAGATGGCTCATTAGGGTGAGCAGAGAGAAGAGAGGGATGGGATAAGCAGCAAGTGGAGTGGGGAGGGGAAGAATTTCTGGGTGGCATCAAGCAATGCTTCATAGCTAAAGAAGCTGACCCTCTGAGATTGTTGAGACTCCACATCTGGCGACATGGATAACTGCTTGATGCTGAAACAATTTCCACAATGCTCACTGGCACACTTCCTCTCCCTAAAAAAATCTAGCCTTGACCACACTTCCTTCACTCTCACCAGAGCCCTTTTTCTCTCCTTCTCTCCGTGGAATGCATCCAGACACAGAAAACTGGCATCTATAAGCCATAATAAGGGATAACAAAGGAACAATCAGTGACAGGGAAAGCTAACATTAGGCAGAGCTATCAATGCTCTACAGGTGACGCTGTTGGGAAGCTGCCAGGATCCCCTTTCCCAGGATGATGCACGCAGACCCCTGCTGCTGTGGATGCTGGCTGCTAATGCCCACAGTTTTTCTCTTTTTCAGAGAATTACCCAGCATGGAACTAGAGACATCTAGCTCTAAAGTTACACCACTATTTATTCCTTCCCTATTGAACAGCCTGCCTGACTGACACAAGAGAACAAAATTCCAGTCCCTCACATCAAAAGTGGGGCTAGCACTGTGGTTCAATTTCTGCTCCAGAATTCTCTATGGGATCAGAATGAAGCTGGACTCCAGCTGAGACCACATGTTCCCTTAACTTCATCCCCATCCTGTTTATCCAGATCTTTCCTCTTAGGAGCACTCACTCAATAACCATGGCACCCAAATTTCTGTCTCAAGATCTGTTTCTAGAGAACTTAACCTAAGACAACCCCAGTATGATTTGGCTGTGTGTACCCACCCAAATCTCACCTTAAATTCCCACGTGTTGTGGGAGGGACACAGTGGGAGGTAATTAAATCGTGGGTGGCAAGTTTTTCCCATGCTGTTCTCATGATAGTAAATGGGTCTCACAAGATCTGATAGTTTTACAAAGAGGAGTTTCTGTGCACAAGTTCTCTCTCTTTCCCTGCTGCCATCTATGTAAGATGCGGCTTGCTCCTCCTTGCCATCTGCCATGATTGTGAGGCCTCCTCAGCCACATGGAACTGTAAGTCCATTAAACTCCTCTTTCTTTTGTAAATTGTCCCATCTAGCGTATGTCTTTATCAGCAGCAAATACACCCGCAAAAGACCAATCAGAGGCATCATTTCTCCCCAAACTCAGTCTTTAAAAGTAATTGTTCACAGTCTCTCTTCCTTCTGTAATATATCTGCTTTCATAGCCATCATATCTGGTAGATGACTTTATTGCAGTTAAATAAAGAAAAGCTGAGTCTAGTTCCAAAACTAAAACCGTCTTTTAAGGGCTTCTTCCCAGGTCACTGCTTACCTCCAGTTGCTGATGATTATATAATTATTGAAAATTATAACAATTTAAAATGCAGTAATGCATTTGTAATATTTGTATTTTCTCCTATAATCATAATTCCCAGGGTTTTTTTTAGTTCCAGCTCAAAGTATGTATAGATTCAATACCAAAGCAATGAGTTCTCTAACCCAGAGTTCTTTGATTTATCTCCTATGGTTAGGTTCTTTCATCAGCTGTTTTTTTTCTGTTTGTTTGTTTGCTTTTTTGGAAGGATCATGGATGTTATACTCCTAGATTGCTCATTAGTATACATCCTTTATATTGAAGAACAGCTTGACTGGGTATAAAAACCTTGGATAATAGGTTCTATCATTATACAATTTTTCCTCTATGCTCTGGCATTCAATTCTGCCATGAAGAATTTTAGACTAGCTTGATTTTTCTGCTTGGATGCCCACAGAGTCTTTCTTTCTGTTCATTAAGATATGGTTCACATGAACTTTTCCTAAAACATGATAGACCTTTTTTTTTTAACATTAAGATTAAGATTTTAGTTGATTTCAGAAGATGTTATTTTAATAAATATTTTAAATTATTCTGTGTTATATTATTCTCTTTTTTGGACTATCATTTATCATAATTTGTATCTTCTATGTCTGACTTTCATATCTACGATATTGTCTCTAATCACTTTCTAATTTTTTTATTTCTTTTTCTGTGACTATTTCAAACCTTTCTTCTATGTGCATGGATGCTATTTTCTTTGTTATCTTTCTTAATTCTTTAGGTCCTTAATGTGGTGACAGTTTTTGATGACCTTATCTTATTTTTACATTTTATTGCTTGAAATCTGCATGCTTGATTCTCCTCTCAATTCAGTGTGTGTGTGTGTGTGTGTGTGTGTGTGTGTGTGTATGTGCATGAGAGAGAGATTAGATTTGATACCTTTTATTAAATTGGTATCTTTTATTAATCTGATGTCTCTTTGCAACTAGTTTACGTTCACTTTATTAAAAAGTGTGAAGACTATATTTTTTTTTATTTATTTTCTTCTTCAGCTTTTTTTCTGATGTTATCAGATTTGCCTTTTGGTTTCCCATGTTCCTTTATGCTACAAGTCTTGTTTTAGGTCTTCTGCTTATGGCGCTCTTGAAATAAGGAAAGTTCTATCTAGACCAGAGTTCTGTTCAAGCATTGGAGACAGAATGGGCAAGTATGATCTGGGGAAGCTATCAGTTTCCACTTTGGTATATTATCATGGAAAGCTGTTGAAGCAAGGCAGCCACATTTTTTCTATTTGAGAATTTGTTTCTGCTAAGGTTGCAGTATCCCCTTTGCATCAGCTTGGTTCACAGTAAGCCCATGTCTCACACATCCTTTCTTTCATGATTGGCAGTTGTTTATCTCTTCAAGTGACTATGATAAGCCAATTCAGAGGATCCACAAAACCTTTCAGGATAGAGAAAAGATTAGACTGGCTTTTGGAATGTTGTCATGGAGAAGATGGAAATTCTTCTCTTCTTTTTCTTCTAATTGGTGGACACTTTCATAAAGAGAAGCAAGGTAAAAATGTCCTTATGCAATCATCTTTTGCTAAAATTCTATACATTGTTCATGATTCATTATACTCTTTTGCCTTGCCTTTATTTGCTGTTACCTAATGAAGATATACGTATACTTTCTTACATTATCTCCTGTCAATTTGCAATGATTTTTACAGACGAAATTGGTGGCGTTTCTTGCAGTTGGTGTTTTGCTTTTAAGTAATATCCTTTATGAATCAGTTTCTAGGAATGCATTATGTCCAAATTAAGGGTCATCTGTATTTTACTTTATTCATTTACTCACCCCTCATTCATTCACCAGATATCTATTGGGTGCCTCTGATGTGTGTTGGCCCAAATGGAAATGGAGAAAAATACACTTACCAGTACTCTATAAATCCCTTTGAAATGAAGAAAAAAGTTTCAAGGAACTTGGTGATAGTTTTAGAGGCTAATTTTATTTGCTCTGCATTTCTATCATCCATAAATATTATTAGGGGATGATTATCTGCTTTGTTCCTGACCAGGGAAATTGAATTTCATGAGCTAATGATGAGATTGATTTTTCTAAGGAAAGAATATTGGTCAGTTGTTGCAGTAGAATTTTCTTTTTTCTTGGTTGTTGCATTTTGAAAGCAGAACATATATGCTCCTGGGAAGATTTAAAGATGTATTTTTATAACAACCCCACCACAATACATGAAGAGGAATGTAAAATAACTTCATGTAAATCCCATACCTGAATAAGTAAGGTTATATTTTGTAGACTTCTAAAACAACTCATTCAATTGCCTGAGTTCTTTGGAGAAAATATGCCATCTAAAGCCAATAAACTTGTAAATAAGTAATAGGATAATGTAGCTATGTGGATGGAAAACATTAAAAGTGGAAGATGGCTCCATGCTATGAATCTGAGAAGAACATTTGCTGCTGTTTTGAGGAATGATGGAACCAGATTTATAACTGGTCTAGTGATGTATCCTATTTTCCTATAGAATGAAAGCAATTTTGTTCAGGGACTATGATTCTGACTCTGACTCAGGGACTCAGTGGTGGAAACTGTCAATTGAAAAATTATTGGGATGCCTGGCCTTCTTTAAATTACCAGGATGTATAGGACTGGAAATGTCTTTGTCACATGTAGATGATCATTGGATATCTCAGACCTCTGAACCCAATTGCCTTTTTAGATCAACGTATGCAAAGTGAATGGCACTGGCCAAAGGGTAGCTCAGGGTTAGTTTGCTCCCAAATAACCAACATTGATAAAATAATTAAATCAAAGATAGTAAAATGAGGTCTCGTAAACAGTCCTTCTGCAGTGTCAAACGGGATGAGGTCTGGATGGTAAGTGGCTAAGACAAGGAAAACAGTGGGAAGTTCAGTAGCTGGCAGTTTCTCTAACTTGATCAGGGAACTCCTAAAGGTAGCTAAACTGTCTGTCAGCCACAGTACCTGACAAATGACATATAGAAATGAAAGAGATTTTTCCTTTTTGTAAAGGGAAAAATTCCTATCAATGAGTGATATTATAATCATAGAAAATTCAGGTCTGGAAGTGACTTTAGTACTCATCAGAGACAGTATGCCTTCAATCTCTTTCACAGGCAAACCTTTTCTTCAAATACTGTCTTAAGTTAAAGCCTAGCAGATAAAAACTAATAAAACTGGAGTTGCTCAGGGCTCAGATGGGAGCCCTTGACCTTACTACCCAGTTTCTGAGTAACCAGCTGAATGGATACAGCTCCATGAAACACATTTTAAAAGCTGAGTTGACTGGAACTCAGCTGGTCATGCAATTAGATAGTGGCAGAGCTGAAACCAGTAGTTAGGTAATCTGCTTCAACATCAATAAGCTTTACTAGCAATTTTCAAACTGTAATGTGCAAGCAAATCACCTGGAACTCTTGCTAAAATGCAGATGATGACCCCATGGGTCTGGGAGGGCCTGGGATCTGCATTTCTAGCAATTCTCCTAGGTGATGCCAATGCTGCCACTTCAGGGAGGACAGTTTGAGAAACAAGAGGCCTCCTAGGACACCACATGCAGGAGGTGAGCAAGCATCCTAGAAGGAAATTTAGTCTAAATTATTAAGTCCTCCAGCTGCCAGAAAAATTGCTGATTCAGACCTTCTGTCTTCACAATCTTAACTAATCACCACCTGAAAACAGGAGGGAGAACATAAGCAGAGCAAAGGGCAGAATTTGTCAGTCCAATGTGGCCCCAAAATTACTCCTTAAAGAATTAACATAAAAACAATAAATAGGCCCTGCACAGTGGCTCATGCCTGTAATCCCAGCACTTTGGGAGGCCATGACGTGTGGATCTGAGGCCAGGAGTTTGAGACTGGCCTGGCCAACATAGCAAATCCCCATCTCTACTAAAAATACAAAAATTAGCCGGGCATGGTGGTTCATGCCTGTAATCCCAGCTGTTTGGGAGGGTGAGGCAGGAGACTCACTTGAACTTGGGAGGCAGAGGTTGCAGTAAGCTGAGATCGGCCACCGCACTCCAGCCTGGGTGACAAGAGCAAGACTCTGTCTCAAAAAAAAAAAAAAAAGGAATGGCTTTTACTAGTCCTGATTGTTTTTGAAATCATAAAAACAAATTTGAAACAATCTTGAATATTTTAAACAATATGTTGAGAAAGATCTACAAATGAAATGAGTGAATTCGGTGCAGAAAACAGAAGGCCAATGACTGCCTAGAGAAACATTGCCCAGTATATGAAGCTACACCTCGGAGGTCCTCCACATTTCTTCTGTGGCTTTATCTATCTTGGCACTCACCACTTCTTAGCCTCACTTCTGCAGTTGGGTGTTCACTTCACCGACTTGGATGGTACCAGCTTTCCCATTAAACTTTGGCTGTTTCATGCCCCTGCCAACAGACTCCATGTATCTTCTGAGGCAGCTGATCAAATAATTTGCAGGTTAAAAATAGCTTAGTGTGTTTTCATTTCAAGATGGTACTTGGAGTCATATAATGTAATTTGAAACTGTAATGTAAATTGGTAATAAAAATATGAGTAAAACGTCTTACACAGTTCCTTAAAGTCCTGATTATCATGTCATGAAGACAGACCCTGATTTCTCCTTTTTTTTTTCTTTTTTGAGATGAAGTCTCACTCTGTCTAACCCAGGCTGGAGTGCAGAGGCGTGATCTCAGCTTACTGCAGCCTCCGCCTCCCCGGTTCAAGCAATTCTCTTGTCTCAGCCTCCCAAGTAGCAGGGACTATAGGCGTGTGCCACGACACCTGGCTAATTTTTGTATTTTTAGTAGAGATGGGGTTTCACCATGTTGGCCAGGCTGGTCTTGAACTCCTGACCTCAGGTGATCCACTGCCTTGTCCTCCTAAAGTGTTAGGATTATAGGTGTGAGCCATCTTGCCTGGGCATACCTTGATTTCTTATATTTATATTTATTTTTTAATTGCATTTTACGTTTTGGAGTACATGTGAAGAACATGCAAGATTGGTGCATAGGTACACACATGGAAATGTGATTTGCTGCCTTCCTCCCCTTCACCTATATCTGGCATTTCTCCCCATGCTATTGCTCCCCAACTCCCCACCCCCTTCTGCCTCTCCCCTATTTCCCCCCGACAGACCCTTGTGTGTGATGCTCCCCTCCATGTCCATGTGTTCTCATTGTTCAACACCCGCCTATGAGTGAGAACATGTGGTGCTTGATTTTCTGTTCTTGTGTCAGTTTGCCGAGAATGATGGTTTCCAGGTTCATCCATGTCCCTGCAAAGGACACAAACTCATCGTTTTTGATGGCTGCATAATATTCCATGGTGTATATGTGTCACATTTTCCCTGTCCAGTCTATCATCGATGGGCATTTGGGTTGGTTCCAGGTCTTGGCTATTGTAAACTGTGCTGCAATGAACATTCGTGTGCATGTGTCCTTATAGTAGAACGATTTATAAACCTTTGGATATATACCCAGTAATAGGATTGCTGGGTCAAATGGAATTTCTATTTCTAGGTCCTTGAGGAATTGCCACACTGTCTTCCACAATGGTTAAACTAATTTACACTCACACCAACAGTGTAAAAGTGCTCTTATTTCTCCACATCCTCTCCAGCATCTGTTGTCTCCAGATTTTTTAATGATCGCCATTCAAAATGGCGTGAGATGGTATCTCAATGTGGTTTTGATTTGCATTTCTCTGATGACCAGTGATGATGAGCATTTTTTCATATGTTTGTTGGCCTCACGTATGTCTTCTTTTTTAAAGTATCTGTTCATATCCTTTGCCCACTTTTGAATGGGCTTGTTTGTTTTTTTCTTAAATCTGTTTTAGTTCTTTGTAGATTCTGGATATCAGCCCTTTGTCAGATGGGTAGATTACAAAATTTTTTTCCCATTCTGTTGGTTGCCGATGCACTCTAATGACTATTTCTTTTGCTGTGCAGAAGCTGCAGAGTTTGATTAGGTCCCACTTGTCTATTTCTAATTTCTTAATAGAAACACCACTTGAACTTGTTCATGAAATGAACAGCTCTTTTAAAGAAAGGTTAGTTTCTTCAAACCCTAAAGATTTAGTTATTACCTGTAATATCAAAAATGCAATGGAAAATAAAGTGAAATGCCATGTAATGAAGATCTCACTAAATCAATGCCAAGGATACAGAATACCCTAAAGTTAATCAGAAAAAAAAAAGCATTTTTAGAAACTGATGGAAAACTAATTATATTAACCATTATCTACCAAAGTTGCTATAATCTCAACATAAGAAAAGTTGTTGTTTTTCCCCATTAGCTGTATCTGTGGCTTTTAGGAACTCCTACAACAAATATTACTTAAAAGCTTAGCACCTTTGAGTGCTAAACACCAAGAGTTCAGTTCATAAAACAAAACTAGAACTTTAAAAAAAAGCACAACAGTGTATTGCCACAAAACAGCTCCAATCCATTTATAGTTTTAAATGAAATACCATCTTTTGAGTTTAATGTGGTAAACCAGTTTAAACTATTCAGAAGCCTATATTTGGTATTGCTTTCTTGTAATTTGGTAAAGTACAAGCAGAGCATTTGAATAATAAAAGAGAGGCATTTTCTCCTCAATATTACATTAAGTAAAAGCAAATCACTGATATAATCCTGTTTCCATGGGAACCTAAGCATAGAGCAAGTCTAATAGAAGGCATTTCTCCTAGTATACATATTTTCCCCCTTTTCTTTAAAATGTACTTTGATGGCTGCCCAAAGTCTAAAGAGTAAGAGCTAAGAACAAAATCATCATCTTTGTTCATCTTTTCCAGGACTGAGAGAGCTACAGAATTAGCTAAAACAGAAAACAGCAGTCTCATCACAGCAGGGCTGGAGCAAGAGCTCGCTGGAAAGATGGACTTTGCAAGGGGGAAAGAAAAGCCTTAATGAATCTTATTCTCTGACTGAAATTTGGAGATTAAATTCAAACCTCTCAACCTCATCACAATTATCTCTCGAATTTGTGCATAGCAGCCTGGTAGAGAGCAATGTCTTCCTCCCATTCCTACCATCTTTAACTAGAATGCAGTCATTCTTGGGATCTCTCTTTCCGGAATAGCTGTTCTAAGTGTTGTTGCAAGTGTTGTTGCTGAGCTAGTAACATCTGCAGCACCTGGGAAGATGCTAAAAATGCAAATTCTTGGGCTCCCCCTCAGATCCACTGAATCACAGACTTAGGAGGGTGGGGCCCAGTAAGCTGTGTTTTAACAAGCCCTCTGCATGATTCTAGCGCTTGCTGTAGAATCACCAGTTGTATATTTATATGAACAGAGACTTCTGGGAGATAGCGAGTTCACCATGGAACTAAGTGACTCTCAGCATGCAGAAAGAGTAGCTACAATTAATGTTTCAACCTCTTGCAAAAAAGGCCTTTCTCACTCTTCCCTTCACCATTGCTGTCTCCACTCCTCAGTGGCTTTCACATCCCCAGGTTCCCAGTGGCAGCCAAGTTTGAGGCAAAATCTTTGGTACTGAAACACAGCCTAGAGCTTAAGTTAAATCCTGAGGGCATGTGGAATGTCAATGCCTTAAGCTTCTCCGGGCTCAAAATAACTTAAATTCCTGGAAAGAATCAAGGAAAACAGAGAACTAAAAGTGAACTGTGAATTTTTGAGGATGCTAAAATTCAGCTCTAATTATAGGGTGGCTTTGAAGGTGTTTCTAGGAGGTAGGATTGCAGAGTGGTAAGAGCATTGGCTTGAGGGTTAAGGATACCCAGCTCTACTCCTGGATTTGCTTCTAATCACTTAAGTTCTCTGATCTCAGTTTTCTTATTTATAAAATGAGTGTAGTAAGTGTGTCTACATCACAGAGTTGGTGGGGAGATTAGGTGCCTCAAACCATGCATCTAGTCCAGGTTCATCACTGAGTATATATCAGCTACAAGTGCTTAATATCAGCTAGCCACGAGCAAACTATTTCATCAGATTAGGCCACAGGTTCTTTCACATTATGATGGAGGTGGAATGTGTATCACTGAATTTTAGGTTTTCTCGAAAGCTCCTCAGACTTAACCTTGAAGAAAGAGAAAGACAGTGAAGGGAAAGAATGATGCCTTTGGTAACACAATCCCTGCTTTCTTTTGATTCAAACCGTAGTAACCAGGTTTTGTATATTTTATGCATTTAGAGCCAATTTTACTTGACTGAAATATAAATGGGGGAATAATTATGTTGATTTCTTTGAAGTTTCAAAAACGCTGGGCCAGATATTCTCAAGATCTTTTTGAGTTCTGAAGTCATTTGATTTTCAATATTAATTCACCTGTCCTGATATAAAAAATTCTGAATATAAAAATATGCTTAACATAACTGAAAGGACAAAATCATGCCTCTCTTCCCAAAATACAGATATAAGAAGAGGTCTTCGCTACTTATCTAATTTAATCCTTTCTATAACAATTCCAAAGCTTTTATTTTGTCTGTTTCTTCCTCTTCCTTTCTTCTGTTTTTCTAAAGCCTCAGGTATTAAGATACATTCGGTCTAGTAAAGATCTATTTTCTTATTCTCAAATTGAGAGACCGTATGTAAAAGGACAAGGTGAAGTGAGAATGAAGAAGGAATTAAGAAAAGTAATGAGGATTGTTTCCTACGAAAATGGGAAATAATAATCCCACTGTGAAAAGAAGAGCCTTGTAAATTATGGAGGAAGTTTCTCTCTCCTCACCTTCCTCTTTTTTTTCTCCTCCCTTCCCACTCCCTCCTCCTCCTACTCCTTTTGTTCTTCTTCACTTTAAAAGGTGTCCCTTTAAAAATGCAACTCCTTGAACAGGCAAACATTCAATCAATGGTCTGCATTTTACATAATGTCTATTTCTAATCTTTCCTCTACAGCAGTGTTTGAGGCTGGTCAGAGGTGCCCGCATTCAACAGGGATCAAGCAGTCTCTGACCCTTGATGAGGACAACATCTACACAGGCCTGCTGCTGGCACCTGGGAAGTTTGCACATCTTTACAAAACTCAAAATTCGGTTCTAAATATGCTCATGCTTTGTTGATGGTGAATTAGTACTGTCTTCATGCATGAAGGAGAAAACTCTGGCTAACTTATGATACATAAAGGTAAAATAATGTACTTGTTTCCATGCATAGCACTGTGCTAGGAGAGGGAAAGTTTATCTTTCATCTGTGCCTGCTGTATTCAGCACTTTCATGTATAGGATCACAATATTTACTGGAGTTTTACAGATGAGAAAACAGAGACCACGAAGTCGTGCACCTCATCAGGTGTGTCAGACTCACACTAGGCTCTCTAAGGGGCACACCAAAGCAGAAAGTACAGTTTCTAGGTCACCAAGTTTGTGAGACAAGTGAACATCCATGAAATCTGTAAGTCCTAAAGGATGTGTAGAGATGAGCAGGGAGGAATGGTTATTTTAGTAACAATGAGAAGTCCACGTATGAAAGGTGAAGGAAATTGGTTGGGCCTTGCAACCTGGAAAAGACCCTTGAAATAACAAGCCTGACGCCATGGTCCCCTGGTTATATAACTAACATCAGGGTTCACTTATTCAGGAGATCATCTGAATTATGTTTCATGAAAAGGCTGACACTATATGAAAGGCAAGAACAGCCTTACTATGCTATTTTCTTATTTCCATACTTTTTCCAAATAAAAGTAACTCTTCGTTGGTGTGTTCATAGACAACAATTTTGTCAGAATAATTATGAGTCTCATCTCCACAGGCGTCTGCAGATCTTTACAGATTATCATTTTGATAGTTACCTTTAAAGGTAGATGCTGAAATATAACATTTTCTAGCAAGAGAGAACATTTATGAAAACTCGTCATCTGGAAACAATATAGGGCAAGAAGCAATCTGAAGCTCTCGGACAGCGTATGCCTGGAGGAAGTGTTCTGTGCTGGGGTGATGCCATCATGCCTGCGCTGCTCTTGTTAGTTCAGGACCACTTTGCAGATCAAACTTGCAGGAGAAGTTTGAGTTATCGGAAGGTTTGGGAGCCAATGTGTGTTAAGAGCTGATGGAGACACATCTTTTGTGTCTTCCCTTTCTACCAGTCATCAGACAGCATCTTTACAAATGATTGAGTTCGATTTAACTAGGAGTGGTTCAGAAGCTGAGCTGAGATCTTGGGAAATGTGTGACTCCAAGGTTTATTTGGGCTTCCCTGACACCAGCTACATATTCTTCCACACATTTGTTCTGTTTTGTTTTTATCTGCTGTACTTCCAGAGGACAGTGTTCAAAAATAGCCAGTTATTTCTTTCCAACTGTTTTTAAATTGCTCATTTCAGTGCAAGAATAAATGGGCAAATGTCAAAAGCCTACTCTGACAGTCCTGTTTGTATTTAGCACAACGTTGGAGAACCCAATTACAAAACTGTTTACTGTGCTCCATAAGCATGTTTTTGTCAAGGCCTGAGTTCCTGCTAAGTCTTTCTGCACAAAAGAATATTCAAGGCTAAATATAAAAAGCAATCAACGGTATGCCGAGTACAAAGTGGTATGCATTAGACATATATCCATATGTTTATACCTATTTATCCATATCTATATACCTATGTTGATATCTATATAGATTTATTTATCTTGGGTATAAGGTCGAATTCTTAGTCCCCACTCTCATCCTGTCTTCTACAGAAGAGACCACTCACTAAGCCTTTGACCCAGGGATGCCCATCATCACTGAACCATGCGAAGCTATAATACCTTTTGTGTCTAATGCTTTAAACCACATATTTAAGCTCTTTGTGACTAAGAAGGTGTTTTGATCAATTTAAATTAATAACTACAAATCAGTCTGTGATATTTGCATCTAAATTTGTGTTTGGGTGTAAAATAGTTACTCCACTATACCCAGGAAGTGACATGCATCACTGTGAACCTCTTTGATTGTCCAGATCAGAGGAACTCCTAAAGGAAAACAATGGAAAAACCAAAGAATGTCTCAAAAAACAGTGCAAAATGGGGATAAGGAACCCGATATTTACTGAGCACCTACTACATATCAGCAGGCTTAGTATTTTACTTACATTAACCCATTTAGATTTTTTTTTAGACAGAGTCTCACTCTGTCACCCAGGCTGGTGTACAATGGCGCAATCTCGGCTCACTGCAACCTCCGTCTCTCAGGTTCAAGCGATTCTCCTGCCACAGCCTCCTGAGTAGCTGGGATTTACAGGCATGCACCACCACACCTGGCTAATTTTTGTACTTTTAGGAGAGATGGGTGTCACCATGTTGGTCAGGCTGGTCTCGATCTCCTGATCTTGTGATCCACCTTCCTCGGCCTCCCAAAGTGCTGGGATTACAGGGGTGAGCCACTGTGCCTGGCCAACCCATTTAGTTTTTACAACTAGCCAGGAAGGTGTAACAGTCCTCATTTTCTGATGAGAAGACCAAAGTCGAGGAAAGATAAGAAAGTGGTGAAAGTCCAGATATTGCAAAGTCTCTATTCATATCCAACTTGCATGACTAAAACTTGTGCTCCACTCATTCTACAAATGCTTCTGAAGCCCACCAGGCAGAAGAATCACTGTAACCTCCGAGCTCTCCCTTATGACTACTTGGGTCTTCTCGGCTTTCTCATCATCCCCTCAGCCAGTTCTCTCCTTTTCTCTGTTTTGCTGAATTTCTTTTATGTTCACTCTGTCCACCAAGTCTTTCCCACCACAATTTTCCCATAGGAAGAAACAGAAATAGTTTAGATTTTTTTTAAAGTCGTGTGTTTCCTCCACAAAATGAATGAAAGAACAAACCAATAAGCAAACATATAAGAGAGAAATGTCTATATTTCTCTCAACTTACTTATATAACATACAGCACTTCTAGGACCATAATGGCTTATAATCTTTCTGCATTTCCAAATTAGCATCTGATAGTATTCACAAATGACTTCCTTCAAATATCCTACACTATCAAATCTTCCCTTATTATCAGCAATTCATCCAGATTTACAGAGAAAGTAGAGTTCATAAACAGGAGCCTTCTTAATGCCTTTTACTCTCCTCACTTCCTTAGACAAATAAAGAGGGATCGCCAAACTGGGGGAGCTGTATGGAGCCCTACACCGCCTCCTTCATGTCAGACCCAGGGTCCAGCATGGGACTGCTATTTCCATCAGGGACTTTGGGGAAAAGCAGTTCAGAATTTAATCTCCAAGCCTGTTACCCTCAAACATATAACCTTATATAAATTACTTAATTTCTCTACTAACTGAACTCATTTCTTAGTTCAGTTTCTTCAAATAAAAATTCTTCCTTACAGGGTTGTTTTGGTGGTCCAATGTAAGAAAGGAATAATGGAATTATTATTAAAGTACGTACATAGTTGGGATTTTTTCAGAAACAAAAGCCCACTGAACCTAGTTCAAACAAAAGAGAGAGTTCCCTGGAACACTATCAGAGCATATGGCAAAACCACAGAGTTTAAAGGATTTTGTAGCATCTCAGAGTACTGAAGAGGGTGAAATATATATAGCTCACTTCTCTGTCTTGAAACCTAGTCTCATTTCTTATCTGCAATCTCTCTCTCTCTCCTCTCTCTCTCTCTGTCTCTCTCCCTCCCTCCCTCCTTTCCTCCCTCCCACCCCCCACCTGGGGATCTCTGTTCTCTTGGTAGTTGACTCAAATTGCCTATCCTAGCTAAGTTCTCCTTATCTCTAGTTTAAGCATATATAATTAATTTTAAAAGCCCTTGTTTCTGAATTTCATATTCTCAGGGGAGAAAATCCATTTGGTCCAGTTTGAGACAGGTGTCTACCATAGTTCAATGAACCAGAGATGAGATGGAGGCAAGCTAACCTGACTCAGTGGGGGCTGTGGGGGCTGTCGAAACAGTCTCTCTGAGAGGAGGATACAGACAGGCTAGATAAATGAAGATCTGCCTTATTCCTCTCATTATCATCACTAGAAGTAAGAAGGAAACACAACTCTGATGCTCTGATTCAGGCATGGTGTGGTATACTTCCCATTGTAACCCAGTATCCTTTTACTGGCACATTAAGCCCTGTAAGAAAGAGAGTAAATCCACAGGAAGCCTTATAATCAAGAGTTTATAGCAATAATATTCCTAAAGCCAAAAATCAAAATAACCAAAATGACCATCAGCTAGTGAATAGATAGACAAACTGTGATCTATTCATACCATGGAACATTACTAAGCAATAAACAAAATATTATTACACTTAACATGAGTCAATCACAACAAATATGCCACGTGTAAGAAATCAAATGTAAAAATCTACATATTTGATGTTTCCATGTATATGGGATCCTAGAAATGACAAAACTATAGTGACAGAAAACAGATGAGTGATTGTCTAGGGTTGAGAATGTGAGCAAGGAGCTGATTGCAAAAGGACATGAGGAAATGTTTTAGGGTGATGAAGCTATTTTAAACCTTAATTGTAAGGAAGTTTACTTGACTGCGTACAATTACCAAAATCCATCAAATTGTACATCAAAATAAATATATGTTATTGTATGTAAATTATGCCTCAGAAAGAAGAAAAAGAAGGGAGAAAGAAAAAAAGGAAGGAGAGAGGAAGGGATGAAGAAAAAGAAGGAAGGAAGGAAAGAAAGAAAGAGAAAAGGAAGGAGGAAGCAAAAAACAAGGAAGAAAAGAGACTGTCATTTCCAAACTCTACCTGCCATTTTTTCAGGTGAGTCAGCATATGTCAATTACTATGCTTATGGATACATGATTACTACTAATAAAAACTTTTTATTGAGCAATTACCATATGGCAGAAGGTATGATAAGTAACTCCTTTATATGCATTATTGAATTTAATTCTCACAGCAACCCTGCAGAGTAGGGGTTATTATTCCCACTTTAGATATCAAGAAATCATTGTTCAGAGAAGCTAAGTTTCTTGCTAAAATTGCCAGGTTAAGCAGTGGTAGAGCTAAGATTCCAAATCAAGTCTGCCTGATTCCCAAGCCTCTGTTCTCAACCGCCATCCTTCAAGAATTAAACCAATATCAATCCCAGATATTACCCTCAATTGTGATCATCATATGGGTTAAAAGAAAGAAAAATCAGCAAAATCATAGTGATATTAGATTTTTAAGCCGATATCTGAATCATGTTGTTTCTGGTACTCAATAAGCTGATTCTAAGGTAGTTGAACAGTATCTCTTATTATGTGAACTATAACTGTATATATATATATATATATATATATATATGTCACAATTGGTGTAATCTTCTTGTTTGTGTGATGTTTGTAAAAGGCGGAATGTTTAAAAAATTGTTTCAGAAAAACTCAAATGAAAACTGAAGGCCAGCCATGGTGGTTTGCGCCTGTAATCCCAGTACTTTGGGAGGCTGAGGCGTGTAGATGCCTTGAGCCCAGGAGTTTGAGACCAGCTTGGGCAACATGGTAAAACTCTGCCTCCTAAAAAAACTATAAAAATTAGCTGGGTGTGGTGATGTATGCTTGTAGTCTCGGCTATTCGAGAGGCTGAAGTGGGATTATCACTTGAACCCAGGAGGTGTAGGCTGGTGCAGTGTGCCAAGATCACATCACTGCACTCCAGCCTGGGCAACAGAGTGAGACCCTGTCTAAAAAAGAAAGAAGAGAAAAAAGAAAACTGAATAATTCAGATCCACTGGAGCCTGACTCAGAAACCATTGCAAAATGCTAGTCAACTCTCAGCTCAGCTGAGGGTTACTTTGTAGGTCAGTCACAGGAAATGTATACTTTTTAGAATGTCACCAGGCTTGAAGGTACTTGGTCTATATAGTCAGAGTGGATTACAAAAATCAACACAATTATTTGTGTCATAGGAGGGGAGGAGAGCTGTCTTTGTGAAGCAGGATGCTTCCTTGACCCCTTCACAGGTGGGAACTGGAGTGCAAGGTGCTAGAATGAGCCACTCCTTTGGTGCTGGAAGAGTCAGACTCCACTAGCTTGGCCCTGCTGCATTCCACCTCTTGTGAAAGATGGAGCACAGGTGAGTGGGTGCAGGAGCCAGGGTGAGTGTTTTTGGGGTCCGGCAGGAGCAAAACTTTGTGCAGACCCCACAGTCATATCTAGGGGGGGTGCCCACAACCCCTGAAGCCCTAGAAGGAGTGTTACAGTACCCTTTCAGCTTTGCTATCTATGGATGGCTGGATGGCTTAAGTGTTAACAGCTCAGTGGAGGGTCAGTGTGACAGCCTTTTGTACCCACGCTCATGGCACCTGAGTTCTTGTCTGGCATCCAGGAGGAATGAGGTCACAGCAACAAATTAGAGATGGTAAATGCAGGGGATTTTATTGCCAATGAAAGTGGCTCTCAGAGGGAAGCGGGGTGGAAAGGGGATGAAGCAGGGACAGCCAGATTCCCCTCCAAAGCTATGTCATCAAGCTCTCCCTCTGAAGTCAAGTCACTTCTCTCTGACATCTCACCATAGTCTTCCACGTCCAGCTCCTTATCCTCGCTGCCGGCTGAGTTCTGGAGTTTTTACGGGCACAGGATCAGGGGTGGAGCGGGCCATGGGTGGTTTTGGAAAAGGCAACTTTTGAGCAGGAAAACAGGGATATATGTTCTCATTTTGGGCCGTGGTTCCAGGCTTAAGGTTGGAGCCCTCGCTGGGGACCGGCCTTCTTCTGCCCAAAATTCCCTGCCTCATGTCCCTATTATTTGCATCCTCTATCAACCACAAAGTATTTAATGAGTTTTTACTAGGAGCCAAGGCTTCTTTGGAAAGAGAGTAGAAGGAGGCATATAAATCATTTCAAGATATCTTGCTATGTAATTGCTCAGAAAAAAACTAACATGCATGAAATTGACACAATGAAATAATAAACTGTATGGTTTCGAATACAGATGCAATGTGAGTTCATGGATAGAGGAAAACAAAATGAGCTGGAAGAGTCTGAGAAGACTGAAGGGCAGGGCAGCAGACTGCAGAGAGAACAGGGTGTGGGGCCGGCAGCTGGCTTTGTGTCCCAGCTTAGTGACTTCACGACTGTGTCACTTAGGTGGCTTACTCCTTTGTGTCTCAGGGCCCTCATTTGTAAAATGAGAATGCAGAGCTACCTTATACAGTTTGAAGGAGTTCACGAAATGCCACCTTAAAATATGCTATTTGGGCATTTTGATTACTTTGAGTGGCAGACACTTGAGAAACAGCAGATGCAGGACGAGATCTCTGACCTCCCTTTTGCTACCTAAAAATGGGCCATTAAAAAACAACAACAACAACAACAACAAAAAAAAAAAAACAGGAAATTTCATTTGAGAAAGGTGCCCTCCCTGTACCAAGAGAAGAGGAACACTCTTAACACCAGAGACTGGGAACCAATGCTAAAATGAATCTGTTCAAACAAGCTTACTGAAATATCCTTTATCTTCCACTAGTTTTCCCCAATATGTCTGTTAGTTACTTCTCCACAATTTACTGCCAATAGTCCAAATCCCTTTGTCTTTTCATTTCTTTACAAACTTATCATTTCTATGTCTAAAAGGTATATAAGCTGCCTGTTCTGGCCACTTCTTTGGGGCTACATTTTTTTATAAGGACTTCCATGTATATGTAAAATTTTAGCAAAATGTGTATGCTTTTCTCCTGTTGATCTGTGTTATCTCAATTTAATTCTTTTTTTTTTTTTTTTGAGATAGAGTCTTGCTCTGTTGCCCAGTAGAACAATCTCAGCTCACTGCAACCTCTGCCTCCCAGGTTTAAGCTATTCTCCTACCTCAGCCTCCTGAGTAGCTGAGACTACAGGCACCCACCACCATGTCTGGCTAATTTTTGTATTTTTAGTAGAGACGGGGTTTCATTATATTGGCCATGCCTGTGTCAAACTCTTGACCTTGTGATCCACCCACCTCAGCCTCCCAAAGTACTGGCATTACAGGCTTGAGCCACGGCACCCAGCCACATTAGTTTTTCTTATGCACATCAGTTTAATTCTTACGTACTGCCAGAGACCCTAAAATTATGGAGGAAGAATCCCCCCCACCATAGCTTGATGTCAACATTTAAACATGGTGTGTGTTGAGAATAGTGGCTGGCCTATTGTGAAGTCTCAATGAATGTAAGCCTTTGTTATTATGCAGGTGGAAATTAAGGTGAAACTTAAAGCTCAGTAAGGTATAAAAAGAAAGAAAAAGAAGGTGGGGTGAGTACTCTTGGGAAAAGCAGTAGGATAAGGCAGGCAAAGAAACAATGATAGCAGGTGAGGAGAAGGGCTTAGTTGTAGACCACAGTACTTTTCATGATGAGGAGGGGCAGGAAATTAACATGAGATCAAGTGGAGCAAAACTGAGGATGACCTTCAAACCCAGAAAGAGAAATGTGAATTATANAAAAAAAAAAAAAAAAAAGTGTTTAAAGAACATTTGTCTCATAGTGACATGTAAGATGAGTTGGAAATAAGAATTGGCAAATAGAAGATGAAATAAAAGCCTATTGAAGAATCCTGTGTATGTCAACAAAATTCTAAACTTCAAGACTGAAATAAGACAATCGAAAATTTACCCATCAGAAATCACCCCACACCAGTCCTAAGTTATAGAAAAACTACAACTACTTATCGTGACAGTGGGGAGGCAGTAGTGCCTGATTCTATAACAAATGACAAAGAAACTAGAGGATTCACTTTACTACACTTGGTTAAAATATATCTATTCCAACAATCAAGGTAAGCTTTTTACTACTTGGTACTTTTTTCCCCCACATAGGCATTCTAAAATATATAAGCAATCCTCTACAGTGCCCCGAAGCTATGTAAAAATAGAAATTGACGAATAATTGTAAAAACAAAAAAGCCTTTCTAGTGTCTTGTTTTTTATGGTACAAAAGTCTGACAAAATCCAGCATAAAAAGTAAATAATAGGAGAGTCCAGTCAATCTCAGCGAGCTTTACAATCACCTGCAGCATTTTGAGATTTTCCCAACCAGAATTCATGTTTCTGTGTGATGGTTCCACTTGTCTTAATTCTGCACCCATCCCTCTTCCCTTCCTGTTCCCAAACCAGTGTAATGAAATGATATATTGTTTCAGATATTTATTCCCTTTCAGGATAACCTCTTTTCTCAAATTTGGGGCATTTACCCCAGAATCAATGTTGACTGAGTCTCAATTCAGTATGCCAAAAACCCCAAAAATGCATCTCCATTAATATATCAATATCAAGGCATTTGAATCTCTCAATCTTTTAAAAGAAATGACATAAATTATAATCAGTCAAAACTCCCAAACTGTATACCCTGGTTATAGGGTATATGCATTTCATAAGATACTGAAGACCAAATCAAGCCACTTTCCAGTCATTTCTAAGATGAACACCTCCCTTTATCAAAGAAAACCACTGTCCCAGTTAATATTTCTGATCACAAGGCAAATATCACAGATTTACTGACTGTGCACATTCGTTTTTTTATAAAGTTGGGTGAGTCGAGTAGCACTTAAAGCATCTGTACATGAAGCGGCATGCTATTGGTGATTTTCCAGAGCCATTGCAATGGGTGCAGCAGCCAAAAGCATCTTGAACAGAAGAGCAGTCCAAGTTAAATCCATTTGTGGGGCTTTTACCCATCTATCTCTATAGCCCTCGTTGGGCCCTTTATACTTCACACATACGCACTTGCACACTTGCACAGATACACATCCTTTTGTGTTGTCTTCTGTGTCTCAAGCTGTGGTAAGGGCCTTGGCCTGTCCTATTCCACAATATTTCTGAAACCCTCTCTTTTAAGTAGAATTCACATTTAGCCTGATCTCAATTTGCATAGAAATCATACATTTAACATTTTCAAAAATTCACATGAAAGTATGAGTCACTGGATGCTGGGTTTAACCTTCAGACATCCTTGGGATGTCTGAATTCAGATACAAGTCTCCGCTAACCTAGTGACTCTCCATATGGTGGAATGTGTGGGGAAGATATTTGGATTGGAGTGTTCTTGTGGGCACCAACATGAGAAAAAGAGGGTCAGCCAGTTGGCATACTGATGTTGAAAGAAAACAGCTCAAAATATAGTTATTTAACTAACTCACTAATTTTGTTTAGAGCAGTGACAACGGACTTATCACTTATCCATTACTATTTTGGAATCTCTCTTAAGCTTTGCCATATCCTAAAATGTAATATATATTTTTTAATTTCAACAAAAGAAATATATGTCTACATACTTGTACCTGTATTTATATAAGAGATATGTTCATGAACTAGTCTTATCTATATTAAAATTTCATAAGTAGCAATCCAGTTTAAATGTTTGAAAAATGCTTGTAATGGAACCATGTTGAGTACAGAATACAAACTCTCTCTCTCTGACATGGATTCACCAAAAAATTTCATAGAATATCAGTCTTCTGGCCAGGCGTGTTGGCTCACGCCTCTAATCCCAGCTACTGGGGAAGCTGAGGTGAGAGAATTGCTTGAACCCAGGAGGCAGGGGTTGCAGTGAGCCAATTTTGTGCCACTGCACTCCAGCCTGGGTGACAAAGTGAGACTCCATCTCAAAACAAAATAAAAATCTGTCTTTCTAGAGCTTATTTTCTAGAAAGAAGAGGTAGACAATAAATAAACAAACATGGCCAGGCCTGGAGGCTTATGGCTATAATCCCAGCACTTCGGGAGGCCAAGGTGGGTGGATCATGAGGTCAGGAGTTCAAGGCCAGCCTGGCCAAAATGGTGAAACCCCATCTCTAGTAAAATAAAAAATATAAAATAAAATACAAAAATTAGTTTGGTATAGTGGCACCCACTTGTAATCCCAGCTACTCAGGAGGCAAAAGCAGGAGAATCACTTGAACCCAGGAGGCCAAGGTTGCAGTGAGCCAAGATTGTACAACTGAACTCCAGCCTGGGCTACAGAGTGAGACTCTGTCTCAAAATAAAAAAGAATATCAGTCTTCTTTTTTCTCATATCAATCATATCCTCACTTTAATAGTGTTTGACCAGATGGAAAGACACCTTCTTCATCAATTATTTCCCACTATGCTTTAGGACTGAATATGTACTTCTCAGTGATATTTTATCATATGACACCTGAGATACAGCTTCATGAGCATGAGAGTTGCAAAATGAAATTGAACTGCTCTAGCACCAAAGCCATAAGCAAGATGACAGGTATTGATTGTGCCCCAAGATGTAATGTAGGCACCTAATGGGGCGTAGTAATGTACAATGAATCATTAGAATATTATTTTAAATTTTCCATTCACCTGGGGGATTGCTAACGGGGTATTTCACCTTCAAGTTACTCCTCCACCTCTCTAGACTAGGAGATTGCTTGATAAAGGTCATTTAGAACATGGCAGTTTTTTTAGCAGCTTTGGAAAATTACTGATTACTTTTTAGGTCCCAGGGAACAGATGTCTGTATTATGAAGATAACAAATTTTTAAAAAATATATTCCTATTTATCAAAACACAAAGGCTGGGACATTTTGCAAGAATTAGACAAATAATCACACAATAACTAGTATTCATTGCACACTCACCATTGCTACTTGGAGAAGTGCTTCACATACATTTCCCTAATGTCCACAATAACCCTCTGAAGTAATGATATTCTTATTTTTGCTTTAAGGCAGAGGTAACTGAGGCAAACGGAGGTAAGGGTAGTAGCCTGAGATGTTCAGACAGCAAATGGTAGAGCCAAGGTGAATACTCAGATTTTTCTATATCTGGGAACTATGCACTTTTTAATTACTGTATACTCCTTCCTAAAGAAAAACTGAGACCTGGGGCCATTCATTAGTAAGTTAAGTGACTGTTCATCTTTGTAACTATAGTTCCCACCCTAGAGCAGATTACATAGGCCAGCCTACCAGTCGTAGCTATGAAGTGCATGGAAAATGTTCCCAGTGCATTTTCTGTGGCCATCAACTCTGAGGCATTCATCTTTGTCCTCTGCTGCCCTTAGCTGTTGACAGTCTCCCATGGAGAACCCCACACACCAGACAGACTCCTGCCTTGATCTTCCTTCCAACCAAATGACCTATGTTGAGCTTCTTTCTCTCAGGATATTCCAAACACAAAAGTGTTTCAGATTCAGTGTTTTTGATTGCTAGTACATCAAAACTATTTTCCTTTCAGTCTTGCCCTTGCCCTTTTCTTTCTGTTTTTTATTTTTATTTTTTATTTTTCTAGATCTTGGAAGCCACCCAGTATCTTACTTTGCTCTTAAGGTACCTGTCATCTGAAGAAAGCAGTGTGGCACGGTAGACATGTCTTAGCTTTTGCTGCCATTAGACTGACTGGGTCCAAATCCGATTTCTGGAACTAAGAGAATTGGGGCTAATCTGATCTAATAACTTCAGTATAATGCTTCCAAATTAGCGTTTTATCAAGGCTTTCCAATAATTAACTCTAATAGAATTAAGTAAAGTTGTGAAAATTTCAGAGATACAGATATTTTGATACCACAAAGCTCTTTGTCATCTTATTTCATGTGGGCAAATGTGTATTACATGTACACTAAACACAGACCTAATTCATCAAATTGTCTTCTGGGATTTGTTCAATAGGATAACTACAAACCTCAGGGACATGATCAGAGCTCCTCATGAATCCTTTAATTTAGTCAGTGGAATCAAGCTATACTAAGTGCCTACTGTGTGGCAGGCTTCTGTTAGTTTCTAGAAATTCCACAGTGGCCAGGGCATATTCTCTGCTTTCTCTGCTTTCAGGATCTCTCTGTATTGTGCAGAAGCAGTGTAATATGTGCAGTGATAGAAATGAGAAAAGACCTCTGAAACACAGAGGAGGGAACCCTAATATTCTCAACACATGGGCAACAAGGAGAGGGGGCAGTGAGTTCTCTCAGAGGAGGTGACAACAGATGAATCCTAAGTTCTGAATGAGAGTTTGTTCTTTAGAAGCTATGCGATTGTATGATCACGAAAAGTTCCAATTGGCAATAGAAAATTTCCACAGGGGTGGAGAATTGGTTCATATTGGGCTTCATTTAAGGAAATTTATTTTAAATAAGCATCACAAGAACCAATCTACAGGATGATAAGCTTTCATTCCATAAAGGCGGAAACTGTCAGATCTATTCTCACTACTTTTTCAGAAGTCCTTCTTGCTACCTTGTTTTAATCTACTATGCTTTTACCTCCCTTCCTGAACTGATGGATACTTGGCATTACTTCCAGACACTAAGAAAAATGTGAGTCCTCTCTTGCTAGCCTATGACTCTCCTTCACAGCCCAGTTACTGCTCTCAACCCCTGCCACTCCCACAAAAAGTCTTTTAAAAGCATATCGTGCTAACATTTTATTGGGAGATGGAGCTGTCCCAAAAGAGCGGGAGTGAGGGAAAAGGAGTGTAAGGAAAAACAAATATAATGGAGTTTATTATAGAGTTATCCAGCTTAGAGAGACTAAGCTGTTTGCCTAGCCTTGCAGCACATCTTCACAGAGGCCAGCTGCTGCTATTATACCCAGGGAGAAGAAGGGAGAAAAATGTGTCAACACATTCTAATATCCGTTGCTCAATGTTCACTCCAAAGTGTGTTAGCTCCCTGCCTTTTCTGGATTATACATGCATGAGGAGTGAGCATATGCCCTGGTGTCTCATATCTTAGCAGTCATTGAAAGGCCCCAAAGCGGGAGCAAGAAGTGCAAAGCATGAGAATGAAGTTGGCCACTGTTGCATCATATCCACAACACGTACAGCTGTCAGGGATAGCTGCCACCATGAACATGTCAGTTTGTGGCAGCAAAAATTTGACTTCGAGACTATGGGATTTGTCTTTCTGTGCCTGCTTATTTCATTTAGCATATTGTCCTCCAGATCCATACATGTTGTAACAGATAATAGATTATCTTATTCTTCAAAACTGAACAGTATTCCATTGTGTATGTACCACATTTCCTTTATCCATTCATCTGATGGGCACTTAGGTTGGTTGCATGTCTTGACTATTGTGAATAGCTGCATGGACTTGGGAATTTAGGTGCTGTAGCTTGAGTGTCTCCTCTGAAATGTATGTTGAAATTTAACTGTAATTTTAACAATGTTGAGAGGTCGGACATTTAGGTGATGATTGGGTCATTAGGGCTCCATCCTTCTGAATGGACTAATGTCATTATCATGGGGTTAGTTATCACAGAAATGGGCTCCTAATGAAAGAATTTGTTTGGACTAATTTCCTCCCTGTCTCACATGCTCACTTGCTTTCCACCAAAGGGCAATGCAACAAGAACAACCTCACCAGGACAACCCAATGTGGGCACCGTGCCTTGGACTTCCCAGCCTCCGGAACTGTGAGCCAAATACATCTCTTTTCCTTATAAATTACATAGTTTGTGGTATTATTCTGTTATAGCAGCAGGAAATAGACTAAGAAGAACATATTTCTTTGACGTATTGACTTCAGTTCCTTTGGGATCTCAGTTATATGTGGAATCTTAAAACATTGAACTTACAGAAGTAGAGAGCAGAATGGCAGCGGAAGGGGAGGGAGGAAACAGGGAGCTGTTGATCAAAGGGTACCAAGTTTCAGATAGCCAGGAAGAATAGGTTTTGAGATCTATTGCACAGCAGGGTGACTGTAGTCAGTAATGCGTTGTACATTTCAAAATGAGAGTAAATTTCACATGCCCTACCATAAAAAAATGATAGGTAGTTGGAGTGATAGTTATGTTAATTAGCTTGAATTAATGATTTCACATTGTATACATGTATTAAAATACAGAAGGCAAGGCTAGAGTGAAGACCTGAAGTACAGAAACTGAATCCAATACACCTTCCACAGCCGAGTGAGCATTTTCCTGGAACCAAAGGACCCTCCTCCTGATATCTGGATATTAGTACCTGCCCTCCCCCTTGTTCTGTGCCTCCCACTTTGTTTGGTGCCTGTAGTTTTGGCTTCTTGGCTTTGCCTTATTTTACATTGCCGTGGATGAGGAGAGTTCAGCACATCCTTTGTTGTTACACAGGCCTTGGCTAGAAACCTGTCCTCTACTTCCCACTTCTCTAACAAGGCTGTTGGGATTATTAAATGAGAATTATTGACTGAGATGCTATCTATGAATAACTTAATAACATTTTTGACCCATAGTGGGAACAAGAATGATGTTAGTATTTTTCCCCCTGAATCACACTCATCATTCTAGTTTATGGTTCACCCTCGATCCTACTCTTAGATGCTTATATATATATATGTGTGTGTGTATATATATATATATATATATATATATATATATATATGTGTGTGTGTGTGTGTATATATATATATATATCTGTGCATGTTGAGAAGGTCTCCACAGCCCTTCTATCAGGATGCTTTTATAACAGTAACACTTGGTTAAAATTTTTGTGCTGTCATTAACCTATCAGAGGCTGGGGGAGAAACAAGGGACTTACTTCTCCCAGTTTTGCCCACATTCCTGCAGGTGTCACCTCAACAATGGCCTTTCATTCTGGCAATAGCAGTTCATTCCTGTTCCTGCCTCTCCTTGAGTGTCCCCAAACCAGCCTCACTGTGCCTTCTCAGAGACAGTAAAAGTGGGGGCAAAGTACTCTGCTATGGTCTAAATGTTTGTCTCTCTTCAAAATTCAGAGGTTGAGTTTCATATGTTCAAAAGCCTCCAAGGTAAAGATATCAGGAGATGGAGCATTTGGGAGGTGATTAGATCATGAGGGTGGTGCCCTTATGAATGGGATTCATGCCTTCATAAAAGAAGCCTGAGAGAGATTCCTTGCCCCTCCACTTTATGAGGATACAAGAAAGGAGTCATCTACAAACCAGGAGGCAGACCTTCGCCAGATGCTGAATCTGCTGATAGCTGTATCTTGGACTTCTCAGCCTTCAGAACTGTGAAAAACAAATCTCCTTGTTTATAAACTACCCAGTCTAAGGTATTTTGTTATAGCATCTCCAAAAGACTACAACCAATGCTCTCATTA
The DNA here is from genome assembly GCF_001604975.1 of Cebus imitator. Taxonomy (NCBI): domain Eukaryota; kingdom Metazoa; phylum Chordata; class Mammalia; order Primates; family Cebidae; genus Cebus; species Cebus imitator. The sequence continues at coordinate 2,581,056 of NW_016107410.1, forward strand.
GAGGTCTAGGCCCCAATACTGTAGTGCCCCTTCTCTGAGCTTCTGATATAGTGCCACTAGATGAACAGAGCCCCTCCCTCCAAAGGTCTGGACTTCAGCTTTGCAGGCCCTTTTTCCAGGTTTCTTGATCCTAAGAACCCCAAATGTTCTCACTCCTTGCCCCCCCAACCCATCACCACCACTTTAGAAGTGGCAGCTGCTTCCTTCCATAACTAGCTCTGTAAAATCTCAAATCTGCTCTTTCAGCACTTCCTTGGCCAATTTCCTCTAATATCTTCTTCTGTTAAAATATCTGATATGGTTTATATTTTCCTGACTGAACACTGTCTAATACAAATAAGATCAAGATCAGTCTTGCCCAAAAAGAGGAAGAAATTGTCAAAGGGCAACAGAAAGGTTGTGAAAAGACAGAAGGTGAAAATTTCTGTGTGTGCGTATCTGTGTGTGTGTAATGTCTATCTATGTATATATTCAGTGAGCATTTGCTTTTCAGACAAGAGAAACCACCAGAAGGATGTTTCTACCTCATCTAGCAAATTTTATTTATCTAGACACTCAAGAAGCTTCTTTGCATTTATCCTCCAGGTGATAATTAATCAAATGTTCTCTAGATATCAGTTTATGGCCTCATCTTTAAATGGCCTATCACTGTTGACATCCAATGTCAATACCTGAGGCCAAGTGGATTCTTTTGACATATTGACAGAGGATAAAACCTCCCTTTGCAAATTCTTAGAAAAGAACGTTCTCTGTCTTAGTTATCAACTTGTGATATGTCCAAATTCATTATTTTGTCATAGCTTCAGTTTTCAGATTATATTTTTCAAGGTGATGGGCAATGAATAAGGAAAGAAATACAATAATGGAGAAAGACTGCATGTTTTAAAATGCTTTCAAATGATTGCCCAGAGCTAGAGCAATATTTACAGATCTTAACATGTGCTCCCTTATGGTATAAAAAAAACTTTAATCAACCGGGGTGGCAAATGCGAAGGTAGATAGGATAAGTTAAATGCGGTTGAATTTTTACAGGCACTCTTTAAATAGTGCTGAATTAATGGACCTCAAAGCAAAAGGAAAACTCAGCATCTGTTCAAATACCAGCACTGCACAGGCTCAAGTGACATGGCTGTGGATGGGGTCATCTTTAAGCAATAAAATTTTATAACAAAGACATACATAGCATAGTCCATGAAAACTTTCACATATATTTTTAAGTGTTTCTATAACGCTTAGCAAATAAAACCATAAGTTTTTTCAATGAGATTAGTATATGTGTTCCTCTCCCAAATTACCTAGTTGCCATTTAATTAGACACAGATTTTTTTTAAAGGCCTCCAAATTTCACAAAAGCTCTGATAGAAAACTGCTCCACACAAAACATAGCATTTCACTACAAAATGAACTCTCTCCAGTGACCCCAATACCACCTATAATTTAGATGAAAAGGCCAAAAGGGAAGGTTTTTCTTTCATGGCTCAACCCCTGCCCCATTCTATTACTAATACCAAACCTTTTGGAGCACGTTGAAACTACTGCGTTCTAAAAATATTCATTATCTTTTGCCTTACTATTGCAGAAAACCCTGGCCAAATGACCTCAATAATGTATATTCAATCAGAATGTGCCTATCAGACCCAGCTGCTCCAAAGTCATGTTCTGTCTCTCCCTTTTGAAAACCTCCAATATTGTCCCATTAGTTATCTTTACAGAAATAGGCATAACATAGGTTTGACTACATTACCTAATCCTTGCAGAAGGAATCTCCATACTAGAAATAAATGCTCTCCATTATTCGTCCTTGTTTCTTTCCCTTCTAGAAAGTGACATGATTGTCTTCCATGCACAATTGTCAAGCTATACTTGCTTCTTTCTTTCCACATGCTGCTTCCCTTGCCTGAAATAGGTCTTCAAACTTTTCTCCCTTTAATACCCAACTCAAGATAGTTTCATCTGTTCAGTGAAGCTTAACAGCAATTTTGCACTCCCTATGTATCAGGCTAAGCTGTAAGTAGCTTTACACATACTAACTTGTTTATTCTTCTCAAAAATACTATGAAGAAGATAATATTATTATTCCCACTTTATAAATGAAAAAACTGAGGCAGAAAAAATTGAGTAACTTGCCCAAGATCATATTGCACGGAGAGCCAGGATCTGAACCCCGGCAGTCTGACTTCAGAAATCAGCTTTTAACTGCTATTTTCATTGACAATTTTTTTGCCTTATTCCTGTTTTTATTTACCTGCCATTGCCTCTAAATTCTTGCAGCATACCTTCACTAAAATAGAAAATTAAGCACTTAATAATATGAAATACCAGGCAATGTTCTTGAGCTCCTAGAAACATAAATGAAAATATTTGTTTATGTGATGCCCACAGGTGAGGAAACTAGGGTGCAAAAAAAAGTATGCTATTTGCTAAAAATTCAACAGAAATCAGGTATCCCGACTCCCAATTCAGTGCTCTGTCTACCACATGCTCTTTACCATCTTTCGTGGCCTCTAGTTGCTTGTAGTGTTTATCTTTCTTTTCTCTTGCAGAACAATCTCCCATTTGATCTGTAAGCCTCTCAGCAATTACTACACAGTGATGTTCTATTATTTATTCAAACTAAAGACCTAGCTATTATATTTTCTGTTACAATTCATTTCCCATGTTCAGCTTTTTATAGTAATGAGTGAATCCTCCAATCTTTCCAAGTCAAAATTATTGAGTGTCTCTGCTACTTCATTGCATCCCATGCACCATTTTGATAAACCTCATCAGGTCCTACATGAGATTTCTGAACTTGTTGGTGAAGAGATTTGAGCAAGTCCATTTACCTTTCTGGGTTTCAGTGTCCTCTTACCAGTTCCTACCAGCACTAAGATAATTCCCTTTCTTACATCTTATGTGACACCACCTGCTGCACAAGACATTCTTCTGGATTTTTCTTCTTGAAAGAAGTCTTCCTTCTTGGAACCACCATGCCTGATTTGCTTTCCTTAATCTCTAGCACTCCACACTTCCTGTTCTCTGGCTCTTTCTCTCTCTGCCCACCATCCCTATCCTGGATTCTAGAGCAAACACTGACTTACTCCACTTACCTTACAGGAATAGTGGAGCCAGGATTGAAACTGGGCACTTTGTGGCCCAGGTTCATCTGCCTGCCACCACACTTTGCTGCCACTGTGCATTCCTATATTTGAATGTATAGGGATGCACATAATAGAAATTAGCATAAAATATAGAGCTACACTCAGTGTGCATTCCTATATTTGAATGTATAGGAATGCACACTGAGTATATCTCTATATTTGCTAATTTCTTATTAAACACATGCTTCCCACCTGTCTACTTGGCACTACAAACTGTTTCCAGGTCTAGTTTCCTGAAGTACAGGAGCTATCTACTATTTCTCATAGTATGCATGTGCCTGTCTTAGTGTCCACTAGAACCTAAGGGCTGGAAAGCTAGGATCATGAATGTGCTGCTCATACCTGCATTCCCAGTGCTTAGGATGGCATCTGGGCAGCTTACAGATGCCCCAAAACCATTTGCTGAATGAAAATAGCATGTTTCTTAAGAGATAACACTATTTCTCTATACTCTAATGCAGAGACACACTCAAGGGCACTCAACTCAGCGCTGTTGCTGCTGCTGACTGTGCCAGGAACACGATCCAATTTGATATAATTAATTGCATATGGAAAGCAACCTGTTTTTAACTTGTATTTAAGACAGTTTTTAATTAGCTTTATATTTAAAAATATATATATTGAAATTCAAAATAGTTGCTCCTAGAAGTTTCTAGAAAATATCAGCATGTACATATATATTTTATTTATGCATAAATAAATCCCTTGAAATCTTATAGGGCATTTCAATATTAAATAATGCCCATTGTATGATTCTTAGTTTTCAGTTTGTTCTTTTTTTTTATTATTATTTTTTAGTTGCACATGTGTGTTCCTATCATTACGGTTACTATTAATCAATCAAAATAAAATTAAGGTAGTTTGGTTAGTTTGATCATTGATAACCTAACCTTAATGGCTCATTTAACAGTCCTCACTAGGGGATTTTAACATTTCATGAAAATGTTTTAAAATAAAAAATTAGCTTTGGGGATAAAATTATACAATATCACTTTGTCAGAATAAAGAATTTCTGCTGTAATAGCTTGTATTAAAAAAGGAGTCACTCAGTGAATGATATATTAATTAGATATTTAAAAATAATATTTGGGGTAAGAATGCACAAGTCAATTCAGCTATAACAAACACTTTCAATTGATGGCCCTCAACCAGAGGGACAGAGATGAAATATATATAACACTATACAAGATATCTGGTAACAGAATTAGCAGAGGGATGCTAATCTTTCCTAATTCTTGATCAAAAGCTTATATTCATTCGTCTATTTATTGAGGTTTTACAACTGTTTTCCATGAATTCTAAATGCCCCTGGGAAAAAGCCCTAAAGGAAAAGATAACACTATACTCAACAGCTCTTAGGGAAATCCTTTCAAATCATGAATAACTTGTCTAACGATGTTCCTTAAATTTGCCTTTCAAAGTGATCTAATTAAATTCTGGAATTAAATAACTGAAAACTAATCCTTCTAGAATTTACCTGATATGTATTCATCTTGAAAGTATGTATTTTTACTCTTTAGTGAGTAAAATCTTCTCAGCAAAATAGTTGAAACTTTTCTTAGAGAAATACAATATCTGGTGGAGAATGTCTCCAGTAAATTGCCAGTGGAAATGAGCCACTTCTGCTCATCTGCAAGGAAAATGATACTTCTTATGCTGCAGAAACAATCTGTGTGGCAAACTGGGGGGTCAGGTTGGGCTGTTGAGCCTATAAATGAGGAAGAAAGATTCTCCTCCCTTCATGGAGATGTAAAGAAAGGAAGTAATTATAAACATTTTTATACAAGTGATATCCATTGCAAGTTTAATTACAATAGTGAAAGCTTGGAACAGACAAAATGTTCATAAATTATAAGATACTCACACTCTGGAATAAAATAAAGTCATTAATAATGTTCCAAAGATTATGTTATCAATGAGAATTTGAGTAGAAAACAGTTCATTGTGATTTTTTTATTTCATCATATTTTATATTTTCCAAATTTTAAACAATTTGGACTTTCTAAAATTTTCAAAAATTGTTATCATCAGTAGAATCAAAGATAATTTTAAATTGAAAAACATGAGTGTGCAGGCGTCCATCAGGTATAATTGGCTTCCTTGATAAGGTACATTTCTTTAAAAGTCATAAAACACACCTAGTATAAATCATATGTAAGTAAAAAAACACAGTGCTAAGGTGTGAGCTTGCCAGGGCATCATGGCCACTCAGTGAACACTTTAACGCTAATTATGGATCTAATGTGATGCTTGTTTTATAATAGGATTTTACTAAATCTTCAAACCCTATTGATGTGGCAGCATTAATATCACAATAAAAACCTTACAACTAAATATGTCCAGTAATGTCTCTTCTATAATAGTCAGTTCAACTAATTTTTAAGCAACTTCTCACACAAGTTTTCTGAGTTCACATTATCCCCCATGTATACATCATGGGTTAACTGAAGCTCAGAGTTTTTAGGTCCCTTGCTCAATATCACAAACCTAAATCTTAAAGTTCCAAATTCAGGACTTTTTCCAATACTCAGAATTGTTTCTCCTCATCTTCTCTCTCTTCTGCCCTTTTGCTTCTCCGTAAGCCAAGTTCTGTCAATTCTTCAAATCTTGCTTCCTCCACAGTCTTTGATGGCTGCCTCTAGTCTACACTGGTGGCCTCTGAATATGTGTTGAGTCTTCTGAAATTGATCATGGGCATAAAGCTCGTAAGGGAGCCCTCTCCAGGGTCTTTTACTTGCCACTGCTTTCTTTCTCCTTCTTCCCTCAAGGAAAGTAGGAAAACCCCTGCTACAAGAGGGGTAGAGTGGAGTAGAACTGAAACGGGTGTTGGGCCTTCTATAGCTGATGGAAGTAGAGTGGAAAGTGCCTACACAGAGTTATGAAGGCAGAAAAGTGCAGGGCAAAGCCGGCCAACAATAGAAAGCTCTTGTGCAAAAGACACGTGAAGAGGGGAACCAACGTGGGGAGCTTACCAGATGCAGAAGGAGATCATGAGGGCAAGAGATTCTGTAATGGAACTGTTAGTATAAGACACAGTTAGAGAATGAGAAATTAACCTTCCAGAAAACATAGGTCCTACCATGCTATTGCTGTAACAGAGATCATTCAGAAGGCATTCTTTCCTGGTCAGTCTCTGGTGGAGAAGTCATACTGGTCTTACAAAAATTATTGGACCAGCAAATAGATACATAATAAAAATAACACCTATTGAGCTTTCACTATATTCAGACATTTGTTAAGGGTTTTACAGGTATTATTTCTTTCCGTCTTCACCTCAGCCTATTTTACAGTTGACAAAACTTAAGTCTCTGAGGGGTTAAAAAACCTGGTGAAGGACACAGCTGAGTGCTACAGCCATATTCAAACCCTGGTTTATATGCTTTCTTAAGTGATGTTAGGCTTATGTATTTTACAGTAGAGATTGCTGAGTCAAAAATAATCACTTGTTATGTATGATCTGAGGTACTTTTACCTCCAGGAGCTAGTCCCACCAACCTCATATGCACCCAAATTCATATACCTCATTTTCAAGCTCAAAAGAAAAAAAGACAATTCTCTTGCCATGCCATTGACTGAGTGAAAAGCTAAAATGCAGTGTCCTTGAGCACTGATTGTTGCAATGGGACAAAGCCTCATGAATAGGGATTACCTGCCATTCTGCCTTCCTGGGAGATGATACTAGCAATTTTGGTATTTGTGAGAATAGTATTTAATTTTCCCTTTCCATGTACTTGCTATTTTTTTATTAAGAATCACAGGAATTGGATGCCAGGACCCTGGCTACAGCAAATGCAGCCTTTTCTGCTCATCTGCATGTGATTGGGAAGCTTTTGCCCTTTGTTTCATGGGCCAGGGCTGTTTGACAGCTGAACTTGGCCCAAGGGCTGTGCATCTGTTGGCAGCTGCTCAGGAAGGCTGTCTCTGTGTTTAATATTAGTTTCACTCCTTCCTGGAGAGAAGAAAGTGATGAATATCTGAAACATAATAGTGCAGAGGAGCAAGATACAGCAGGAACATTATAAATACATAAGGGATCTGGGCATGGATGACATTTCACAAAGACTTCTGAGGGGGTTTGGACTCTGGTCAGACATTTAAAGCAGCTTCCGATCAGGCTTTATTTTGAAAACAGATTCAAATAGGATGGAAATATTCACATGCAACCCAAAGGGTATCTGAGGGAGCCAATGCTCCAAATGTTCTCTCTGGCAGAGGTCTTCAGAGAAGCAAGAAAAATCTGGGGCTGATTAAAGTGTTAGATGATTTAAAATTACTTAGCATGATCAAGAAGAGTGTTTATTATATTTCTATCAAGCTTTACCATCTGATAAATCAGCCTTGACACAGAGCATAAGTTTATGCTTCCAAATAAGAGGATCTGGGCCAGGGCTGGGACCGGACTTTGGAAAGGACCTGCTTATTAAAAGGATGTTGCAGAGGCTCGTTTAGTTCTGGGGATGCCACAGGCTCGTGTTTTCCAAAACGTGTTTTGCACAGCAGTGTCCACATGAGATCCTTGGGTCCAGATAATTGTTCTACAGCTATGTAAATTTAGAAAACACTATACACTATAGCTCTGCCACCACTCAGAGATTCACAATGCATATTAGAAGGATATTAAATACCATAATTCTACAATTAGAGACGCTGCTTAATTTTGCCCTAATTCAATTTGTCATTTGACCACAGGCCCCCTTTTCATGGGCTACTATTACTAGTAGCAGTAGTGATAAAAGTAAGCCACCGTAGTTGAGAACATGCTCTACATTAGACATGGTTCAGGAATGAAATATGGGTCCTAACTTACTTAATCCTCATGCCAGCCAAAAGTGTAGTAGGCTATTATCATCATTTTATAGATGAGGAAACTGAGGCACAGAGTAACGTAATTGAGATCACATAACAAATAGGCTGTGGAGCCTAGCTTTAAACCCAGGAAGTCCCACACCCCTATCCTGTTGTTTCTCCACTAGGCCAGAGTTACTCAGCCATGGGGCAACAAATGAGGCACAGGTTGGCACTGACATACTGATGACTGTTGGATTTGTGAAGTGATAAAAGTTAAAGGCATTTTTGCAACTATTCCAAAATTTAAATAGTTGAAATTGCATATGAACACTATTTGTATGTAACTTTCTGAATTTGGCAATTATTATTTCAGCAGATGAACACTTTATTGGAATAAAACCTAGCATCTTCCTGTTGAATCACCTCCACTGCTCTGTGATGTACTTTCCAAGAAGAAAGCTTTTCTCTGCTAGTGCTTTGTTAGTGCACACAAGTTATTTCCTGATCTTTCCCTTTAATGTGCTTATCTTTGTGATTTCTCTGCTTATCTAGAAATCACTTATAATTTCTATAGTCATTTCTCATTTTTCTTTTTAAATATTATATTAAAAAGATAGCAGATGTTGCTAATTTTCAGACAAATACCTCTAGATTTATTTACATTTTATCAGTTTCTGATATTTAAAATTAGCCAAAGTGGGTTTGAGGGAATTTTATGATTGTTTCAGCAATTTTTTATTTCTCATAGAAGTAATTGAGTCAAATTCATTTAAATTGATTTATTAAAGGCACTATAGGCCTTTAAAATTTTAAATCACATTTTGTAAAGGTTAAACATTTTTAATTGTTCAATTAACTGAAACTTAATAGTCTAATAACCAGAAAATTAATTTGCTAAAGTTGTAAAATCATCATTTCAGTTGAGAACTTTATGCTTAAACACATTTAATTTTTACTTGACATTTATTTTCCCACCACAATTAGAAAGTGTTTGATTAAAACTGAAGTCACCAAATTTATAACACAAAGAATCCACCACAGAAGCTGACATGACTAAAGAGCAATTTGAGGATTCTCTCAAATGTCTATTTGCGGGCCCTGATACTTCATTTTCTTCAAAACCTATTTATTTGTATGGAAAGTTATTAAACAAATTGTCACAAACTATACTGGCACCTTGTCAAAAGCATCTATCCATCACAGGAAATATTCAAACTTTAAATGTGTGCAAGGGCAAAATATGGAACAAAGATTTTTTCTATAAGATATTTATGACAGTATTAGCTGGAGTTCAAAAGATGAATTATGAGAACAACTTTATCACCAGATCCAAAGTACTTTTCAATTTTGCTTTCGAAAATTGACTTCTCTTTTTTTTAGCACTGTATGAACTTAGCCAAAATTTGCAAAAATGTAATTTATGCAAAATGTAAATGGCAACATGTAAAGTTATGTTACTATTTAATGACCAATTTTATAGATTCAGAACAACTCAATTTTAAAAAGGGAGGTGGAAGTGGTTGATTGGTTATGTTAAACCAGCATTTTATTTGAATTCTGAAAGAAAATTTTTAACAGTTGAAGAACAATGTCTGACTATAATTGAAGAAAAGTACCATCATTATTTTTTGAAAACAATATAAAAAATAGACAAAAATCCATATGCATACATTATCATAAATATTTTCAATATTATAGTGTCACTGAAAAGAAAAGAGCAAATCAAAATTAACAGAGTTACAGAACTATAAGTCCTTTGACTTATAATTTATAGAAACTGAATTCTGGGTGCTAGCCAGAAAGAAGTAGTCAAATGAAGAAAACAGTAATATACCCACTCCTTGTATCCAATGCTGTCTGTTTGTGATAATAAAGAATTAGAAGAGATCATCCTTAAATTGCCTTCTTCAAAAATTGCTTGTAGCATTTTCAAGCATGAAAACCTTATATAAAACAGTATGCTCATAAAATGAAGCATGAACCTGGGTTTGTTACTGAACAGGCTCACGGCCTCTGCATGCCATTATTGGAGTTCAGAGGCTCCAAAGTTGGAGTTGCTCCCTTGAGTTCTACAAACACTATTACTCTGAGAGGTATTTGTCTTGGTCGAAAGAAATAAGGTCCAGTCTGAGAGTGACACAAAGGACTCAGACTCAAAAGTCTACAGTGACTTGAAATCTCATGTAAATGAATGAAGTTGTCCCCAGTGTTAAAAGGGCCTGATGGGGAGTGTGACAAAATGGCAGTGCCACCGCTCAGCTCCACATGATTCTACAATGTAGAAACACAGGCCTGTTGACTGCACAGAAACAGATGTTCAGATTTTTCAGAAATAGGAATCAAGATTTTTAAAAATGTGAATCTCATTTAAAATACAATGCATTCTGGTTAACAAGACCTAAATGAGGACCTCCAGTTTGTAAGCCCCAGATAAAGGACTGGATTCCACAGGCAGCCATGCTGGCTTCTGAGGAAATTCAAGGATCCTTTTTTATGACCAAAAAAAAAAAAAGAAAAAAAATTGCACAATAGCCTTTGATAATCTTTGTCAAAAATTTTTATTTTTATTTGGAAAGTTCTGGCATTCTACAAACTCATAGTTAATCACAGGCTGGAGGTACTTCAAGTATAGCCTGTTCAGTCAGAGACTGCCTATTGTCCAGAAAGCGCTTTCAGGATTGATGTGGTTCCTGATTAGCATCTTGTCTCTTACATTTAAAAAAAAAAAAAAAAGGACTGTGATTATTCTGTTATTCATGAAGACATTATGGTACTTGTTCTAACGAGGAAGCTGAATGTTGTGGCCATTGAACATTTTCAAACTGTCTACATGAGAGAGGACGAAAACCTTGTGGAATAGATGTGCACTGCGGTTTCTTCTTTTTCACAGAAACAAACTCACCTCTCCTTGATTTTCCACTCCCCTGCCAAATTCAGTATCCTGAAGAATATAGAGAAAAAAAAGGAAATTGATGCTGGCCCTATCAGAGGGTCATACTAACTTCTAGTGAATGTTTTTGGGGTTTTGACTCGCTCTGGTGACAACAAAATATTCACCCAATTCTGTTAAGATACAATTTACATCATTTATTCAACTCTTGGGTCATGTTCACTTAACAGCAACTTGAAAAAATGGAAAAGCTGGTCTAAACATTGTTTCATTGACCCATAGGCACCATAATTTGTTTCATTAACTTGTTTACACTTGCTAAATTGTCAGACTAAATTAAAATGATCAATCTTGTGTGGCCACAAATATACAGATGTTGTGGAGAGTTTGCTTACTCAAGAAGTGAACTTGGTGACTGAAGCTTTTGTGGATCCAGGTAACTGAGCAAGAGGTTTATTTTCCCAGGACTTCAAATGCAACTCAATAAGACATTTATCAGTAATTATGTAAGGTACAAGGTACACATTGGCTAATAAGCAATCTCCGAAAAAATAAAGCTGAAGAGTCTCTATTTGAAGCTCTTCAACAAGAAAAGAAACAGCAATAAACAAGACTTTTTCATAAAAGAAAATCTGACCAAAATTACTATTGGCTGTTATGTGTTCTTTTCTTGACATACTTTTATCTTCAGCGTACCTCTGTTTAAATATGACTGCAGATGTAAATGAACCTAGCCAAACTCTGCTGATTCTGATCTAGATCAGAACCACCTGACTGAACATTATTCATGTAAAGTAATGAGCGATGGCTGTTTTAAGCAACCAATATCTGAGTGGTTACTTAGCAATAGATAACCAATACATTTGATTTTCATAACTGTTATTTCTACTTCAGATGGAATTTACAAGGTGTATAGCTCACAACATCCTATCTTTATGATGTTTTTATAAATAGGCAAATATGGATTCAATTAACTCCATATAGTGAAAGGCTTCTAGCACCATGTTCACCTTCTCTGTCCCATACGGCTAACCCCTAGCAAGCTCTAATGTGTCCTCCATTTCTAAAACATTGTCATTTTTTAAATGTTATATTAATGAAATTATACAGTCTGTAACGAATATGGTTTGGCTCTGTGTCATCAAATCGAATTGTAATCACCATATTTTGAGGAAGGGACCTGGTGGGAGGTGATTGGATCATGAGGGGCAGTTTTCCCCATGCTGTTCTCATGATAGTGAGAGCGTTCTCGTGAGATGATGGTTTAAAAGTGGAGTTTCCCCGTATGCTCTCTCTCTCCTGCCGTCTTGTGAAGAAGGTGCTTGCTTCCCCTTCCGCTTCTGCCATGATTATGAGTTTCTGGAGGCCTCTCAGCCATACAGAACTGTAAATCAATTAAACCTTCTTTTATAAAATAAATTACCCAGTCTCAGGTAGTATCTTTATAGCAGTGTGAAAACAGACTAATACAGTAACCTTTGGGATTGGCTTATTTCACTCAGAATAATTCTCCAAAGACTCATCTAACTTGTTGCTTATCTATCTCTTCCTATTGTAGAATAGTATTCCATGATAAGGTTATATCAGTTATTTGATTATAAATAAAGCTATTGTGTATATTTTGTACAAGTTTTTTGTGAACATTAGTTTTGATTTCTCTGGGATAAATGCCAAAGAGTACAGTTGCTGGTCATATGGTGGCTGTACCTCCTAACATTTCCATTAGCAATCTATGAATTATTCCCTTTCTCAGGGTTCTTGCCAGCATCATTTGGTGCTGTGTCTATTTTTATTTCAGGCTTTTNTTTTTTGAGACAGTCTCACTGTCACCCGGGCTAGAGTGCAGTGGTGAAATCTCCACTCACTGCAAACTCTGCCTTCCAGGTTCAAGTGATTCTCCAGCATCAGCTTCCTAAGTAGCTGGGATTACAGGTGTGTGCCACCTGCCCAGCTAAGCTTTTTATTTTTAGTAGAGATGGGGTTTCACTATGTTGGTCAGGCTGGTCTCGAACTTTGACCATGTGATCTGCCCACCTTGGCCTCCTAAAGTGCTAGGATTACAGGTGTGAGCCACTGCGCCCAGCCGATTTTAGGCTTTTTGATAGATGTATTTTATTTATCATACAATGATAGATATTTTATTGTGGTTTTAATTTGCACTTAATAGCTCATGATGTTAAACAATTTTTCATTTATTTGTCATCTGTATACACTCCTGGGTGAAATGTTTATGTCTTTTGTCCATTTGAAGTTTCTGAAAGCTCTATACAAATATTAGACACTAGTCCTTCATTAAATATATAGATTGCAAATACTTTTACTACCTATTATTTTTTAGTTTGATGTAGTACAATTTCTTATTTATTCCTTTTCTGGATCATGCTTTTGGTGTCAAATCTAAAAACCAATTGTCTCATGCTAAATCTTGAAGATTTTCTTCTATTTTTTTCTCTAACTGCTTTATAGTTATATGTTTTATATTTAAGTTCATTATTCATTTTAAGTTAATTTTTATAAACAGTATGAGGTTTAAGCAGAGGCTCTTTTTTTGTCTATAGATGTCCAATTGCTGCAAAACCATTTGTTGAAAAGTTTATCTTTCCTACATTGAACTACATTTGCCCTTTTATCAATAATCAGTTTGGCATATTAGAATAGTTCTATTTTTATTTTTGTTTTTCATTTTTTCATTGATCTATGTATCTAGCTCTCTCTCAATACCACACTAATTTTATTTTTGTAGTTATACAGTAATCCTTAAATCAGGTAGAATTATTCCTCACGTTTCATTTTTCTTTTTTAAGATTGTTTTAGCTAATTCAGGATTTATGCCTTCCTATGTAAATTTTAGAATCCACTTGTCTATGTGTAAAAACAAAACGAAAACTCAGGAATAATTGACATCTTCACTATTTTGAAAGAAATCAAATAAAGTGTAAATAGATAGAAATATATTCCATATTCTCAATCCATGAACATAGAATGTTTCTATCTATTTACATTTTATTTGATTTCTTTCAACAGCATTTTGTAACTTTCAGCATACAGATTCTGTACATGTTTTATTAGGTATATGCATATAGATTGCATTTTCTTTGGAAAATTTTAGTTTGTATAGTGTTTTAAATTTTGATTGTTATATTTTCATAGTTGATATAAAAAATAAATTTTTCATGCTTATCTTGCATCCTATAATTTTTTTGAACTCATCCATATGTTATGTAAGTTCTTTTATAGATCTCTCCAGATTTTCTGTGTAATTATGAAATTTATAAATAGAGATAATTTTGTTTTCTTTACAATTTGACCTTCTCCTTCCTTTCTTCATTCTTCCCTCCCTCTCTCCCTCCCTTCTTCCCTTCTTTCCTACCTTCCTTCCTTCCTTCCATATTTTATTTTTGCCTTGTAGCAATGGCTAGAACTTCCAATACTACATCGAATAAGAATGGTGAGAATACATTCTTGCTTTATTACAAATCTTAGGAGGAAAATAATGAATCTTTCATCACCTAAGATGTTAATTTTAGTTTTTTGGTAGATGCTTTTGGCCAAGTTCAGGAAATTACTCTCTATTCTTAACTTGTGATGAGTGTTTGCAGTAAATGTTAGATTCGGTTTAATTATTTTTCTAGTTAAACTGATATAATCCTATATATTTTCCTATCCTGTTGATAAGATGAATTATATTGATTGAATTTAGAATGCTGAGCCAACTGTTCATACCTGGAATAAATCTCACTTATCATACTGCATAATTATTCTTATACATTTTTATTCAATTTGCTAATATTTTGCTGAAAATTTTTAAGTCTAAGGACATGAGAGGTATTTATCGGTAGCTCTTTTTTTTATACTGTCTGTATGTTTTTTTGTTTTCTGGGTAATGTTAGCTGTATAAAATGAACTGAGTAGCAGCAGGATTTTTAGTTGCCTAAATTTAGATGTTATTCAATGATCCATCATCAATAGAAATAATACATACATATATACACATATATGTATGTATAAACAATACATATATATGTACATGTGTATATATACATACATACACATATATGAATGCATATATGTGCATATATATATACATACGTATGTATACATAAATATACATATACATATATGTATGTGTTTATGTACATATATATGTTTATATGTGCTTATAAATATATATTTATGAAATATCATTATATATAAATATACATATATGTGTGTGTAAAAAAATTTATATATAGCAGTATTTCATAAAATTCAATAATATACAGCAATGAGAATAAACAAACTACAACTACACCAAAAAATATGTATGGATCTCACAAACATTATGTTGCAAAGAAGCCAGCCACTAAAGAGTGCAATAAGAATCCATTTTTGGCCAGGTGCAGTGGCTCATACCTGAAATCCCAGCACTCTGAGAGGCCTTGGCCGTGGATCACTTGAGGTCAGGAGTTTGAGACCAGCCTGACCAACACGGTGAAGCCCTGCCCCTAATACAAAAATTAGCCAGTGTGGTGGTGTGCACCTGTAATCCCAGCTTTGGGAAGTTGGGGCAGTAGAATCAATTGAACCTAGGAGGTGGACGTCGTAGTGAGCCGAGATCATGCTGCTGTACTCCAGCCCGGGCAACAGAGCTGACTCTGACTCAAAAAAACAAATCCATTTTTATAAAGAACTTAAGGGCAAACTAACCTATGATGTTAGAAGTCAAGACAACTGTCATCTTTTTGAGAGTTGGTCCCTGAAAAGGAGCATAAGAATAGTTTTCTGGGGTCCTTTTCATGTCGTTTCCTTATCTGGGTGCTGCTTATTCAGGAGTGGGTAATCGTGTACATTTTATTGAGTTGGGCAATTGCCTACCTATTTCTGTATGATTGCTATACTTTGATTAAAAATGAGAAATAATATCCACCAATTCATCACCAGTCCCACAGTGTAGCTCCCCTCTCACACATACTCTCTTTATTTCCTGTTTGAACTTTCAGGGACTATGGCATATGATTCAATGACTATGTAAATGTAAACACGAGAACAGCTATTTTATAGTGTGTTTTACTACAAAGACATAACACTTTTTGTTTTTCAAAAAGAGCCACCATATATTTTGTTTCTTTTTTGGGCCTTAGTGTTGAATAGCTTCCTTGGTGCCCAATGTACAATGCCTGTGAAACATCTGAGAGCCATTTATATTTCTAACAGAGAGAAAATGGATCAAAAAACAGAGAAAATGGATCAAAAGGTAGCTTTGCCTACTACTTTTTATTTGATGTGCATTTTTTCCTTGCCTACTTTGTACTTGAAGATAAGGATATCACAGAGTATTGTCATAACAATACCCAGTTAATTTAAAATAATTTAGTCTGATAGCATCTGTGATTGCAGTATCCTTTCTTTAGTGTTCTGTACTTAAGAATGACAAATGAATAGGTATCCATTAAATACACACTAGAAAATGAAAGCCATGATTAGTAAAGTACGTCAAGAACTTGACACTATCCTGGCTTTAAAGCAATAAGTAGAAATGGGAGATTCAAGTGGTTCGTGGTACTATGTCTTATACCACAAGTACAAACAATTCACTGAAAACTACTTCCACCCAAGAGATTTAAAGTTCTTAAGCCTTAGAAGAAACCCCTGGTCCTTCTAAATGCCTCTGATGGTTTGTGAAACAGCACACTGCAAGAAGCCTGCAAAAAACATGCACTGAGAACTCTAAGGAACAGGAAAACTTGTTTGAACAAAATCAATTCACTCCAACTGCATTGCCTAGTCACAATCAAGTTACCCTCACAGGAAAGAGAGCTCCTATTGATCCACCCACCTCTATCACCCTTAGTCTCCACTTGTCTACTTTGTTATTTTACAATTTTTAGGACAGGAAAAGTTGTTTTAAAAGTTTCTAGGTGATACCTTGGATTTTCAGACGGACAATGTATAAAACTGTGATTCTTTAAACATATTAACTACAAATGGTTCTCAAAATTTAGTGTCCATGAGAATGAGCTGCAGTCTTTAAAAAATGTTAATCCTCAAATCTTAGCCATAGAGATTAAAATTGGGAACTGGATTCCTGAATTCTGCATTTTTAGCAATCATTGCACATGATTCTGATACATAAGACCTGGGAGAAAAGAGAGAAAAACAGACATAGAAAGAGAGAGAGACAGACAGACAAAAGGAGGGGGAGGGGGAGGGGGAGGGAGAGAAACCAGTCTAAATAAATAAAAATTCCAAAACTGTAAAGCATTTTTGCAAAACGACAAAGTCTGTGAATTTTGAATACAAATGGCTGTTAACAACTGGGTATAAATTGTGCTGCCCTGCACCATAATATGAGGCCTAATTTATAAAGTTGGATATCAGTAAATATTACATAGCACCTTCACTCTTTCATTCAATTAGCATTTATTATAAACAGCGATGTACCAGGAAAGGTGAGCCTGGAGGATGTTATGGTAAGTGTTTCTTAAAAACCTGAGAGTGCAACAGAGAAAACAGAAAAATAAGTAAACGTGCTTGTGTGTAAACTGTGCTGTGTGGATGATCTTATTTATTTAAGCTTTGCTTCTTCAGGATAGACCAACCAGTGCATACACTGGGAATTCAGGTCACAGCTTGAATACAAACACCACCATTATTATCAGAGATTCTGGCTCCATTCGTGTCCCTGGGGAAGCTGCTCTTTAATGCTCTATAGAAGCCTTTCTCCCACTATGATATTCAGATTCTTCAAGCTGACCAGATAGCTTCAAGAAAAAATAGCTGGTACACAGAAGCCCCTGGGCCAAGCATGGCAAGCCCTCCAGGTTCCCCAGAGGGTGACCACTCTTTCAGTTCACTGTCAAGGCTCTGACTTACGTTCCTTACTCTTTTTTATTTTGGCGGTTACACCATTAGTATAGGTTTTTATTAGGAAAATAATTATAAAATAGCAAAATCACACACAAAATTACAAATCATTCTCTTATGCTTTTGTTGAGCCAAATAGTCCGTGGGTTTATGAATATATGTACAAACATACATATAATGTTTTTACATATAATGCACATATGTATTTTTTAATAACTAAATGTCAGCTTTCACATTACTTGCAAGCTACTTCTTTCACTAAAAATGTAACATCTTTCCATTTCAAAAATATTATACAGCTATCATCAATTTAGCGATTACATTGTATCCATTGTATGGATTTACCATATGTAACTTAATGAGTCCTCTAAAGTTCAATATCTGGGACTGTTCACAATTTTTTATTACTGTGAACAATTCTATGCTTTTAAACTACATCTTTGATCACCTGCGATCAACTCACTTTAGCCTACTTCTACATGTACATCTTTGTGAGTCTATTCCATCATTTCTTCAGGTTATGTTCCTAAAAGTATAGCTGCTGGTTCAGACAAAATGATCCTCAAAAACCTCAATCTTTAGCATTGTAGGAAAAACAAACCATTTCAGCAGAACACATTTGGTTATAACTATGGTAAATAACTGTCTTGAAGCATGGTAGTACGCAGTTTGTCTAAAAGGCAGAAATTGTCCTAATTGCAAACCTAATTTTTTCAGGGGCACCATTATTATTTATCACTAGAGTTTCATTTATCATAGAAAAGTGAATATATAATTTTAATAGTAATGGCTACTATACACCTCACACTGCACTTATTTATTTTTTCATATTCTTAAATGACTTCTATTGCTCACTGATACAGATAAAAGAAAGAAGATTGGGGCTATATAGGTAGGACTTCTAATAGATGCAGAGGATTTCTAGTTGAATAAGGCCAAAGGAGAAAAAAATAATAAGCTTGGCAAATAGTGGGGCACACACCATCCAAATTTGGCCCAGATTGCTGTATGCTATTCTCAAGATCAATCTCTTCCATCTTCCCAATCAGCACGTACAAAGGGCAGTGGTGAGGCACTCTGTGGACTGAAATCACATATTATGAGATGTGGTTTCTATGGCGATGGCATGAGATTGGCTAAGGTAGAAGGGTATTAGGATCATTGTATTATTGTGATAAACCTGGACCACACAGGAGTTTACACTGACTTATTTTTGCAAACCAGTTTCTGCATTTCTTTTTGCCTCATTTTCTAATGCTAGAACACATCACAAATCAAATAAATACCAAAAGTTTCATCTAGGTAGAGGGGTCTCAATCACCACTAAACTTTGTGGCATTTTCTCGTAAGTTACTAGAAGTTAGTGGAGATTAAAGTCTGACAACTTCTTTACCAACTCTTTCTGACTGTGAGTCCCCTGAGATAATAACATGAGGACAAATATTAGGGTGAGATGCAGCCTACATCTAAGGCGAGAACAGTTCTGGGATAACTTTTTTTTTAGCTTTTCTCACACTAGCCCCCCTTAAAATGACTTTCTGAGAAAGCTCAATGCTGCCAGGAGAATTTACTGTTTGTTCCAGCCAAAACCTGGTGATAGGCCAATAGGCCCTTGAATCCCTCTTAAAGCACTTATTTTAGAAAGCTTGCAATTATAAATCCTTTCTCTGCCCCCATTGAAATAAATCTTTTACCATCCAGAACTGGCTCCTCAAGGACGTGAAAGCCATCTCCTTGAAATACAAACATTCAGGGCAGTAGTTCTCACTGCCAGTCCCTGTAGGAGAGTAAGGACTTGACTTCTGTGGATTCATTGCTCCAACTTGCACTGCTAATTTCTGCCAAAAAGATATGAGAAGTTTGTTCCTCTAGGTGAGCACTAGTTAGCTAACCCAGGCAGCCTAATCACATGGACAATCTCTCCTTAATGCCTTTCTTCACAGACACCCCAGCATTTAAACAGTCTCCTGCCTTTTGTTTGACAGAGCTGTTATGCTGAGGTCTCTCCCTCACTGCAATAGTTATTCCTCAGTGAAATCGAACTTTACTGCTTTTAAAAAGTATCCTACTTTATTTTCTTCAGCAATACTGATTGTTGATGCTGTGACAACTTTCAGATTCTACCAGTCCTGTGGTTTTTTTCCAACAGGATTTCTATCCTCTTGAGAGTTCTAAATTTCACTCATCATTAGGATTCTACTGCTTTTCTTACCTGCTGAACGTTCTGTTTATCAGCCTTCCTTTGAAATGTGCCTGTTGAACTCTGTTCCATCTCATGAGCCTAGCAATGGATGGGTTGTGTGAGACCTTTAAGTTGACAATAGAAGACACACAAGACACTAAAACTGGTAAGTTTAGTAAATCTCTAATTTACAACCCACGTCATTTTAGGATATTCTTTTTTCAATATTGAAAATCTATTCCTTATTTATATTCATATCATATTTATAAACAACCAAATTTGAAACAATTATAGAATTTATCTTCAAAAAACATTTTCGTGTCCCTGTTTATTTCTATGGGTTATTAAAAACAAAAAACATAGGGACATTATAGGTGTAAAGGAAGTAAAAATCTGAAGAGATGCGTTGCTCAATCTTGTCACCAGTTCTACTTGATTCTCTAGGATTCTACCACCACAGCAATGCTGATATTTCTTCTGCTTCTAATCCTTTAACACCTTTTAGACTGCTTAAAAGAAGCAAATGGTCTCTTGACTTGGCCAAGAAAATGATCCAAATCTCTCAAATTTAAACTACTTCCCATTTTGTCTTTCTAGCATTTGCTCACCAACCAGGAGGTAAAGCTGTAACAATAGATCAGCTTTCATTGCCAGCATCATTTTTTTATTACTCCTCATTAAATAATAGCATTGAGGAAACATTATTTACCAATTTTGAATGATGTTGTATGTATAAAAAAACATACAATTAGGTTGTAAACTTTAAATGTAGATTTTAGTTGTCATAGCTTAATCCCAAAGCTCCCATTTTCTACTTTATCTTGTCTACTGCCCTCCATATTTGACTAATTAACAACTATTTGTTGAGAGGCTACTCTGTCCCTGCAATGCACTAATAAGAGACCCAAACTGTTATAACTGCTACTGCAAAACAAGACTCCACCAATGAGGTGCTTACAGCCTAGATGGCGAGATGATATTTGCATGTGTCTAGCAATTAGCAACTGAGGCAGTAGGGACTGCATAAAAATATATTTTGTATTCCACTTTTAAGCCTCTTAAGTAAGATACTCTGGCTTTGGTCAATGTGGGAGAAGGAAAAATGTAAGAAGTTAATCACTTATTTCTAATTTAAAAGAGCTCACAATTTAATTGGAGAAAAAAGATAGCACATACAGGAATATAGCTAACATTTGCAAAGTAAATTGTAAATTGCTATAACACACAGTGAGTAGGTTAATCAAATGGACACTAGTTCAATCAACAAAGAATCAAGGAGAAAATGAGATTGTAGATATTACTCCGCTCGTCTCCAGTCCCCAAAAGAAATATCCCTGTAGCCATGAAATTTAGTAAAGGCTTAGAACATCTCAGGTCCCAATAGGTTTATGTAGAAATCCCATATAACTGTAATAGGCGGTGACTTGAAACTTCAGGTTTAGATGAGAAACTAATACAATTCAAATATATTTTATTTTACTTTTATTGGCCAAAATAACAAAATTCTTCAGAGACCAGAAACCCTTGGTTCTTTTTCTCATCACTGAAAATTATCACAGTGAATCCTACTGGGAACCAGTGTCTTGAATTCAAATGATTTTTTTTTTTTAAAGGCAGGCAAGTTAAAATTTTCCTAAAACAGAAATACATTAACAAGACTCTTTGGTTATGGTAACAACACAGCAATGGTTTTGATGTTTCTGTGCTGCCCTTAGCTCAGAGTGGTGGAGGAGCAATTTAGTCTAACTAAGCACTTACCCCAGGAAGATTTATTGACAGGAGGGCCCGTGGTGGAAGCCTGTCTTACTCTCAAAAGAACAACAAAGGGGAACACTGTGGGGGTCTGCCCATATCACCTTAAGGTATCCCTTGGTTTAGTCTTGTTGGTCTTCAGTTTCTTTACCCTGGTTTATTTTTGTCCTGTACCCATAGTAACCCCTGTCCCCCAATTGTCTTTCTCTTCTCTATTTCTAGAGAAGCTTACATTTGGCAGGGAGGGCCTCTGCTCTGTGCAGCTAGCTTTTAGACTATTTGCAAACACACTGTAGTAGTGTCTGGGAGATTGTTCATTCTTACTCAATTTCCTGTTCAACAATGTATCTATCTCCCCTCTCTCTGCCTCTCTTTCTCTGTATCTCTGTCTCTCTCTCTCTCTCCTCTCTCTCTCTCTCTCTGTGTATATATGTATTTTTTTTTTTTTTTTTGAGACCGAGTCTTGCTCTGTCACCCAGGCTGGAGTGCAGTGGTGCGATCTCAGCTCACTGCAACCTCCACATCCTGAGTCTCCTGCCTCAGCCTCCTGAGTAGCTGGGATTGCAGGCATGTGCCACCATGCTCAGGTTAATATTATATTTTTAGTAGAGACAGGTTTTGCCATGTTAGCCAGGCTGGTATCAAACTACTGACCTTTAGTGATCCACCCACCTCCACCTCCCAAAGTGCTGGGATTATAGGCATGAGCCACTGCACCCAGCCCAAAATATATATTTTTTTAAAAAAAAACCGTCTACCTTTCATTCTTCTGGCTGAAGGTTAAACAAGATGAATGATAAAAACCTAGACAATAAAAAACCGTATTGACCTTTGAAAGCAAAGCCCCTCTTGTTTACTAAGCACTCAGTATTCTCAACATTTAGTACATTTCAACAGTCTTTGCCCTCTTGATCTCAATCCTGCACCTACCCTACATTTGCCATGAAATAGATGCCCTGAGATGATGGAATAAAACAGTAACAGTTTCTGGAATTTCTCAGAGAAAAGATTTCTGCCACCATGGTTGTTTTTTCCTCTCAAGTGAAATCAGAATCTATGCTTTTCTCCTTCCACTGTTCATAATTCATGGCTAAAGTTACTTATTGCATGGCTATAGAAAAACAAACATGATCTTTAATTTTCTTTCACATGCTATCTCTGTCAACTTCCGCATCATTAGGAAGCCCATTTTCATTTATCTTTTCTTTTCCACTCCTTTTTGCCCTTCTTCTAAAGTAGACACTGGAAATAGCATCAATCATGGGGAAATTAGGTTAAAAACCTAGAAATCGTGAAACAAAATGCGATTTCTCAAGTGCTGTGAAAGTGTTCAGAAGCCCCCTTTAAAATCCCCACAAAATTATTTTTAAAGTTCTGAATCCTCTTCTGGGTAAATCTGCTTTTCTTTCAAATCAGCATTCAAGATGCAGTTTAAACTTCTCATTCAATTTTACTTTTTAAATTTAATTACTAGAATTACAAGAGTTCTATTTTCTACACATTTTCACAGCAAATGTACACTATTTCAGATACATTAAGCCTAAATGGTCTTTTGTGGATGAGCCTCAGGGGGAACATAACCACCATTTGTAACTGTTTCTGCTGGAAAATGAATTCTGAGTTTCAAACAACTGATTTACAAATGAACATTTGGATAGCTATTGCTATCCATTTGTAAGTGGAACATATCTTTTATCCTGTTATTTTTTTCTTTTTTTGCATTGTAAACTGT
The DNA here is from genome assembly GCF_001604975.1 of Cebus imitator. Lineage (NCBI taxonomy): Eukaryota > Metazoa > Chordata > Mammalia > Primates > Cebidae > Cebus > Cebus imitator. Next base: position 2,604,383 of record NW_016107410.1, read on the forward strand.
AAGCCTGACAAGGTCATCCAATGGAATGGCCCTAAAAAGGTTTTCCAGGACAAAAAGTAATCAGCATTACCAGTTAGCTGATGCAAGGAAATGTTATACCCTAGAGGGATCTGGACCTCTTGTTACTCCTTTTGACTTCTCACTTTTTCAAAAAGGTAGACCTAGACAATGTCATATTACTAATGCCACTAGCCTTGCACCTTACAAAAGTAACTGAATCTCTTAGTTTTCTCATCTATAAAATGAGAAAAGCAACATTTACGGAATATTATAATAATCAGAGGGATATGTGTAAAGTCCCTAACAGCACGTGATGTTTAAAATAAATGGCTACCAGAAGGAGCTATCATTATTATTACTAGTACCATTAGTATTATTATTATTACTAAGGTAGTGTATCACTCTGTGGCACAGACTGAAGTGCAGTGGCTGCAATCACAGCTCACTGCCGCCTCGACCTTCCTGGGCTCAGGTGATTCTCCCACCTCAGCCTCCCATGTAGCTGGGACTACAGCACTCCACCACCATGCCTGGCTAATGGTTTTTGTATTTTTTTTTTTTTTTGTAGAGATGGGGTCTCCTTTGTGCTGCCCAAGCTGGTCTCAAACTCCCAACTCAAGTTATCCGCCCGCCTAAGCCTCCTAAAGGGCTGGGATTATAAGCGTGAGCCTCCATGTCTGGCCTGGAGCTATTATTAATTCAAAGCATCGATTAGAATCAGAAAGATTCAGAATTAAAATCAAGTTGGTTCAACAGAAAACAAGTATTGAGCCCTTATTACCTGAGCAGCACTGTGCAAGGTACAATTGGGGTGCACAGACTGGGAGTAAGACCGGGCGGTACAGCCTAAAGGAGTTTCTAAATCTCTGATGGCGACAAACAGTATGAACCAACTCTGATCTTTTGACGTCTGTTTTCTTTGACCTTTACAATGCTTAAAAATTTGAATTTGTTGTTAACATTTAGAAGCCAGAAATTTTTGCATGAAAATAAAAATCTTTAAAAATGCACAGGCATGTTTTTGCCTGGCAATAATTGGGTGGTATTGAAAACTAGTTGTATTCTTAAATGTCTGGGAGGCCTTCATTTCACCACATGCTCTTCGCAGTCTACTACATTGATTTACTTGCTGACCTCTCTAAGCAATTGAGTTTGCAATCCTTACTTTGTATATGTTAAAACCATATCCCTAAAAGAGTTCCTTACAACATACTATTTTCATAACAAAGTGTAAGATTGCCTCTTTATTTTACAAAGTAAAACTAAATCCACATCACAAAATCAGCAACAGATAGGCACCTGTCAGTGCAGGACTCTAAACTAGTCAATAAAGTGTTACTTTTTTTTTTTTTTTTGACTTGGAGTCTCCCTCTGTTGCCCTGGAGTGCAGTGGTGCTATCTTACTCACTGCAACCTCCACCTCCCAAGTTCAAATGATTTTTGTGCTTCCAAAGTTGCTGGGACTACAGGTGCCTGCCACCATGCTCGGCTATTTTTTTGTTTTTGTATTTTTAAGAGAGATGTGGTTTCACCATGTTGTTCATATCGGTCTTGAACTCCAGACCTCAAGTGAGCCACCTACCTCAGCCTCTCAAAGTGCTGAAAGTACAGGCATGAGCCACCATGCCCTGCCAAAGGTTACTTTTCAAAGTGGATAGGCAATTGTTGAAGCTCTATATTATGGATAATAATAATAACGGTTCACATTCACTGGTGCTTAGTGCCAGGGCCTATTCTGTGCTCCTTACCTACATTAATTCATTTAACCCTCCTAAGTACTTTTAGAGTAAGGTACTATTTTTTTACTCATTTAGCAGAAAAGAAAGCTGAGTCAGTGCCCCAAGAAATGTAACAACCTGCCTGAGGTCACATAGCTGAGAAACAAGAGTCAGAATTCAAACCAGGCAGTCTGATACCAGAGCCCGTGCTCATAACTACTGTGTCATAAAGAACCTTTGGTATGGTCCATCCTTTCCCTGATAATTTGAAATAATATCATTATGTTATGCTTAAATATATCCATATGTATGCATAAAAACACTATATATGCACATAAATATGCACGCACAATACATATATATGAACAAACCACATATATATGTTTGATTATGCTATTATTTTCAGTTGATAAAACACACATCATCAAAATCAGATTGCTTTAGTTATTGTGGCTTTATAGAATGTTCTGATACATTTCTTGGCAATTCTCAAACATATTCTCTTCCAAACAAGTTTCAGAATAAGTATGTCAGGTCCACAATAAATTATATGGAATTTTAAATTAGAATTGCAATAAGTTTATAGATGAATTTATGGGAAATTATCATCCTAATAATATTGTTTCTTTCTAAGTTTGTCTTATAGAAGTAGAAAGTGGAATAGCGATTCCAGAGGCAGGTGGGAGTTGGGGGAAGCAGAGCCAAAGGTTGGTTAACAGACACAAGAGCACAGCTAGATTGGAAGGCATGCATTTTAATGTCCTATACCACTGTAGGTGACTATAATCGACAACATTTCTTGTACGTTTTCAATTGTCTAGAAAAACAGATTTTGAATGTTTCCAACTCAAAGAAATGATAAATGTTTGAAGTGATGGATATGCTAATTACTCTGATTTGCTCATTGTACATTGTATACATGTATCAGAATATCACACTGAACGCCATAAATGTGTACAATTATTATGCCTTAATTACAAATAATAAAAGCAAAAATATCCCTTCTATTATTTTAGGTTGAATCATTTTTAAATTGTTTTTATATGCAATCACAGGGTAAGCCCATTGAAAAGATCTTAGGGAGTCTAAATGCCAGGGCTTGGTGATAGGTTGGAAATGAGAAGAAGAGAAAGGTGAGCTTGCAGCTATGTTGTTTTTTAACATGTGCTCTCTAACCTGTTCAGAAACTTTGTGATCTAGATATCAGGAAGCACTAGAGCAGCCATTCACTGGGAGCAGGGAAATTATGTCAATAGAATGAGCCATTTTCAGTATAGAAAGAATAGAAAAGCTCCTCAAAAAGGCACAGAAATGTATTGCAATAGAAATGATGGATGCAAGGTAAGGGGTTCCACTGGGAAAAATCAGGAGAGGCTGAAAGGAAATGTGGGACACAAGGGAGAAAAGCAAGCATGCACGAACATTTACTAAGTGCTATACTGTGTCAGGTCCTGTGCCAAACCCTGTGTATGTGGCCTTCTAATAGCACCTAAGACAGGTCGACAATGGTGTCCTCATTTTATAGGTGAGAAGGCCAAAGTTCAGAAAACTTCAGTTCCTTTTCTACATTCACAAAACCGGGAAATGTTAAGGGCAAAATTTGAGCCAAGGTCTCTGAGTCCAATGCCCATGATTTTGCACTCTATATAAAATGCAATAACTCCCCTTCAGCCCTGGGCATGCTCAGGTGTTTAGATGATTAGAGATTTCTGTGTGGCAGCTCTGACAGACATGGCCGTCATTTTATGGAGAATGGGAAAAACTAACATAATGAGAGAAAAACTAACATACATGCCACATATAGCAGTTCTTTTCAATACATTATAATGGACAATTATTTATTTATTTATTTATTTTTTTTGAGATGGAGTCTCGCTCTGTCACCCAGGCTGGGGTGCAGTGGCGTGATCTTGGCTCACCACAGTCTCCGCCTCCCAGGTTCAAGTGATTCTCCTGCCTCAGCCTTTCAAGTAGCTGGGCGCATCACTGTTTCCAGCTAATTTTTTTGTATTTTTAGTAGAGATGGGATTTCACCATATTGGCCAGGTTGGTCTTGAACTCCTGACCTCAGGTGATCCACCAGCCTTGGCCTTCCAAAGTGCTGGGATTACAAAGTTCTGGAGTTACAGCCACCATGCCCAGCCAATGGACAAAAAAAGTAACAGAAATGAATATGATTTGCTCTAAAAGTAGGTTCTGTATAGTAGAGGATATAGTCATGGGCAAGAAGAGGATAGAAATACAATCGAAAATTAAAACCTTTGTTCTGTGAAGGATACTATTAAGAAAATGAAATGATAAGTCAGACTAGGAGAAAATATTTGCAAGTCACATCTAATTATCTAATAAATGATGTGTATCTGAAATATTTCTTTTTTGTTTTGTTTTGTTTTTTTTTTGAGATGGAGTCTCACTCTGTCACCCATGCTGGAGTGCAGTGGTGCTATCTTGGCTCACTGCAACCTCTGCCTCCTGGGTTCATGCGGTTCTCCTGCCTAGCCTCCCAAGCAGCTGGGATTACAGGCACCCACCACCATGCCAGGCTAATTTTTGTATTTTTTTTTTAAGTAGAAACAGGGCTTTACCATGTTGGCCAGGCTGCTTTTAAACTCCTGACCTCAGGTGATCCACCGCCTCAGCCTCCCAAAGTGCTGGAATTACAAGTGTGAGCCACCATGCCTGGCCTGAAATATTTCCTTAGAAAACCTCTTACAGATGAACAATAAGAAAATAAAATAACCCAGTTAAAAAGGGGTAAAATAATTGAACACACTCCCCACCAAAGAAGACATATAGATAGAAAATAAGTATATAAAGAGATGCTCAGCATTATTTGTTATTAGAGAACTGCAAATTAAAACAATAAGATATTACTACATGGCTATTAGAATGACTGAAATCTTTAAAAAATGACAATATCCATATGCTGGTGAAACATTCTTCTTCATTGCTGGTCAGAATGCAGAACGGTATAGCCACTTTGAAAGACAGTTTTTTGGTTTCTTGTAAAGCTATATAGACTTACCATATTCCCCATCACTTGCACTTTTAAGTATTTACCCAATTAACTTGAATTTATGTTCACACAAAAACCTGCACTTGAATGTTTCTAGGAGTTTTATTCATAATCACCCAGAACTGACAGCAACCGAGTTCTCCAGAAGGTGAATGGATGAAGAAAATCGACATATCCATAGATAATATTACTTAGACATGAAATAGAATGAACTATTAACCCATGCTACAATGTGGATGAATCTTAAATGCATATTACTAAATGAAAAAAAAAAAAAAAAGCCTATCGGAAAAGGCAGCATAATCTATTATCTCATTCATATGACATTCTTGGAAAAGCAGAAATATATGGACAGAAAAGTGATCAGCGATTTCAAGGGGTTTGGGAAGGGAGACAGCTGACTAGTTAAAAAGCACAGGCGATTCTTTCAGGGTGGTGAGAGTATTCCACATAGTACTGTAGTGATGAATACATGACACTGTATATTTGTCAAAATTCATAGAACTTTACAGAACAGAGAGTAAATTTAATGAATACAAATTTAAAATAAAATAACTAGTAGATTGAGAGATCCCAGGATGCGATGTATACTTGGACAAAAAGATCTAACTGTATGCTAAATATATAACATAACCTCACTGAAGAGTGTGGGTTAAAGAACTGTTGACCTAAGTAGCTTTGGAAATGATCGGAAAGCAGAAGACAAAAGGCCAAAGGAACTGCACGTAAGCACTGTCCTCTAGTTGGTAAAGATATTTTTCAAAGGAATGCTAGTTACCAATCCTGAAAGTCATTCAGCATATACATATACCTGGATGGAAAAAGTGAGTAAATGAATCAAAAATCGTTAGATCTAATTTTCTTAGTTTTGAAATGGGAGGTTACAAACAAGCAAGGGACAAAGACTAGAATGATCCATGTGGTACAGTATTAGTGTAGGAAACATCAGTGTGAACTCATGTTTAAATGTTTAATATGGATACAGATGGCTGGATATTGAAATAATTATAGATATGTATATATACATGGGTTAGTATACACACATAGATTTCCTAGCTCTGTCCACTGAGAAGGCCTAGAAACAATGACTCCCCTGTAGTGACCAGCATACCCAGCATCAAAATCTTGGTTTCAAAAACCATTCTTCAATGAAAGAAACCAGAGTCCTTGGGGAAATTGTTGATTCTAGGGCCAAGGCAAGGAATATGGAACATAATTCTGGAGTTTACTATGGTGTCATAAAGTAAGGAAATGCTTACAAAACAAAAATGATAGGGGTAAGCTAAAGGTATGCAGGAGCTAAGTGACTGAATGAATACGTGATTGAATAGATAAAGTCAACAGGCAGGGGGAGAAGAGGAAGACACAAATCTCTGACCAGAATATGTTTAAATAATTTATGCTGATACCTCTCAAGGAGATGGAGAATAACTGGCCACCATGTAAGGGTAGGCTGTGCCTACTAACTTGCTGACAGACAGTATGGTGGTGAAGTAGAGGGGGAAGGTCATTTATAGTGGAGACACCTGAGACACTATTTTAGCCAAGTGATCTATGTTAATCACATCAGTTGTAAGTCATGTTGATAGCATATACCCTTGTTAAGATATTAATTGAATAGTATATCCCTTCTGAAGTTTTCCTCCCCAAAGCCCATAACCCCAGTCTAACTATGAGAAAAATATCAGACAAAACCTACTTGAGGGACATTCTATAAAATAAGAGACGAGTATTTCTCAAAACTGCCAAGGTTGTTAAAAAGAAAGTCTGAAAAATTGTCATAGTTCAGGGAAGGCTAAGGAGAAATAATGACTAAATGTCATTTATTAGAGGGGATCTTGGAACAGAAGGTTAGGGAAAAACTAATGAAATTAAATAAAGTCTGGAGTTTAGTTAATATTAATGTACCACAACCTTTATTTCTCATTGTGACAAATGTACTATAGTAGTGTAAAATATTAAAGACAGGGAAAGTATGTTGGTATATATGGGAGCTCTGTACAATCTTCGCAACTTGTTGGTAAAAATCAAATTATTCTAAAACTTTAGTGTGTATTTTTTTAAAAATAAAATTACCTGTTTCATTCCAACAAAGCTTCATATCCATTTGCATTGATCATCCTGGTCAAGCCTTTTCTTGATATCAGCACACTCTGCTCCAGTTTGCTCTCAACCGTGGTGAATCTGAATGAATATTGTAGCACTTCTCAATTCAGCAGGAGGACTTTTAGCTAGTCGAGGCCTCATTAACTCCTACGTCTTAACCAGCACTCCAGCTCCATGCAGCTCTCATCTCCCTCCCTCTCTCCACCTGTCTCTTTTTCTTTTTTTTTTTTTTTTTTT
>NW_016107410.1:2611664-2665977 GCF_001604975.1 Cebus imitator
TCTCCAACTCCTGACCTCGTGATCCACCTGCCTCAGCCTCCCAAAGTGCTGGGATTACAGGTGTGACCCACTGACTGCGCCCAGCTGCTCACCTGTCTCTTTCATTTTCCATTCATCTTATAGCTAAAGGTTGAGGCTATCTTCTATCACATTTGGTATGTACTGGGTACTTCTATATATTATTTCTAACCCTCCAATTTACAGATGAGAACACTGAGCCCCAGACTGTTTAATTAACATGTCCCAGACTAGGAGGCTTTTAAGTGTAGATGACTAATCAAAATGAAAAGCAAACATTTGTCTCACAAGAACAGACCCTCTACACCAGCAAAACATTACCGTATCTTAAGGCGTTCTGGGACTTCTGTCAAGTATGTAATGCAATATTATAAAGAACTGCACTACTTCCTTTAAAAAAGAGGCTGGTCATTATTAGGCACAAGAGAGTGTGTGTCAGAGGCTGATTGGTGGATAAAGACAGGTAATCAAATCCTAAGTAAAGACAACCTTGAAAAACCGCAAGCGTGGTACACAAAATTGTTTTCTCCTGGTGAACCAATGGGATCAGGAAAATATTTGCAGGCTTGGTGCCTCTTTTTATTTCTCCCTCCCACAAAGATGGCTCAAAAGGAACATTGTTAAGAGTGTTTTGCTCACTCAGCAATGAGGCAAGCTCATTAAGAGACTGGGGGCTGTGCCAATGGGGGCTTGTGGAGGTTAGGCAATTCCTAACTTCACAGCTCACCTGCTGAATATCATAAGGAACCCAAATGCTAACTCATTCAGATGAAGCTTCAAATTGATGACTTTAAAGAGATTGAATAAACTCTTTATGTTGCAATCTGGCATGTGCTTTTAATATTAACTACTACATATTTTATAGACTATATTTGTTGCCAAGCACTAAAACAAACATTAAGATGCTTTTGTCTCAACTGGTACTATGAATGCTTCCAAAACAGTGGGTATAAAAAGCGGCATAAAACACATCATAATCATGAAAATCATCTGCATTAAACTCACATTTGCCATGAATGTGGCAGTTATTTTTCATCTACAAACAATTATGTCTCAATTACTTACTCTCTGTTAGGAAACATTTCATCAAAAATTCTCATTTAATTGACATAAGAATGCATTTTGTTTAGAGAAAAACATAATCTCTAATTTGTACTAATTAAATAGGCATTCTGAATTAGTGAAAGCCTCATGTCTATTGAAAAATATGCATTTTTATTAGTTGATATACAGAAAGTAATACAAACTAAGCTACAAGGCTTACAGTAGGTAAAGAAGGACCTAAAAGAAAATAGTCCTATAATGAATAAATAAAAGTAATGTACAGTATTCTATATTTTCCATAAAATGGAGACTTGAAAAAATTTGTGTCATAAATAACTTAAATGTATGCCTTGTGTTATCCTGTTTAAATTGTGAATTTACTTAGCACTTTTCTTCAACCATGCAGTTATAATAGGCACATTTAAACCGTGCACTCAAAATTATCACAGTTCTGACAGAGGAGCTTCTTCTGTAGGGAGGAGGTAGTTTTAATTAAATCCTAGCTAATCTGAAATTATATACAAAATGTCTATAGATTGTAAAAAGTCAGTACTATACCAAAACATAAGAAAGGATTGAGAGTTACTAGCACTGATCATTTCAGTTTCCAAAAATACTTTTTAAGAAAGCCAGACATTTGAACACAAACATAGGCTCTTAGTATAGATAGATAGATAGATAATCATCTGAAATGCATTTGGTTGCAATGCAATACTTTTCAGAAAGTAAAGTACTCTATTTGTTTTCATATCTGGCCCCATTATCATCTCAGCATATTGCTGGTTATAATCTGTAGAAGAAAATAGAAGACGTTTTTCTTGGTCTAACACACTTTGGTAGATAGTTTGTAAGAAGATTTCAGGTAATGAAAAGGGCTTTAATGTCACTGTACCCTCTGCATTCATGTCCACCAAGGAATAACCTGTCACCACGTGAACCACAGCAGCCAAGCAAGTTCTCCAGGAATGGATGGCAGGGGGCAGTCACCATGATAACAGGACATAACCCTCTTTACTACTACTCAAGAAAAGTAAAAGACATAGCTACATTAAAATAACAGAGTAAGTCACATATAAAATAAGAAAACCAATATTGAAACAAAGATTCTATAGTCAAACTGTAGTATACAAATGGCAATTCCTTATAAAAAACTAGATGATTATTCACTGTTATTTAATTTAAATTGTTTTTATTGTTTTTGAATAAAACATAGCTCGCCATGAGGCCTCTTTTAATACAGAAGAGATAATTCCCTTTGAGATCCCAAACTGACCCCATCAGCTTTGCATGTATTAAGGAATAAGGAAAAGCCAGGGAAGAGGAAAGGAAAAAATATGTGATTTTTTCAAGACTCACAAATTATTTTGACACCAGTCTCTGTAAGTAGACCTTGTATAAATCTTTCTAAACGTAACATATTTCTTACCCCTGACATTGTCATGCAGCGTGTATGACATGTACCAATTTAGTACCATAGAACAAAATCTGTCCTGGCGTAATAGCCAGGTCACTGGTTTCATCTTCTAGCGGTATATGTTACATGCTGCATGTCAATGTCCTGCTGGACAAGAGAAGAAGGTCAGAGCAACTGTAAAGAACATGCATGTTAAGGGAATGGCAACCATGACAAACCCAATGTCTTCAACACTCATTCTGCAAACAATTCTTTAGCTCATTTTGTGTTACACATTCCTTAACATTTTTAGAAATTTACTTAATTAGTAGCAATTTGCCTATATTATTCTCCTCTTTCTAAGACCCAGATTAAGAATATAATAAAATATGCATCAGAAGACATTTAGGTAAATATTCTAATTTATCCAGATTTTATAAAACTATTTTATATCTAAAGTATCAAATACTTGGTATAACCTTCAGTAACATATTAGAACTTCCTTTTTAAAGTTTTCTTTCACACATAATGTAAAATTCTTTCAGAAATCTTTAGTCCTCTATAAGTAACAGTCAAACAAGATGGCACAAATTCCGTTAGAAGCCTGCAAATCCACTTAAGGCTAGGTTTATAATAGGGACAAAAGCAAGTCACATTGTTTTTTTACAACAAAAGCAAATCACATTTTTAAAAGTCTATTGCATAAATTCTACTGGCTTACTATAGTGAGAATTTGATTCTTATCAGAGTGATTTAGTCTTTGTGATTCATTTCATATTATTTTGCCTTACTATAGTTATATTTTTGTTGATCTATTTATTATAATATCTGTTTCCCAATACTCAGAGATAACTGTAAAATTGGGCAAGAATACCTTCAATATTGTATTGACTTTTATGAATGATCTCTTCAATAGTGCATTTGCTTTTATCAATGACCCCTCAGAATAAAGTAGTAATAACAATGTAGCTGGATATTATTTATTATTTGAAAGAATACTTTGCATGTATCATGTCATTTAATTGCCATAACTGTAATATAGAGATCATTATTATCCTATCCAGCAGATGAGAAAAAAAGGTTCAGATGATTTTGAAAACTTGCCTCAGATAATATTGCTAAAAGTGGTAAGCTGGAATATGAATTGAGGCAGTTTGATTCCAAGGCACATATTGTTAGCAAGGATATAATATTGCCTCCTGAAATAGATGGTATGTCTTTGGCTGACAAAATATACATATGTCAAAATTTTCAAGTTCATCTGCTTTTGAGAAAATAACTAGAGCACTCAACCTTTTTATTTTAAAAAGTCAATCTCAAAATGTAGGATTTTCGGTTTCATGACAGGCAAATATGGGAGACGTGAATGACCAAGTTCTGTTTCTCCTGCCCTGAGATGATTTCCTATTTTATGAAAAAAAGAGTAGAGTGAGAAGTTCCTAGATTAATATAGAATTTGAAGATTGCCAAGCAAGATGTTATCAGGATGAGAATTCAGATTCTCAAGAATGGGGTACTATTTGTTAAGGCTCCGCCAGGAAAAAAAACTCTGGCAGAATAGCACAGGGTAGCCTGGAAGAATGAAATATGGAGGCAAAAAGATGACTTTTCTGGAAAGAGACAAGGAATGGATGATGAAATGACCTTTTGAGTCTCAGTCCTGTATGTTTCTACTTTGTCGATTTTCAAATTTACCCTGAAGCTTCAGCCTGCCTTACCCTTGAAAGCAGACTTCCAACAGCACATAAGGAATGTGGTTGTGCTGCTTTCTGGGTTAACACTGGTCTGCTGTTCCAAGCAGGCATAGAGGGATAATTCAGAGAACACTATTTATTACTGTTTAAAAGGAACACTAACCATCCTTAGCATGGGATGGTGACAGCTGTGCTACTTTGGCCAAGACAGGAGTAGGGATAGGAGCAGAAATGCGGGAGTGTCTTCCTGCTTTGCCTCTCCCTCAATACCCAAGTGTTGGGGCTTTGCAAAGCATAAAATAAAAACCACTTGCTATGGAGAAAAGAGACAGGGTATAGAATGTTATCCCAGGGGTAGAAGTATCAATTCGTCCATGCGATTTGGGGCAGTCTACAAACTCTCCACGCAAATGCCTCCATCTCTAAATCCTGACTGACAAATGCTGCATCCTCTGAGTGTCCTTGGGGTGGCTCAACCATCTTCAGTTTCAGAAAGGCCCCAAAATAGACTGCTACAGTGGCTCTCAATTCACAGAAACCATGAGACCAGAATGACCCAGGCTTACTCCTAGTCCCAGACGTTCCTCACCTGCAACAGCAGCTACCGTTTAAACCAGTGGTTAATTCTGGCCCAAGAGGACACTAGCAACATCTGGAGGCGATTTCATTGTCACAACTCGGGGAGGAGGCTACTGACTGGTAGAGGCCAGGGATGCTGTCAGACATCCTACAATGCCCAGGATGGCCCCATAATGAAGAGCGGTCTGGCCCAACATGTCAATAGTGCCGAGGCTGAGAAATCCTAAGTTAGAGCAAATGAAATCCTAAGTTAGTGAAACCAAATGGATGTAGTTGTTTCATATGGACCAACAGAGTCTGTGTAAGATACAACAGACACAGGATCTGTTCTCTTCTGAATATTAAGATTGAACTCAGTTTTTATTTATACACTCAAGTTTACCCTCCTTGATCTTATTCTTGGTCTATTCCACAAACTCATCTCAGACTCTTTCTTGAATCTCTCTAGATGGAGCTAGATCAGGCATAGGTAACGTCACTCTTATTAACTGTTTTCTACATTTGTCTGTGGCTTTCTTGTTGTGCCATTGACAGCAGAACTTGGACTCTATAACCACAGTGGCCAAGAATAGTCCCCACACACACTGTAATATGATATTTGTTGCTATCTTTGCTCCACTTTATGCTGGTTTCCTATCTGCCCTTGGCTTATTGTACTCTAGTGATCTCTAGAACATACGCTCCNAATATGATATTTGTTGCTATCTTTGCTCCACTTTATGCTGGTTTCCTATCTGCCCTTGGCTTATTGTACTCTAGTGATCTCTAGAACATACGCTCCCTCTTATGCCCATTTTAAAGACTGGGAAATTCAGCCAGTACTTTAAATGCCTCAAACATTTTGTCTGTGTAATCACAACCACTCTCTTAAGCAGTTGCCTTTCCAAAATGTGTTGTAATTTATAAAACTATATGGTGTGTGTACACTTCATCATACGCTGCTATTTTGATTTCAGCAACATACATTTTCTTCTTTATTTCATCGTATCTTGTCAATAATAAGTATGTGCATTTTATAGGACTGTGGTTGACATTCAATACAAAAAAAAATCTAAAATGTTTTGCAAATACTTGAATCCTACATATATTTCTGACGTGGTTGCTATTGTTAATATTCTTACCACTGACCCTGGCTAAGCAAAGATTGCTACAGCTGCCTCTGCCTGGGCCTCTAACATTAAGAGGTCACTCGTCCAAATGGACCTAAATTCATCAGTCATCCAGAATTGTGCAAACTTCTCCTTACTTCTCAATGTTCCATCTCTCCCAGATCCTTGGCTGTCTTATGATGTTATGACCTGTTTAACATTCCCATTAGATGCATTTCTGGACTCTCTGTTGTTTCTCCTGCCTCATTGAGCTCTGACTTCCCAGTTCTGATGTTTCCAGGTTGGCCTCACCTCAGAGTCTCCATCAGTCATACATGATAAGGACTCAGGTGGGGTGATGACTGTAAAAATATGACACTTTGAACAGACCCATCTGTCAGCATATAATGATTTCTTGGATAGTTAAGTACCTGTATGTTTTAGAAGGAGGTACCCTTGAGTTGGATATTTTCATAAGCAGTATTGCCATGTGGTGTGATGCAATGGGGTTGAACTGAAAAGTCAAAGCACGACTGGGTAGTAGGTCTAGTTTTATCTCTTTGCATTCAAAAAATTAAGCCCTTAACATTTTTTGTTAAAATGAGAATAATGCCTATCCTGAAATATTAGATAAAATACTGAATATAGAGGGCTAGTTGAAGATCAGGTGTTTAGCTGTTGATTTTTATTACTTTACTGAGCAGGAATATGGTTAAAAAATGAATTTGTGGGTATGAGAATTTCTGGCACAGAATAAGTGCTTAGAAGATATTTTCTTATTGTTATGGAAAAAAGTAACTTCTTCACATTTGAAATTACTTTAAACCTTTTCATCCAAACTCTAATGAAATAACTTAGCAATAAACTAACTTCAGCTGTCCTTACATTTTTTTTTTTTTGAGACAGAGTCTCACACTGACACCCCAGCTGGAGTGCAGTGGCATGATCTCTGCTCATTGCAACCTCCACCTCCCAGGTTCAAGCAATTCTCCTGCCTCTGCCTCCCATGTAGCTGGGACTACAGGTGTGTGACACCACACCTGGCTAATTTTTGTATTTTTAGTAGAGACAGGGTTTCACTATATTGGCCAGAGTGGTCTGGAACTCCTCAGGTTATCTGTCCACCTCGGCCTCCCAAAGTGCTGGGATCACAGGCATGAGCCATTGGCCCTGGCCTCTATTTACATTTTTAAAACCCAACTCTTATCTCTTCTATCCTATTGTCTTAAATATATATGCCACCACCCCCCAACCCAAACACACACACACACACACACACAGAGCGAGAGAAAGAGAGAGAGAGAAGAAAATCCTTTGATAAAAACAAGAATATATTTAGCTTCCTTTTTCATAGCGATATAGTCTTCTGAAATAAAAGCCATGTGATTATATACCAAATAAAATTAAACAATAATATTATAAAAGAATATTTTGGAGCAGTAATATAGCATTCCCCACATTGGACAACCTTCACTCACTTATTTACTTAGCAAGTCCTTTTTGAGCCTTCATTTCGTGTCAAGAAAAATGCTAGACACTGAAGTCATAATGGTAAATGAGAGGCTGACTTTGCTTCCAGGAGCTTGTAGTCTAACTGTGGATTGGATATATAGTAGAAGGTGGAGACAGTAGGAAAGAGGGTAAAGGGAGAAGATAAACAAAGATAAATAGACATAAATGTGATGTTGTTTGTGTTGGGGAAGAAAGCACAAAGCAAGTTTTCTTCCTGAGGCTGGAAAGGAAGGCATGATAAATCTTCCAGGATGAATTCCCTGGGAACTCAGCCCAAATGAGGAGCAGTATCTACCAGGCAGATAAAAAGGAAGGACAGGAAGCATTCTCATGAAAGAAAACAGAAAACTTCAACTGAGAGGCTTAAAGCAGCAGGGGACCCTGGGTAAGAAAAACTAGTTCCTTAGAGCTGGTAGAAACCTGAGAGGGTCAGGAGACACTCAGATAGGAGGCAAAAAGTGTGAACAGTCATCTTTGGTTTTGTAGTATGCTTATCTGAACTCAAGTATGATCTCCACCTCTTACAGTCTGGGTGACCTTGGGCAAGTTAATGTTTTCATCTATAAAATAAGAACAATAATTACCACTAAGTCACTGTAGGACTTAGAGATATCTCATAAAAGTAGCTAGAAAAGTGTCATGGTTTGGGCACTTAACATTGGTAGTGATGAGTTAACAATGATGATGACAGCAATGATGGTGGTGGTGATACTCTCCCTTATCTGAGTACTTTCACATATGTCATCATTGGAGTATTCTTTCTCTCCCGATTCTTCGTCAATTTGCTATTGCTTGCCCATCAAGTCTCAGTTTAAAGATCCAAACTCATCTGCAAGTTGGAGTGAGGAGTCCCCTCTCTGATGTCACAGAGTACATTCTTCTTGCCCCTGTCATGACAATTTTCATACGCTATGGTCATCAAGTATTTACTTTTTCTTGCTTTTCTTCTTCATCCCAAGCAAGCAGAGAAGAGAAAAGACCGCAATGTAAACTTTTTAAAGTCAAGGCTATGTCTTAACCTTTTGGGTGTCCTCATTTGTGCAACATAGTATCTATTGCATATCCAATTAACATTTGCTGAATTAACATATGGATAGGCAAAATATCAGAATACAGAATTTAAAAGGCTCTTTCGTAAGATAAAACCATTTAATACAAGGATTTTGGTAGTGAATATAGCAAACAAAAGTCGAAGATCAAGGTATTTCTTTGGAAGGGGAAGGGTTTTACTCTGGTATGTCTTTAGGTGGGTGCATGCTCATCGCAGTCATCACAGTGTCAACTGTTGCTCTTCTAACCACAATCCTCATGTTACTCCTTAACCCTGAGGGAATTTAGGTGTTACAACAAGGTTTAAGAACAATGCTCCTAAATGTTTAAGTCTCTAGATGTACCAGAGAAGAGGTAATTGTGATAGGCCCTGAGAACCCTAATTATTTGATGAGGAACACCACCATTATTTTGTATCATGCTCTGCAAATAGAAAAACAGTCCAATGACATGTTAACAAAGAAAAAAAGAAATAAAGGAAAGAAAACATAATGAAAATTCACTGGATACTGAGTCATTTAGTAAGAACTTCTTTCTACCCGTCCTTTTGCTCAAAGGTGATCAAAGAAGCCTCTGCTATAGGGCAGGCAATCAGGGACAATGTTATATTTTAAATTAATACACATTTGTTGAAAGTGTGCTTGGATCATGACATTGCCTGTCTTTCACAGTGTGGTGGACATTATATGTCTATCAGATTGTAAATCTATTTTGTTGATCTCTGTGGTATATATTTTTGGATTTCTAGCTTCAAACCATTCAGTCTCCCTGACAGTTTCCAAAAGAATCCAATATTTACTTGTATCACCTACTTTTTTATTTTCTCCACTCAACCCTGTATATCATCAAGCAGACAGATAAAGAATTGGTGCAGGATTTAGTTTTAACCAACAAGAGTTGATAGAAAATCTGTGGGGTACTCTTTCTTAAAAAGAAATTCAAAGAAAAAAAAACACTCCTTGTCTGCTGGACATTGTCAGTTGTCATGCCTGCAGGCCAATTATGGAACTGAAGAAACCATGTAGTCACCATGACAGAATTTAGTCTGAGAAAAACAAGTGCAGAAACATGCAAAGAGCCTGGGTTCTAGGTCATGATATTTGGGTATCAATTTAACTGACTCTGGAGGTGTAGAACTTTTTCAGTTTGTGAAATTATAATTTCTTATTCTTTTAGCCAATTTATTTAAACTTTTCTGTTATTTTCTCATGCTTTCAATGAAAAGCATCTCAATTAATAAAATCTACATGTTCTTTAACTTACCCCAGATCTCAAAAGACCATGATCATAAGTTAGTTCCTTTTTAAAGGAGTGAATGGACAATGCTCACGTTTGCCCATTTTTCCTTTCTAATTCTCAGCTTTCTTGTCTGCAAGTGAGAGTCTAGACTAGGATATCTCTAAGAAACATTTAAAGTTTTATGGTTGTAGAAATACAGCACATCAAATGTACTTTAATTTTTCCTTTATCCTCTGGAAAATGGTGTGAGCCATCAAGAGAGATTGCCCCCAACCCCTTGGAACTGATCTTTTAAAAAACATAATGTATCTTTATTAAAGACAACATATAGTATATGTAATCAGGAGAATGAGGAAGAAAATAATCATCACACCTCTATATCTGAAATTTCTAGGTATTCTTTGAGATTATACACAATATTATTAACAGAAGCCATTCATGTATCACTAGGCATTGTTGAAATAATGAATCAGCAACCAATATGCAAGAGAATGATTGTCAGTATATTATTTTCAAATATTAAAGAGGAAAATTTTGGTACAGCTAAATGATTGGCGTTAGTCAAAAAAGAAACTTTTAGATTAGTAGGTTACCACTAAATTAGTATTTAAAGACCATCTATTAAGCTATTAATAGCCTTCAAGAAAGTGGGTGGTACCTTTCTAAATGAAGCTAATGAACAAACCTTTTGTTCTTGTTAAGATTTACCTCTCGTAAAATCTGTCTGGCTAATAATAACATCTTATATTTGGATTGTCCTGAAAGATGAACCAGGAACGTATTACCATCTTTACATTTTACTTGAAGACGCAAACCTCAGGAACGTTTCCCAGGGTCATAGAACTGGATCTTGAATTTAGATCCCATAATGTTGTCCCTGCACCATGTGTGTTTAAGCTTGCTGTCAGAGTACAGCCAAATTCTGAAAAAATAACACAAAGTCCATCTCCCTTTATGCATTGACAGCCTGGCTTCGCACCCCTCCTAATCATTTGCCCTCTGTCATCTAGTTGGTCTCAACGATTAAATGCTTTCATGACAGTTGCATTACCGTTTTTCTTCAACTTTGCACATTTTCTCTGCATCTGAACTATTTTCTTTTCCTTTCTTTATCAATCTAACTCCTATGCAGAATTCTGGTTTGGGTTTTGTGAATGCCGATGAATGCGCCCCCCTTCCCACCGACCTTGTATTTATCCCAGTTAACACTCATCGCTTTACATTGTAATTGTATTAATTTATATCATCAGCATGCTTTTCAAAAACAGAAGCTATCACCCTACTCACATTTGAATTCTCTTTCGCAAGATATTGAATGACTGAAATGATGAGAGAACACGTCCAGTGCCCTATTCCTCACACCATGCTGTGCTCACTGGTCTACCAACAACAGTTCTTGAGTTTGTTCCTTCATTCTATTTTATTTCCTTCAGAGGGTATACCTGAAGGAAAAATTTTGTCATAGCTGCCCACCCTTAATCAAAAATGCTCCCTTGCATAGTCTCTCTGTCCTAATTCTTTCACTGTATCAAAAAAAAAAAAATCAATAAAGGGCTGATATTTAAATATAAGAAGTAATTTCATGTTGTTTACTTTCCATTAAAATGAAGCAGAACTCATTTTTCTTAGGGAAAAATTCTGGAAACCAGGGTAGGGAGAAGCAGTGTTTTTCAGTCCGTCAGCGATGATTCATGTTGGAAATTACGGTTTCTGATGAGAAAATGCCTCACTAAAGTGCCAGAACAAACAGTGCCCCTGAAAAGCCCTGCCTATTGAAATCAGCAGGAACTTGTATCTGCTATACTAACCGAAGCTCCAAAACAGAACGACAGGGGTTGTCTCTGTTTAGACACAAGACTTTCTTAATGTAGAAAAGTTTTCATAATGCAATATCTTTTTGTTTTTTACTTACAGAAGACACTTATCCTCAAAAGAAATAGCAAACTGTTCTCACAATCCCTGAGGAATGAGGAGCCTTGTCATTTCCTTCAAATTTTTTTTTCATATTTCAAAGTAACAGGTTTAGTTCTGCTTAGGTCAACAAAGACCAGTATATTTCTGAACTCAAAAGTCAAACTACATTTCTTGGGAAGAGAAATGAATTTATAGCTTTCTTTGACTGTTCTTTTATTCAAATAATATTAACTGAGCACCTGCTATGTACCAGATATTAGGAAAGGCACTGAGATAAACAAAAGTAAATAAAATAAAAGAGCCCTTTAATAGCTAGTAGTGAGACTTGCACGGAAACAGATAATTATAACTCAGAAGATTAATTGTTATTAAAGAGGTACAGAAGACTGTGAGAGCATAGGTGATTAGGTAAGAACATAACTGTCTGACTGAAAGATTGTGAGAAAATTTTCACTGAGAAAATTCTGCATAAGATTTAAAGTAAAAATAAGAGTTTGCTAAAAGGACCCTTTTGGTGGGGGTGGGAGGTTAGGAGATGGGAAAGATGTTTAAGGCAAAGGAAACAGGAAGTCTAGAAGCACAGAGACAATATGAAGACTGTATTTATTCCATGATAAAACTCCTCCTCAGTACAACCATATGTATCATCAGTGCAGCTAGCCAGGTATCTTCCATTTTGGCAGCACAGCACTGGGATGAGTAACCACATTTTTTAATTGAATTAATCATTTCTTTCAATGACATTTGAATCCAATCTTTTTCATTCCCTATCTTCCTGGTAAAGGTCCATGATGATATCTTGCAGATGTTACTACAATATTGGAAGATACTTTTCATCCCCCTGGTGACTTCAAAATGAGTTTTTATCATCATTATAGTTAATAATAATTGCAAATAAAATTCTCAGCTTTTATGTCATAAAAATTGATTCTCACTATACAACTCTTTATGAAAATGTCGTATCCTTAAAAATTGCTACTAGAACAAATTATAATACAAAGCACTTACATAGCATTTTTGTTTGGGGAGATAATTTAAGTTTAATGCCCTTCTGTTAGAGGGGAAAAATCCTTCACAGGGTTAATTGCCATCCCCAAGGCCACATGATTCATGTGGTAAAGGGAGAGTGAGAACTCAACTTAAAGATGCCCCTCTAAAGAAAAAGTCATTTGACCTGCCTTATATCCATTTGCAGGTAGTGGCGAAGGCTGTGTGCATTTTACTTTTCTTCCCAATGATGACTGTAAACAACAAAGAAGAACGTCAGAGTGCTATGAAGAATTTCCAAGAAATAAGCCTGTTCAGAAGTAATTTCCTTATTTCACAGCTTATCCCTCAGCTTAAATCTGGTTCTGCTAATGCAATATTATTCTGTGTCTGTCCATGGAAGGCCAGCTTTGTTCACAGTGACTCATGTTGTTCCAGGTGTGTACTACTTCCAGTCATGCTGGCACATATATAAAGGCCAAAGTACATCCAGGAAGATAAGGAGAAAGGCTCATGTGATGATATTCCTGCCTACCATTGTTTGACCATTTTCAGATACAGCTGGCAAGAAGGGAGACATTTGTCCAGCACAATTTCTGGACAAAAAAATTAGTATGATTCTAAATCCTGCTAGTTACCAAAATGTATTGATTACCAGATGGCCCCAAAGCAAGATCGGAGAACAAAACCATCAAAAGCCAAAATGCCAGTATACTTTTTCGGGAAATTTTCTGTGAATTTAAAACAAAAAGCAAGGCTTCTTACCTGGTTGCCTATTAAGTAAGGTCTTAAAATATTATTTAGGTCCTCTTAGAGCATCGTCTCCACTAAATGACCTTAACAATCATTAATAATCAGCAAATATACATTTAATGTCTACGGGGTATAGGGCATAGTATCAAGTAATCCCTGTGAGAAATAAAAGAGATTAACCTAATGATGGGATTTTGGCTCTTACAGAATTCATGTTACTTAATATCCCTAAGTATTATTTTGAAGTTGTTCAGACCCCTTCTGTGATACCCAATCACAGACAATTCTTACATGTCAACAATAGCACAGTTGTGTCTTATTTTATAATCCTTTAGTTCAGTGATTCTAAAATATCAATATGCATCAGAACCACTTGAAGGGCTTGTTAAACCACAGGTTGCTGGGCCCTACCCCAAGAGTTTCTGATTTAGTATGTCTAAGTAGAGCCCATGAATTTGCATTTTTAATAAGTTCACAGGAGATGCTGATGCTGCTGGTCTAGAGACCGCACTTTGAGAACCACTACCTTAGCTTACTAATTCCGTGCTTCAGTGGTAGAACCATAATGTCCTTTCAGTGAGAATTAGTAATTTGCCATCACAAATTTACCATCAAGAATGTCTTCAGTAGCTGACCAAAACACAAATTTCTAGAAAATTAT
Organism: Cebus imitator; assembly: GCF_001604975.1. Taxonomy (NCBI): domain Eukaryota; kingdom Metazoa; phylum Chordata; class Mammalia; order Primates; family Cebidae; genus Cebus; species Cebus imitator. The sequence continues at coordinate 2,625,597 of NW_016107410.1, forward strand.
TAACAAATTACTTTTTCAAGAAGAAAATAAAGTAATACTAAATATTTTCTCTAAAACTGTTCAAATTTACCTCGAAATTATATTATACGAGAATACTTCTTAACAGTAAAAGTTGACATTCAAACATCATAAATGTCAAATAAAAAAGAAACTTTTGATTTTATTAGGATATAACTTATAAAATGTAAAGCTGGCCAATTGTTATAACATAGTCATTCTTTATTAAAAAGAAGAAGAAACTATAATACTTCATTTTAAAAACAGCTGAATTTATAGTAATTTGACATAAAATTCTCCTACAATTATTTAAAATTTAAATACTTGGTAGCACATAGAAATTGTAAATGGTGATAAATTTGTCATTAGCGGACTGTCCTATTCATGTTTATCACAGGCTGTGATTTTGCCTCAAGCATATAAGAAGCTATGTCAGAATAATAAAAAAAAATATGTAGACCATTGCTAAGAGAGAAAAAAAAATATTCTCACACACACATACAATATCCTCATTTCTAATTTTTGTAAGCTTTTTCTTTTGATTTCTTCATCTATCACTGCTTGGAATGACTCATCCTGATGCTGAAGGAAAATCTGTACCTTGCTAAATGGAAGTGTTGAACTCACACTGGTGAATTCAGTTGCTGTAGAGTTACCAGTGGTAACTCTTTCTTTCATGTGTATGACTCTATGTTGAGTTCATAATTTTATAAAGTTTCTTTTTTTTTCCTTATGACTACAGTTTCTAGGAGTAGAACAAAGAAGAATCTCTACAAAAGGTACAATATGGAAGTATGTAACAATCTTTGCACTTAGAATTTCATTTACTGTAATAGTGAAATTGGAGAATCTTCCATTTTGCATACTGCAATGACATAAAGAGGTGAACTTTTTGTTCTTAAACATTCCTTGCATTTCTAAATTTTTATGGATATAATTTACATGTTTAATTATGAAATACCCTTTAAGAATAATTTGCAATACTAGTTCAAGTACTATGCAAAATACAAATTTGTTGGTGTCCAGCATTTAGGTTAGGGGTATAGAATTAACAACAAGTGAGATTGCAATGCTATAATTACATGCCATCTCATCATCCCAGTTCATGACAATGTCACACACCAAAATGCCAATTTGCTAAAGAAATTATTTCCTAACCACCATGTTCCAAGCCTACAGATTTAACAATATACACTTATGATAAAGTGTTCATCCTCTTTTACCCCTTGTCTTCTGTATCCTATGCCACACTTGGCTGAGGCTGTGGATTAGAAGTAGCAAGGGGGAAAAAGTCTGTATTAGCACAATGACTCATCAATATGACAATATATAAAAAGCAGTAAAAGTCACCATGAAAAAGTTTGCCAGCTCAAGATATACTCTGAAGACAATGAAAATCTTAAAGACTTCTTTAAGTATAGTTTTTAAAAACTTGCAGTAGGACTACGTAGGAAGTAACTAGAACTTTTATACCTTGAGACCCTTTTCTAAATGGAAGTGAAAACCTGGACGTGAAGGCGGTATTAAAATAAATCAGACAGGTCTTGTAAAAAGGAAAGAGAAAGAAAAAGACTGGTCACTAAATGGGAAGGGTAAAGAAATATTGCGTACTGTATTTCAGAGTTACTATATAAAATGTAATACATATAATTCTTGATCTGGGAATCACCACCCCAGATAAGTTACTCACAATTTGTAACTTCAAGAGGGATGGAGGATTTCCTCTACTCACTTTAGACACACATTGATGCTAGACTGATATTCAAATGCACAAGAAATGAGAAAAAAATCTCTGCACATTTTAGAGGCAAAATTCTAAGTTTGCAATTCCACTAGCAAAAGAAGTAAACCAAGACCAGAGATTTGGCTGAAAGATTTAATTTACTTTCAGTACAGCCAAGAGAAGCCATAGCAGTGAAGGAAAAAATCAAGTTTGCTGCCTATGGTGGGGGACATTGTTCAGAAAGCACATGTATAATAACGCAAAGATCTGCTCTCCATTTAGCATTCCCAGATAGTTCCTAAAACTTTCCATTATAGATCTCAGAGTAAAAGATTTTTTTTAACGAATGTTGCTAGCTTGACAGTAAGATTTGTAATCACGTTGGGACAAGCTTTATTCCTATACATGCTCTGAAATAGAGGAAAGTTTTCAGAGTGAATTGCATTCAGCATTTCACCCAAAGTGATCTGAGAACACACTTGGTACCCTTATTTGGCTCCCTTTTCTCTCCCTTACTGGTTTTGACGATAGAAATATACCTGCCCAAGTATGTCAGGAAAAGTGTGTCAGTAACTCCCTGAGCTAAAGAATGGCCAAAATGACAAAAGCAAGTGTCAAGCAACCTGAACACTGTTGAGCATCTTGTTCCACTGTGACATCTTCCAGTTCCTTCTTTTCCAACTCTGACACAATCATGACCACAAACAGCCTTCACTGGCAACAATTGGTGCATTGGTGAATTTGACACACTGCAGACTGCAACACTTCTTGAACTTCAAGTGGGGAAGAAAACACACACACACAGCTATTTTCTCTTCCTGCATACTTTTGGTCTTTACAGCTATTTTAGCAATGCAATTCATTTTTGTTCATTCCCATTGCATTTTTTTTATCAGCAGTTTAACTGTTGAGAGGAGAAACAGTCAACATTTACTATACTGATGGGGGAAAAGCTCTCTAAAGGTTATTATACTGAGCATTGGGAAAAAAGTCTCTGGAGATTTTAGAATTTCTAAAATGGAGCAATATGCAAGTTATTAAGTATCTGGATATTTACAGATCCTCAATGTGGGTTATCATTATCTGCAGGCCAACCAGATTCCATGAGGGAGGGTTACTTAAAATTATCAGATAGTAACTTTAAGAATGAGGAAAAAAATTAACTCTAAACAACCATGCTTGAAACTAAAATTCTAAAAGTTCAAAGAGTATGTTGAGCTCCAATGTCCCATAGCTTCCCAAAACCCTCTCACTTAGGGCTTTTCTTTATATTGTTATTGCATTTTGTTCATAGGCTAATGCATTACCTAAATATAGATAGCCATTTTTAGTATAAATTCCAAAAGCCATAAATGTTTCATAATTGAGCACATAATTTGAAGTAAGAGAGCTTTTCCACTTATCCCTTTTTACTGTTGCAAATTGGAAAATGCTCAAGTAATTGCTCCCTTAATAGTTCAGTGCTTGCAACTATATATACTTTATGAACATCACAAGCATCTTTTGCTCCCCACAGCAATATTGGGAGTGGGATGCACAAAAGAATTTAACTTGTACAATTAACCAAATTACCTGGAGCTTTGATTCAAGATTCTTTCATTAAGCCATTAATATAATGCATTGCTAAGTGGTGGGTTGTCCAATTTTTATGATGCTTTTCATTTCAATTCAACGGCTGTAGTTAGAAGTAAAAACGAGCATCTGCAAGATCAGCAAGATGATGTAAAACCCCCACACTAGACACATTTTTTTGTTCCATAGTTTGTTTGAGGGCAGTCAATGCCAGAGCACTAATAAAGAAAGTGATATGAAGTAGTAGTCATTTGTGCTTACCCAATAAAGAAAAGGGAAAATAAATGCTTGATTCCTGTGACCTCAAACTCTTAAACAGAAAGACACTGGTTATGTTATGGCATGCTAGACATACTCAGCAGTAGACAGCCAGTTTGTAACTCTATCTGACTTTAGGCTTCAACACATATTTCCCACTAGAGTTTATGTATCTTAATGTAGAGTGACATATATTTACTATTTTGCCTTTGTTCAGTGGTGATATGCTTATATAATTGATGTATGTGGAAACCAATACACAGAGGAAAACTTATATCCAAAAGTCAACACTTTTTAAATTTCTAAACTTAGTACAGCACAGAAAATCTAATACTGAAAAAGATTTTCATATATTTGCCATTAGAGATGTTGTAAATTATCTGAATATGAGTTCTGCATGATTTCGGTTAACTTCCTATGTTTATATATGATGGGAGTCTAATTATGCATCATTTGATATACCCTGAAAACCCCATTGCTTTTAAAAGTAACTGCTAATAAATAGAGAAACATGTTTAGTTTATGGTTTATCTATCACTGAAAGACTCTGGCAAAGGGTAGGTAAATTCACAAAGAAGAGACATTGTTGAAAATTATATTCCTTTTGTAATTACAGTCTATGCAATATTATTAAAGGCCTGAGACATAAACCAAAACGTAATGTAAATCATAAAAAGTCAGGGTCATCAAATTCTGTAATAGCAGCAAAAGGTATATACTTGTACGTTAATGAGAGATTGCAGTGACTAAGATGACCTGTCAGGGTAATCAGAGGTTTTTTTTTTCTTTTTTGTAAAAGAGTTGGAGACGAATCCATCACTTTCCTTCAAGATGCAAAATATACACACAGATAATAATACAATTCAAGTAAATGACAAAATAGAGTAAATTTTGATTGGAAACCTGGTCACTTATAAGTCTTCTTGGAAGTAAGAGCATCCCAAATAAAAACAAAGAGAATGATATAAGCACAACTTGAAACTAAAACAGAAGAGTGATATTGCGAGTTTGTTCTTTATCTTTAACCATGTGCTATCAGAAAAGCCTAAATTTAAAACAACACCTGCATTAAAGAGTGTCTCCAATCATCTCACTGGTTTTGAGTTACATGGTGATATACATAGGGACATGTGGTTTCATACTCTCTCTAGTCTTTCATCTTCTCTCACTATAATCTCTTTAGTATAACCACCAGTTCAACATTCACATTGAAGGATGAGCTTTGTTTTGAAAAAGAATAAGAGATCCAAAGTTCATATGACAATGAAATCCTTTTATCAGATTTATAGTCGGTTTGATAGTATCTATTTCTAGCAGTTTGCAAATTCTTCACCGGTTCTACCAAGAAAATTGGCATGCACTAGAAACTCTTCTAGACACTCACTAAACTTTCTTCTGGAAATATACCACTGATAGATTCTCAGTCAAAAAAAGTCAAAGGCACCATGGTGAAAGAAGTGTTCAGTGGAAAGTATTCTTTCCAGTCTACATATACATGCAAACAGACCCAAATGCTTTATTGCAATTCAACCTTCAATTCAAACTCAAATCAACTAGGTATATCCACTCTCAGTACCCTGATATATCAATGCCCATTTGTTAGGTAGATGAATGAAGACACATGTGCAGAAGCAGAGGGAAGAAACAAAACCAGATCCTACCTTGATTGTTTTTGAGGGTTGACACTTGATGTGATGGGACACGCTGGCAGTTTGGTTCATGTTTCAGGACCCTGGACAGTGCACAATCCCAGGCGGAGTTCCAGAACGAACTAGTATCAAGTCTCCTCTATTAGACTTCAGTAGGGGCTGTTGCTGCTGCTGCTGCTGCTACTGCTGTTGCTTCTGCTGCTGCTGCTACTGCTGTTGCTTCTGCTGCTTCTGTTTCTGCTGCTTCCTCACTCTGGAGGCTGAAACGTTGTCAGATTGGAGGAATCTGTATCTCACTTAGCCCTAAATAAAGCATTTACTTGGTTCATCGGTCTCAAAGCTCTTGGCAATATAGAATAGAAAGCCAAAAATGGTTTAAATTCACTTGCAGTGTACCTTTTCAGTATGGGGATGTGACAGCTCCACGGTACAGCCAGTGATCCTGGCTCTTATTCCCCTTTCAAAGGGACGAAAATCAGAAAACATACAGAGATCAATTGCAGTCCTGCCGTTTAAAGGGGCACTCTCAACTCCTCTGTCTCTCCAGATTATACTATTTCTAGTGCAAAATATTTCTCTCTCTCTCTCTTCTCACCCTAAACTCAGGTTTTTTTTTTTAATCATAACATTCTCATTCTGTTACTATATTTTACTCCTTCCTGGGTACTTCTTGCAATCAAAACATAAGTAAACGTTGTGGGGAAAAAAAAAAAAAAAACTGTTGGCAGTGTCAGAATTTGGGGGGTTTATATCTGTAGCTTGAAGGACTGATATTCTCTGTGGATATTTTAAAAATTTAGCCATAACAACCAGAGAAGTGACTGTCATTTCTGTAAGGTGGGAGAAAGCTTAAGATACATTTTTTTGGATATAGTTATTGTAGTTTTTGGATATTGCATTGAAGCAAGACAATGGTTTCTTTTTTACCTGTATGTTTGACCATTGCTTTCCCTGAGGCCACATTTTTGACTGCTTGGGACAAACTAGTAGTTAGCTCATGCCAGCCCAACTCCCCAAATGGCTACCTCTCTGTCCCTAATGTCATTTTAGGCAAAATAAATTATAAATATTTGTAAATAAAGTTTTCTGAGTCACCAGTCCCCATTTTCACATCAACACTGACTAGAAGAAATATATCCTGGTTGGAAATAAGATCCAGTAGTCTTGAATAAATGCAAAACATTCTTTTCCATCTTTTGTTGCCAAGTATTTGATGTTGAAAACTAACACTATTTATTCATAAAAAATATATCTTGCTAATGAAACGCTAGGTTCATAAGATTGAACTACATGAACTACATTAAGGATGCTTTATGAACAACCTAAAAATATAACATATAAACTTTAATGTGAAATGAAATAATTTAATTAGTTTGGTGAAATAAACTTAAACATAATTGTAAAAATATATTTTCTCTTGTAAAACAGAAAAGTGATCTAAACATTCTGGCAAAGTAGTCTCTACATGTTTGAGGATGGCTGTGTTTCAGAGGGTTATAGTTCTAAGCAGTATAGCGGAGGTAAGGATGTGACAGAAGCAAGATCAGACTGTCCAAAGCCACAAAGGTTTATTGCAAGAGTATTGGAGAAATTAGGACAGTCGTGGGAAAAGAGATGGAGCCAATAAGAACAAGGCAAAAGGCAGTGTCTGAGAATCCAGTGTAGCAATATCAAGGCATCACACTGAGCACAACCAGAGGTGCCATAGGACCAACAAACGTTGTGATTTGAAGTTTAAAATTCTAAGTCACAAATATGACTAGCATTTGTGGCTTATGTTGTATTTTGGCTGAATAGCATTGTTTTAAATAATTCATAAATCACAAAAAATTGTATCAAAATTGTTTAAACATTTTGTATTCAACAATAATAAAAACAACACAGAAAATCTGCAGTATGCGGCTAAATCAATATTTAGAGGAAAATGTGTATAATTAAGTGCCTATATCAGAAATGCAGAAAAATGTAACATCAATAATTAATAAGCTAAATATTTATTTCAAATAGTTGGAAAAAGTATGGCAAAATCAACTCAAAAATAGGGAAAATAACAATGAAGAAAAAGGAAGAAAGTAATGAAGTAGAAAACATACAAATACTCAGTGAAAAAAAACCCATGAACATTTCAACATGTTGTTAACAGTTTAATTTCTGAAGAAATGAATATTCTATACCAATAGAATTGGCTTAATTCCTTTCTTAGATAGCACTTTATACTAGGTATTTAAGAAACCTCCAAACTAAATTATCGGGGGACCCAGGGAGAATGAGGAAGGGTAGAAGAAGAGATCAGTCCAAGAATTCAGTTTCCCATCCCCATCAGAGAACTGTACATGATGGAAGGAGCCACTAGTACTTCAAGGAACCTTTGCCAGGCACATTGATAGAGACAGCATTTACATGTCTATCACAAAGAGGGTATGAGTTGCTAGATTTCTACAACTACATTCACATGAGACTTCACCCCTTCTCTAATTTTTCAAAATGGTTCTACCCCAACCTGGATGGCAGTAGGATCCAAGAAAGATATTGACACTACCTATAGATAGCATCCACTTTCTGTAAGGTGGGAGAAAGCTTGGCTCTTGGTTGGCTGTTATGGCTAAATTTAAAAAATATCCATAGGGAATATCAGTCCTTCAACCTACAGATGTAAAACCCCCAAACTCGGAAACTGCCAAAGGGTGTTTTTTTTTTTTTTTTTTTTTTTTTCACAGCATTAACTTGTGTTTTGATTGCAAGACATACCCAGAAAGGAATAAAATTTAGCAACAGAATGAGAATGTTATGATTTAAAAAAATAAACAAAAAAACAAAACAAAACAAAAACCTGAGTTTGGTGTGGGGAGAGGAAGAGAGAGAGAAAAAAAAATTATACTAGAGGAAGTATGACCTAGAGAGACAGAGGAGTTGAGAATGCCCCTTTCTGTAGTACACCATCCATTGGTAGGTGCCCAGAATCCACCTTAAATCTTTTCCCAAAGTTGCATTTTGAAAATAGAGAAAAATCACGGTAAGAGAAAAGAGTGCCTTGTATACACCATATGCTCCCTTTCCAGGCTCCACATTATATCAAACTCCAAGTTCCAAAGAAAAATCAAGTGTTCAGAGCAAAACATATGACCCAAATCTCATTTTGGATTTTGTTTTCCCTTTCTGTTATATTATCATTTCATGAACCAAGGAAATGAAAACCATAGTAATTTTTAAACATTTCTATTTAAAACATGTATAAATTTTTCATTATTTTGTAAAATCTGCTGTGTCTTAATGTAGCCAATTGGAATGTACAACTAAAAGAAAATAGAGACCAAAAAATTTAGACACATGCTAGAAAATTACAAATACTGCTTAATAAGGATAATTCATATACATTTCTTCTAATTGAGATATATTGGGCTCAATATGTTTAGAATGAAAACAGCTGCAAAATTGCATCACAGTTGTCACATGGAAGGATTTTTTTTAAGGTTTAGATCTGCTCAAGAAACACTATACACTAAATCATACTGAACTGGAAAATTTAGATAATTTAGTGCAAAGGACCAATTTCAAATTTAATCAACACTTATGATAACCATATGCAAATATGCTGTTGTCAAGTTCCACAGTTTGGGAAAAATTAGGAGTGAGTCTCTTGCACCTTTCCCACAAAAATAAAGATGGCTAATACTTTCAGAAAATATAACCTGTGATGTTTCTTGACCAGCTAGTTTCCTCTGGGAAATAGAAATTTAGGATGGGCTTAGTAAAAATATCCCATTAGAAAAAAATAATGTCAAAGTGTCAGATAGATTCTACTACCAATGTCTGTCTCTTTGTTTCAGGTTCCATCTGTCCTAGCCCTAACTAACTGGTCACAGTAATAACCTACAGATTGCAGTTAGGCAAGCCCAGACCCCTAGTCAATAAGAATGATATCTGAAAGGATATTGGGCTGTTTCCCTGATTTTGGGAATCCATTGCAGAAAATTCAAATCCCTACATGGCCATTGAGAGGTCATCTCCTCATCTTGACACCCACCATCTGTGTCCTGGTCTTCTCATGACCCATGCACTAAGTCATTTGAATTTCCTACTAGACCTGGAATATGGTTTCATATTGTTGGCTTTTTTGATTTGACTCTCACCTAACTCCTGCCTGCTTCTTCATGACTGACCCCCGCTTCTAATATCTTCTTTGCTTCAGATGGTTCTCTGGGTTCACCAAAGTAGATATCCCTGGTCTAATTCTGGATTCATGGTCTTCAACAATTAATCTTTTCTGGAAACCACTTGCTCAGTCAGGATAGGCAAAGGTATGCTTCAATAACAAGTAATCTCCAAGGTCAGTTGCAGTTGCCCACGCCGATAACCCCAGCATTTTGGGAGGCGAGTGGATCACTTGAGACCAGGTGCTCAAGCCCAGCTTGGGAAACATGGCAAAACCCCATCTCTACTAAAAAATACAAAATTAGCATGGCATGGTGGTGTATATCTGTAATCCCAGCTATTTGAGAGGCTGAGGCATAAGAATTCCTTGAACCCCAGAGGCAGAGGTTGCAGTGAGCTGGGATTGTGCCACTGCACTACAGCCTGAGTAACAGAAAGAGACTCTGTCTCAGAAATATAAATAAAGAATAAAATAAATAAATAAACGTATAACAAATTCCCAAATCCCAGTGGTTTAAAATAATGAAGGTTTCTTTCTCATTATACTGTATGACAATACCAGGTTTGCATGGAAGGAAGAACAAGTGAGGCTCTTTCAAACTTAGGGAATCAGGCTATTAGAGGCTCCATCTGAATACAAGCTGCCACAACCAACATGGCAGAGGGAAAGAAATGTTAAAAATCATGGTCTTATTTAAAGGTTTATGTCCAGCAAAGGAACCAAACACTTCCATTTACATTCCATTAGCCAAAGCCACTCTCATGGCTACACTCAAGTTTAAGTAACAAGAAAGTGACTTTCAGCATGTGCCAAAATAGAAGTAAAATCAGAATAGCATTCTGAGTAACCCTAATGATAGCCATAGCCCGACTGCTGCTCATTATTCATACTGCAGAGGTATTTGCCTTGTCTCTGCCATCCAGCCTCAATATGTCAGCATGCTTATATTTAATGGTCCATAGACTGTGACAAGTTCAATTCGAAGCTATTGCAGGTAAATATAAGACAGAATTTCTTTATCCTATGTGTCTTGTTATCAACAGGGCTTCCATAATATATTTTCCTGAGTTCTTCAGGAGTAGGATACAGACCTATAATAACCCTTGCATATGGGGAAATACCAGAGTTGACTGTAAACTATGTGGGGATTTCCCCTGCTGGCACATACAGCTCTCCAAAGGCCAGGGCCATTGGTAGGAGGCAGAGTAGGCAGGTCTGACTACATACAGAATGTATACTTTTAACTATTCTGCTATACAAATAAAAAGACTATTTTATACTAGTAACCATTGTAACTGTACTAATACAACAAAAAGTAAAATTAACATTTTTTATTCTTTCAATAGAAATCACTTCAAGGACTTCCTGAAAAAAAAAGTATATAGTATTATGAATTCTCAAGTAGCATTAAACGTAAGTTTAATGAGGAAAAAGAACACAAATATCTATACTCACTTTTACATTAGATGATCAACTACTGTTGACTCACTGTTTGAAAGCCACATCTCTAGACTTACGTCCCATAATATTCTAACCAAACACACAAACATATACAAATTGGGAAGTGCTTGCCCTACATTTTCAATTAATCTTCCAATTTAATTAATGAAGTAGTTTATTGTACTCCTTCTCTCATGAGGTGTTGCCTAAAACCACATAGAATGTGAGAAGATGGTTTAGATTGACAAATAATTGAAGTGATTGTCTGGCCTATGCCAGTCCAGCTTGAGAGCTGGCCGCCATTCCCATAGCCAATAAGAACTGATCTACACTCATTGACAGATGTGAATTGCCCCTCTTTGCACCTCCCATTATTGGATTCGGCTGCCTGATTTTTCCACAGTTCATCTCTTGTTTCAACTCTAGATCATCACCACAAACTTTTCAGGATGTCCTCTTGGCTGATCCCTGACTACAATTTGTTCTTACCCTGGAGATTACCTACTTCCAAGTGCACTGGATATATAGTCTGCATGACACAGACCGACCTCAGGGTGCATGACTGTCACAGATTCAGTTGACTGACATTCATGACAAGTTCCACTCCCTGCTGCTTGTTAACCAGAACCAAACAAACGTCTCAAAAATTCTCTCTTCCCCAAATGGAGTTCCACATCCATAAAAAAAAAACAAAACATTATCTCTGCTAATGTCATTGTCTTACACATTTTTAATGGTGACATTTATGTTTTCTGGAATAATTCTCTTTTGCAAAAACTTCCAGCTGAAAATGTGATCCAAATCCTAAATTTATAAAACAGTAAAATAGATCGCCATGATTTCCTCATAAGGGACTTTTGGAGCTTTCCTCATGCTCAGTTCTCCAGTGCAAATAACTCAGCAAACAGCACCCCAAAAAGTGTCTCAGAAATGTTCAGTTCTAGGTACAGATGCTCTCATGAACACACAGAAATAAACACTGGAGGTAACTCTTTATGTAAGCATAGCAATCTCTGCTCCACAATCCCTGACAAATGCCTTCGATAAATTTTCTCTATGGCCAAAGTAATGAATCATTGTAAAGACAGAATGCACACATAAAATCCATTGCACTATAGTTTCCCCAGACATCAGGGACAGACTATTTCATCTAGGTCAGCTATTAGTGACAGTAATCCCCCAAGCCACCCTATACTATTCTAAAGTTCCAAGTTCTTTTAGGAATTTTGACTATTGCTCCCTGATTGCCCATTTTTCCTATTTTCATTTCTTCCTTTTGTGAGGGTTGTCTCAACATTTTATGATCTGAAAAGGAGTTCACATGTAAGGCAGGTAATTGATGAACCCAATAAAACAACCATTATAATTGTTAGGGAGCTCTGTCAGTCATTCAGTCCTGGATTCCCACATCTCCCAAACAGTGGAGGACCAGTGTTTTCCAGGACTCAGACCCCTCTCTTTCCCTGCAGTAAACAATCTTCAACTGCAGATAGTGCCCAACTCAGGGACTGACTGCTACCTTCCAGCGTTAAGGAGGTGCCATGACAGATGTGGTTTATAACTTCAGCCTTTTGTACATTATGTAAGAGAACAAAGTGCTGGTTTGGAAATTTTGCTCTATCTTACAAAATTATGGTCATAAAACAAGTTTTCTGGAATAAAAATTCAAGGAGTGGCCTTAAAACAAATTAAATGTTTGTAGTCTTTGGAAAAGGCAAGTAAAGTACCCACATTCAAAATATCTCTTCCAGCCTCGTCATTGCCTCATTCAAAGAGGGCTTTAAAACAAAAGCTAAACGGATCGCCTTTCAACTCCTGGAAAACAAAATAAGTTTAAGAAAGTGCTCATTTTATTTCCTTCATGCCATCCCCAACTGTTACATATTCTTCAATACCCATCTAAATGTTACCTCTTTGCTCAAATTGTCTTGCTGATTTTTCCATGTTTTATCTTTGCCTCTTTTATGGTACTAATCACATTCTGATTTTAGTAACTTACTTCTGTATGATTCTTAAGTTTATTAACTTGTCCATAGTTCTCTGAGGGATAAGATTATGATTCAAAAGTCTTTATATAACATGAAACACTTTAGCACAAACATACAGATCAACAACAAACCGCATGTTATATTACTTAATTCATTAATTAAACATAAAATCTATTCATTGAGTTTAGCAGTAACAAGGTCACATTTATTCTTGCTAAAAGCAGCTTGGTGGAATGGCAAAAGAGATATTAGATTTCAATAGATCAAAGGCTGAACAAAAGGCAAAAAAATAGGCACATGGAACATGGAATATAAACCCCTGTTAAGAAGCTTAGCTGTGAAGATGCAAATTTATGCTTGGAAAAGGTAATAATACTATATAAATAAAAGTTATGATTACTATAAAATCATAAAGTCTATAGAAACTGCTATTTTTTCCTCAAAAAATATTACTACATTTTTCTGTCTTCTTCCCCTAAACAAATCTATCAGATATGAGTCAGTGTGGGAATGAAACAGCAGATGTGCTACTTAGCTGATTAGAAAATTTAAGCAAAATACACACTGTCTGGGGTAACAGCAACAGGGGAGGAACACCACCAAAAAGATGCATTTTTATCCTGAATTTTGCCAAAATTATACTTGAGAAAAACAGCATTCTCACTTTTACAATGTAAAAGTTTATTGTATTTAGGGGGCAAGTTAGTTCAACATTAGTGTTTTTTTTTTTGAGCTCCTAAGTTAAACAATGGTTTAGAATTAGATTTTTTTAAAAATGTTTTCTCACTAAAGAATATTGATTGAAAGACTGCTTGAACTCTAAAAGTTTCCAGCTCTTAGCACCAGAGTTAAAGTATTCATTTGTTGATCGAGACAAAAATGTGCATGCCTACTATGTTTCTTAAAACATAGAAGAAACATACTATGTTTTTAAAAAACATAGTAGGCATTAGCAGTACAAAAGTGAGCAACAATGATCTTTTGCTTCACTGAGCTCACATTCAAGTATGGGGGTAATGACGTCAAATGGTGCCACGTATGAAGCAACCACCTCTGGGGGTATGTGGTCAAAGGCTTCAGAAAGGACATGAAGCATGAGCTGGGTCATCAAAAGTGAGACAAGAGAGTTTTTGAGGTAGAAAACTGGAAACAGGAATAAGGTAGAAAAATAATGCAGTAATTTTCAAAAGAAAATCTGAGGAAATGGGGTGCAGATTTCTGGTGGTAAGAGCAGTTTTTATGAGGAAGAAGCTTTTTATTTCCTCTGAGGCTGGAAATAAGAAAGCTCATGTATGGCTGTCTAGATATCAAGGTGAGAACTAGAAGTACATGAACAGATTCCATATTAAGTAAGTGTTGGCATAATTTTCTGAGAAAGAATGAGACATGGGATTGGGCTAGAGGAGAGTAGGGAAGATTAAAACTGTTACTGAGAAGAATTGAGCACAAGAGAACCAAAGAGAATGAAAAGATTTTCTAAAGAAATAAGGATCTAGCCAAAGAAGGTCATGGAAGTAGAGCTAAATCATTGTTTGGGAAGCATATATGGCCCCTTTGTAGAAAACCAGGACCAGTTTTAACCATACACTGCATGATTAAAGATCACCAAAGTTCCAAGTTCTTGTCCTGCTATTGCTGGTGACCTGAAATGTCCAACACTTAAGTGCCTAAGGATTTTAGTTCTCCTTTCAAATGTAAGAAGGGTCAAAACCAGAAAAAGCCAATTGGATACATGCATCTAGTTGTGTAACATCTAATAACACCCACTGGATAAGTAAAGATTTTCTTTTGGAATATATAAACTTATACGAATGGAAAGAAAAAGAGAAGATTTAACAGCAACAAATTTTTGGAAGACTGAAAAATGAGTGTCGAATAATTGAACATACTTAATTAAATAATTAATCAGTGCAAGCTTAAGCTGGTACTATGGAAAACTCAGAAACAACCATATTTTCACTGCAGAAACATCAAAAGGTCCAGGAAGTGCCAGTACCAGCTATCTCTGGAACTGGGGGGGAAGAGTAATTATGATGATGAGAAAGATGATAATTGGTTTAACATTATCTGAAAAATATATATATATCCCTAGAACTCCTGCCCCTTCTATGCCCATAGACAACTGCCCATCCTCCACTCTGGCAAAATTCTGGAGACTTCTCAGATTTCTGGAAGGTTCAATTCTGGAGACTCTAAATACAGGGTATCAGCACAAAAGGACTCCAGACTCTTCTGTAAACCTAGACACTCTTTTTTTTTCCATTTATTTATTTTGCATTTTAGGTTTTGGGGTACATGTGAAGAACATACAAGATTGTTGCATAGGTACACACGTGACAGTGTGATTTGCTGCCTTCCTTCCCATCACCAGTGAGATGACATGGCCAAGTGAATATGGAATGCTGGCCAACGTACCTCTTTCCTGTTTTTTATTTCCAAAACTCTGGTAGGCAGACCTGTATTTTAAATACAAAGATTAGAAAAGTCTGTGCCAAGGAAAAGCCTGAAGATATTGAGTCTTCTCCAAGGAAAAGCCCAAAGACATTAACATCAAAGAAACCTAACAACTCATCCTGATCACCCTGCCAAGAACATCAAAATCTGCAAACCCTATTCATGTGCTCAGAGGTTTCAATTACACTTTCAGTTTCTATTATAAATCATGAGCAGAAAACTGAGGATTATTATATATTAAAAAATTATATATTTTAATATAGAGACCAAGTCAGCTAAATAGAAAAGAAGCAACTTGGAGGAAGCAAGGGCTATGAAGGGAGAAAAAAATGAAAGAAACTATTATTAAGAGTAGTAACAGCGGCTATTGTATCCATGAAACAAGACTAGAATGCTGTTTTAAAAAATAAAAGTGCATTCAAAGAAAAACACTAGTAATTAAAAATGTGATACCAGAAATTTTAAAAAATCAGTATAATATAAAGTTGAAAAAACCAATATAAAAAGAGTGTCTTTAAAAAGATAGAAAAGATGAAAATTAGAAAACTTTTTTGCAGTGGTCTGATATCTAAAGATTAGTACTAGAAAGAAAGGGAACAAAGAACAGGAGGGAAGAAACAGTCAACCAAATAATGACTTAAATTTTCTAGAAATGGAAGGGCCAGAGCTTCTAGATTGAAAGTAGCCGCTGAATGTCCAACACAAAAAGGAAAACTAGACACTGAATGAGGAACCTCATTTTGAAATTTTAGAGCACTAGGGACAAAGATGCTAAGAGATTTCATGGAGAAAAAATAAAAGTGTTATGTATGAACAATAATAAATCAGAGGAGCTGTGGGCTTCTCAATAGCAATTCTGAAAACTGGTAGGCTGGGTAGAAGAACATATTAAGGGAAAATGATTTCTAATAGAATTCTGTAACTAGCAAAACTATCAATCAAATAAGAAGACAGAATAAAGCTAACTTCAGACATGCAAATCACAAAATATTTACCTCCCACATAGTGCTTCTCATAATCCCTCTGTAGATGTGCTCATCAAAAGCCTGTTCTTCATGAAACAATGGGTAAAACACTTCTGCCACTAGTCAAAGTACAATGGCTGTGCAATTAAGTTGTAACTTGATGAGGTACTTTGTAATGAAATGACATTTTTACTTGAAAGAACAATTGACAGGCACACTGTGATTATTCAGGCTTGAATATTTGACTGATACATCCTCTAAAATGAACAAATTGAGGCTAATGCTTTAAGGAAAACAATTGACTATAGCTGTTGCCAAAGTTAAAATTGGAACTTTCAAGGCAAAATTAGAATTTGGGAAACTTGTAACTGTCAGGGGAGCTTAACATCTTTCCAATACTTAGACTTTTCTGATGAGATTCGTGGTTGTATTAACAAATATAATTTCTCAATGTTGTATAATAAAAATTGTCAACATTTGGAAGATCTAAATTAGTAGATAAGTCAGCATTTTCCAAATGTCCAATGCATGACATTAAAGAATCATGCATGGGTAAAAGAGTAAAAAATAGATTAATAAACTTTTCATAGTGAAAAGTTAATAGATATGGTTTCCGATCCTATATTGCAACTAACATTTAAGAAACTACCTTTAGTAGAGTTGTGGTGTGCTACCAAAAAAAGGAACCACGATTATCTAAAAAGGCCATAAAGTATTTCCACCTTTTCCAACTACAATTCTGCTTTAAGGTCAATTTTCTTCATACACTTCAGTGAAAACGAACAAGTTGCAAAAATTGGAAAAATAGTTACAAAAATCCATCTGTTTTTCTTTCAAAGCAGACATTGAAGAGACTGTGTTTTGTTTTGGAAATAAGTTAGTTTACATAAAAAGGTTACTTATGTTAAAACACAGTAAGTATATTATTGTGATTTTTAAATTAATTGATAAACATTTTTTTCTTAATGTTACTGTTAATTTTTAATACAGTCAACATTAATAGACATGACCCATAGAATTAAAGCTCTTGGATTTCCTCAATCTTTTATTTGTTTTTTAAGGATATAAGTCCCTGAGACCAAAAGATCTGAGAACCAGTGGTTTACAGAAAAGAAGAAATTTAATATAAGGGCCATTCATTTTTTTTAAATCATTTATTTAAAAAGGTGTTAAGGTGCATAACTAACTGCTAGTACATTCCTCGCTTGTTAATTAGGACAATGAAATTCAGAAATAGGAAGGTAGTTACCCAAGGTGACACCAGCATTAGTGACAAAGCTAATTCAAGCGTTCATGACTCTTTCCTCCCACTCCAAATCTTTTTATTCTGTATTATGCTGGCTTCTCAATCTCCATTTTCTATTCTGCATATTTTTTATGAATGGATAATACATATGTACATATGTGGGGTGTGTACATGTGTATAGAATTGTACTAGAGGCAGCAATCTTGTCCTTCCAAAATTCTTATCTCTTTCTCAGAAAACTTATTCCAACAGCCTCTATTAAGAAATAAACAGACCTTATGAGCCCAATACCTCCTGGTTTCAGCTAATGGAATTAGCTATAGACAAACAAACAAAACAACTTCTCTTTCTGGAAGTTATATTTGGAAAAAAAGAAACACTAGTCAGTCTCTATTGAAAACGTAAAGTGGTAAAACTGAGTATCTGGGTAGGGCTTAAGACAATCACATTTGTGTCCTATATTTGCCAAAGCCAAGACAATGTGAATAGCAGCTGAAGGAGAAAGAAGAAGATCAGCAGAGAAACACTGAAGTGTGGGACTGGCCCCAACCCTCCAGTTCCTGGTCACAGGCCCTGTAAGGCCTAGCTTCCAGAGGTTCCCTTTGGTTTGCCCATTTTTGCTTTATTTATTTGAATGGGTTTTTATTCCTTGCAACCTAGTGACCATGTGTGAGGAAAAATGTGCACATGTATATGTTTCCTACCCCAATAATGATGAAGTATAGCTTCAGAATGGACAGTAAAAGCATAAAAGGCAGAACATGAAGCCCTGGCATTTGCCTGATGAGAGAGTTACCAAGGCACAGAGCATGGTGGCAGAGAAAACCTGCATGCTTACCTTCAGCTGGCAACATGAGAGATCACATCAGAGGTCTCTAATTTGGACCAAACATGTAGTTGGCACTTTCACTGAAAAAAGTGGATTCAGAGACATTCAGGCATTGATAACACATTATAAAGCCTTGATAAATAAGTTAAATTAAGAAATGAAAGCATGGCATGCTTGTTGCCAACTCTTTCTAAATGTTATAAATCATCTTGGAAATCACTTACCCCAAACTTCTTAAGCAATGGGTCTAAAGTAAGGACCATACAAAAAGTACTTTTTCAAATTGCACTCCAGAGGAGAAAAGCAACAGGAAAAAAAAAATCTGTAGTGATGTTCATCTACCTTGTTGTAATTTTAGAAGCTAAAGAAAAGAGTGGTGTTTATACTAAAGTAGGGCAAAGGGTTTTCTGGATAATTATTCTAGAGCATTCTCTAGAAAGGGTTAAAAAGACTAGCGCAAGCAACTAACAAAACGCTAAGAAAAGTAATCAAATCAATGGAAACCCAAAAAGAGAAAACATGGAGGAGTGAAAGAAGAAATAGGTGCTGGTAACTTGAGCAACATAGAATGATAAAGGATTTTGATTAGGATATTGTTGAAAAGTCAGTAATAATGTCAACCCCATTATATACAGATGTTAACTGTTTGCGAAAACTTTCTAAAGCATTATGTTAAATGTGTCCAAAAACAGCAAGGGAGTGAAAATGGATGTGTCTCTTCGAAACCTGGTTGATGTAAAATCCTTAGTGAATGTAAAATGTCCATGAAAAACTATTATGATTCTGACATAGCAGGGGCTGCTCAAATACAGGAGTCACCAAAACATGGATATAAGACTGTGACAGATGTGTGCTGTTACTCCTCCAAAAGTGATGCCTTCATCCACACAGAGGTTATGGCACCCAAGGGTCAATGACACACAGTGATTAAAATCTGTGCCCAATACCCAGCCAGAGCTAAGAGAGGCATAAGATTGAGGGAGGGTCTCTTCACTTTTTTTGGCTTTCAGGCTGGAGGCTGCAGAATGTTGCAGACCCCGCAGTCCAGGTTTTCCATCCTTAAAGACACTGAAGATGGACGAGACTCTGAAATCACTCTCTAAACACTGATTCTTTAGTTATGGAGCCTGGGAGATAGGGGACATAAGTGAACTCAAAACGGCATGCTGCGATCAGATTTTCAGCTGTTCTGTGTCACTGGCAAGTGCAAAGTAAAAAGAACAGCCCTAGTATCAATAATAAATGCCCACCAGAGAACTCCAGTAAAGCTACAATGATTAAATAACACCAAGGAAGAAAGGCAAAGTCTAGAAGACTCTCTCTCTCTCTGGCAAAATGCCCAGTCATTTGTTTTTTCTTTCCTTCTATACTCTGAAGTTTGCCAGTCCACCTCTCATCCCACCCACTTCCATAGAAATTTGTCCAAATGACAGGGTAATTGAGATCTTAAAGGAGGTAAACAAATTATTTCAAGTCTTTGAACTTCACTGTGAGCAAAAGTATTAACTAAATTTGACAAGTCCATCCCTTATGCCACTTCACATCTAGATGCAGACCCTTATATTGATTAGGAGACAGGAAGAAAGAAAAAAAACATTTATGTTGTCATGACTATGAATCAGTCTCTCTGCCAGCACTTTATACACATTATTTGCTCCAATCTTGCAAATGAAATATTTGAGACTCAGAGAAGTTAATTTGCCTGAGGACTAGTAAACATCAGAAATACTAAACACTGGAATCAATACTGAGTAATAGGTCTGCTTAATAACCAAACCATCCCCCTTACTCAGTCTTCTCCATTGGTAACTGCAAATTAGAGTGAGCTTCTCAGCATCACCTATTCCTTATAATTTTCTGATGGCTGACATCTAGTAGAAGGTCAATAAATATTTGTTATATGAATGGATAAAAGACTGCACTTCAGAATGCCTTGATGGTGAGAAGTGATCAGAAATCGGAAGTAAGAGAGAAGACAGTAGTAATAATACCTTTGAATGAAAAGAAAGTTCTGAGATGTCCGTAAATGGTGCAACTTGAATGCCAGCCCACCTGATCCAGGCACTGTGCCCGTCACCTCCACAAGTACTCTGCAGTTTGTCTCTGATGTCAGTTTTTCTTCAAGGGAGCAGATAATGGTGCTTTTGACTTGATATCTACTACTAATAAATAAGTGCTGGTTGAGAATTGTTATAGCTACTCAACTATTATTGCTAATGCGTTACAAAGTTTCAGAACAGATTTGGTTGTGGCCAATGTCTGCAACTCATGTAGAAAGGAATAGAGATATTGCAGAGTAAGTTTGGGCTGAATGTTGTAGAAGCATTTTAATCTACAAAGTTTAATTACCACCCTGCCTCCTGACACATAGGTGACCCTTAGCCCTCATATGCACAGGAGCAATTTGTTCTGTCCCCCTTTCTCTCAGTCTTCGGGATTTTCTCTTACACTTCCTCTGAGTCCTCTTGTCCCTATCCTCTCAGCTCAGGTGCTGAAATTTCTTCCCCTTTCAAGAAGAAAGTCATCAAAACCTTTGAAAATGTGTTTAGTGTATCTTCCCTTTCTCTGTCTGATACCAACCAGGTGTTGTCTTTGCCCCAGAACCTCTCCATGCTCAGAGACAGATGTGAACACCAGAGGCAGAGACATGGAAAAATGCTCTACCAGTAGAGAAGTATTTAAATACATGTAAACTAGTTGCAGTACATATTGGCTGCATATCAGCCCTGTTCTTAACCAAAATTGGATACAAAATTGTTTCTACTCATGTGGAATCTATTCTATTCCTTCTCTTCCTTTTTGCTACTCCTCTTTTACTGAAGCTTAGCTTCCTAAGAGTATGTCACTCATTTAATTTCTTTTTCTAGAAACTGATGTGCTTTGATACATGCAATCTGCTATGGACTGAATGCTTGTTCCTTCCCAACCCCAAATTCATAGGTTGAAATCCTAACCCCCAAGGGATGGCATAGGAGGTGGTGCCTCTGAGAGGTGATTAGGTCATGAGGGTGGAACCCTCATGAATGGGATTAGTAATTTTTATAAAAGGAACCCCAGAGAGCTCCTTCATCCCTTCTGCCATATGAAGACACGGGCAAAAGATAGCTGTCTATGAACAAGGAAGCAGGCCCTTACCAGACACTGAATCTGCTGCCGCCTTGATCCTGGACTTCCCAGTCAACAGAATTGTGACAAATAAATATTTTTTGTTTGTAAGTCCTCCAACCTGTGTATTGTGTTATCTTAGACCAAATAGTCTAAGGCACAATTCTTGGATTTCTGTCTATCAAGCAGAGTTTTCCTGATGAACTGTGATGGGGAGAACTGCAGACACATGGCCCAGCGAGGCTCAGGACTTCTCCACAGGGTCATGTGGATGTGTCAGGGGCTGGTGTTGATTTATCCTTTCCTTACTCCTGCTAAGCATTGCCTTGTTGATGCTAAGTATCCTTTCCCTACTCCTGATAAGCATTGCCCTGGTGCCTTCTATGGAAACCTACAGATTTCTTGGTGGAAATAAGAAATGTGGGCCCACAGTGATGAGTTTGGACCTTTTGTGACAGTCCCATGTGTAACTAACCCTGAGGAAGATTTCAAATCTCAAAATGTTAGGCCTTCTAGAACACGGCTACAGTTTATAACAAAAATTATGAAGAATGTTTAAAATTCAATCTTTTGAGAAATATTGTACATGTATGGCTATGTCTCAGATCTTCATTTCCAAACTCAGCTTAGCAGCAAAGGTGCTAAAGCCCAGATAACCAAAGGCAGGGTATCTACTTGTTCAAAAGAGCAAAATGTGTTAAAATAATGAAACATAACTGAATTTTATTCTATTCAAGGCTACTTTTTCTGAAGCCATATGTGAGCTCTGTTTTAGTAACTATGCCAAATGCCCAATCCAGGAAGTGCCCAAATATATCCAATTGATGTATTGAACAGTTTCAATATTTAATGTCAGATTTGGGTTTAGAAAAAAGAAATGAACCTCAACTAGGTAGATTAATATCAAGCCAGCCAAGATAGATGTGGAGAAGTGGTCATTTTTGTGATATAATTGCCGTGAACCAGGAAGAGCCATTCTGTGCAAAAACGTATTCATCTGACCCAGTCCCAGACACCCCTCAGGTTTCATACTATAGCAAACGGCATTGCACAATGCAGAATCGTTCTTTGGGAGCCCTCTCTGTGTTCCCTTCTTTATAAATTATAAATGTACCTACTGTCCAATATAATTCATTAAAAGAAAATCCCTACCTGTCAATTTCTTCATCTGAATATATGAGAGAGAGAGAGAGAGCTGTGAAAAAATATGCATCAAACTTTTATCATCATTTACTCCTAGGAAGTAGGATAAGAAGGAGTATGAGAATGAAAAAAAAGGCAGGCTTCTCTTTATTTTTTTTAGAATTCTGTACAGGATTGGATTTGTTTAAACTTTACTCCAACAAATATGCACTACTTTTGTAATTTTGACAAAATAAATCCAAAAAGAGAAAATTGTTGCTCACATTTCTGGAGTGTTAATGGCTTATTCATATGTACAAACCTTGCCTTGACTAACATGAGATTTTTAATTGCTGCTCCTTTGAGCCAGTCCTAAAAATTGTAGATTTCAATTCTATTCTGCGTAAAAATATCATAAACTACCAAAGCTGAAGACCCACTGGGGCAAACTCTGAATATTGGAGTAAAGGAAATGAGATGATAAGTCACTTGTTTATAATATGTTCTCTCATTCACTCAGCAAACATTCTTGAGTGCCTATATATTTAACTAAAAATTAAAAGTGTGTTGCAGTTAAACAACTATGGTTTTTACACATATCTACCCACAAAGAACTTATCATCTAGTTCAAATTTACTGCATACCAATGACCGGCACAATTCTAAATATGTATTTACTTGTATGTTTAAATGGAAATCTGTAGTCCCATTTCACGAATAAGGAAGTTGAGGCTCAAAGGAGTTAAGTCTTACGTCCAAAGTCATACAACTGGCAAGTATTGCTGGTATAGTCAAACTCAGATATTCTGCCTTCCAGTCTAGAAGTCCTGGTCAGTTTTGTACCAGGCATTCTTCACTTGAAACTTATTCTAGGAGACTAGAGACAATCAGAAGTGAAAGTGAAACCATTTTTTGTTTTTTTGTTTTTTTTTCTAAATTTCTAGTCCAATTATTTTTTTCTGAATCACAACAATCAACATACCAATTTGAGGCTTGTTTCTGTCCTCAGTTTTAAACACTCTGTTGAATAGCTCAGAACCATTTCCTTGATCAAAAGCTGATATTCACTTGGCAAACCCTGTTACTTAAATCATCTCTCATAAAATTAAAAAAAAAATAAAAGCTCATTAGAGGGGATTTTCCAGATTCTCAAATTTCTAATTGAAACAAGAATTAAAAATCATAAAACCGATTAAAGTTTACGTGGAAGAAAATAACTTAACCTTTATATTACTGGTATTTATTATTCTTAGTGACCTCTCAAGCTAAATAATTCCAGCCAAAAGTAAAGCTCTGATAAAATAAGCATATTTGGATTGCTTTTCATGCTTTCTCACAAATCTTTCTAAGGACCTTGAACATTCTGTGGATACAGGATATCATGACTTAAGAAACAGGTTAGAATAAAAGATTGAACCTAGAATGAGGAAAACGTATCTTCTATTTTAGAATTACTATAACTTTCCTATAATTTAATTTTATAGAGATGCTATGAATTGGTGTATGTGCCGCCAAATTTACATATTGGTGTATGTTCCCCCAAATTTACATATTGAAGTCCCAATCTATATTTGGACATAGGTCCTATAAGGAGATAATTAAGGTTAGATGAGGTCATAAAAGTGGGGGCCTTGATAAAATAGGAAGAGACTTATATCGAGTCAATAAAGAGCTTTCTCTCGCTTTCCCCACACACAAAGAAGTCACGTGAGCACCCAGCAAGACGACAGCTACCTGCAAGCCAAGAGAAGCAGCCTCAGAATAAAAACTATCTTGCTGGCACCTTGACCTTGGACTTTCCAGCTTTCAGAACTGTGAAAAAAATAAATCTTCATTGTTTTAGCCACACAGTCTGTGGTATCTTGTTACGACAGCCAAGTAGACTATTACAAGGAATATGACTTCATTTATATGAATAGGTGATTTTGAACAAAAATAGCTTTGGGTAGATAAATTTAAGGTTGCTAATTTGGAAATAAAGCTTTGCACCAACTTATAAATGGTAATAAGAATCATAGTACAAACAGCAATGAAAATTATGCAGCTACCGTCACTTCTTTGAACATTAGTTAGAATACAGAATTTATAGTGATATCCCCAGGAAAATTTCTTAAACTCAAAGAAACAAGTGTAGATGACTGTCAACCTGGGCTTCTTTTCTACAACATAAGGGCTTCCCAATTGAACTCAGTTTACTAAGCAAAAGCATCCATTTCCCTTTCTTCAAAAATATTGGTGTTAAAAGAATTACATGAGGAAAGATGAAAATTAGTACACTTTCCAGGGAAGTGTTTACATTATAGCTGAATTTTATATGAAAAGGGAGAACACACACTCAGCCACAGGCAAACATTTTCTCTATTTTCCGTCGTGGGCAAACATCAAGGCCCACTTTCCTGCCAGTCCTCTAGGTAATTTCAGAATTCATTTCTATGTGGCAGTTTGGGCAGCCCTTTCCAGTGACCGGAGTTGGCATACACAATAGAATTTAATTGCTGTGCCTGAGTATAACTCGGCTTGCCATTTCTTTACAGAGCCACAGACCCAGGTACAGGGGAGTCTGCCCTGAAGCTAAGATAAATTAGGCTAAAAGCAAGAAAGATTTAAAACCACCAGCTCTCATATTACTATATTTAGGAGATGAGAAATATTAATAATTCAGTATATATTGTGTGATCTAATAATTGCTTATATAAAATTTATCCTTGGAATGGCGGTGGGCCAACACTACAGGTTGGCTGATGCAACCTGCACTTTAAATACCCTTCTCCTTTGCCTGACTGACCTGCAGGACTTGAAAGGTAGAAACAGGTTTATTCAGTTCCTTTTTCAGCTAGGTGTGGGCATATAACACAGGTCTGGGATATAAGCAGAAATCTGCTGAAGCAACCTGTTCTGTCTGGAATGCAGTCACAAAGCCTAGAGATGTGGCAGCTTCCAGTGCCCAGAGAGCAGCATACATAAGCATAAGTGCCGAGACACTAGGAATGTGGCATAGAAACATGGGAGGAGCCTGGTTCCCTGGAGCCATTGCTAAACCCACTGGCCTGGACTGTTACTGCCAGTCTTCTTCTTATGTGTGGCATATGTACCTTTAGGTTTTTAATCCAGTACCAACCATGTGTTCGATATTTTGCAGTTGAACACTCCTGATTAATACAATAATCTTAGGTTTGCAAAAGTTTACAAAACTTTAAGCAAAACAAAGATTCTCTGCCATAAATATGTATTCAAGAAAACCTTAAAAGCCTTTCAAGTATACAAAATTCCAGTTATCATCTCCAGTTGAGTAACTTTTCACTTCCTTCTTCTATCTTGGGAAAGGACACCAATCCTCTTATAGTGATAAAGAAACCAGTGAATTCAAGCTAGAGTTGCATAATTCTATTGTTTTTATAACTCTATCTGCAATGTCACTTGCTCTCTCACTAATTCTATGTGCTAGTTCCAATTCTTTTTTCATGTCTAATAGTCCCTCTCTTTTCCCAGCCGTGGTTGGCTGCCATCACAGAGGAATTTCATGATATGGTCCAGCTGTAGCCAGACACTAACGCAATCCAAGCTTTGTTTGGCAATAAGTAAAAAGACCAAGCCTAGCCATTTTATAGACTGTGAAACTGGTCTTGTTTCCTTAAGTCAATAAAGTCTTCCAATGTGCCTACAAACAATAAGTAACCTTATTCCTCAACCTTATTTCCACCAACCTCTTGACAGCCTAGGCCTCTGAGTGTAAATACCCTAAGTGCCCTACAAACAGTTCTCTTTTAAAGGACCTTTGCATACGACCATGATAGACTTTGATAAACGTTCTCTTTCCCTACTCACAGATTTTACATAAGACCACAGAAATCTCTATTGATTTTAAATATCCATATTTTATTCACATAGCTGTGGTTTGCATAAGTTATCTAATATATATATATTTATATACACATATTTTTAGCTTTTTCTAGAGGAATAAAATTTTTAGGGAAGAATATTCTTGAAGTAAATATCACATTTTTAAAAAATTTATGTGCTATTTAAGTAAAATCATTTTATGTCATGAGTGGTCATCTCCAGCCACATCTGTGATTTTCAGCACTGATATGATATTTACAGCAATTGAGCCACACTTCACTTTCATTCAGTCAGAACCCAGCAATGTTTGATTATTTTCAGGTTACACCCATAGAGGTGATTACTTATCCAGCAACTATATTTTCATCATTAAACCTCAGAAATAGTTCACATGGCTCTTTACAAGCAACATATATCTGTTGACAAAGAAAAGTTAATAAAATCATTGTTATACCAGTGTCTCAAAAAAAATCTTCAATGAGACAAGGTTATTTTAATGGTAGAATATTGGAATCAGAATTGGGCTGAGCAACAACAAAAAAAAAGGAGTAGGAGGAAGAAGAAACGTGAGTCTTGAAGACCACAACTCTCCTATGTAAGATATTTCTTAAGTTAACTTTATCCCAGAGCCTCAGATACACTCTTCTACTCCTCTGGATCCCAGCCTCCTCCCCTGAGGCTCACCAGGATTCATGACCTAGTTCTTCTCAGTTCCTCCCTGTGTGGGTTAATCCCTCTCCAATTGCTACAAACTGAAGAGCATCTGAAACTATATTACAGTATCCTTTGTGATTCTTGCTGGATGACTAGAGAATTGTATAGTCAGTTAACAAGGACCTAAATAAAATCAAGTGGTGAAGTAAATTAGTTTCAATCTCCACTTAAACATAGGATTCTGGTACTGCTGTGCAGGCTGACTTCCTGTGCAGAAAGTCTTTCAACTTGGCTTCAGCCAAGTGTGTGCCCTGAACATTTCTTTTGCATGGGGAATTGCATGCATTCCTGCCTTGTCCAAATGTGGAAGTATAGGCTTTTTCCTATTTCTGTCATCTCTCTTTGCTCTGCCATCGTAGGTTCCTACGACTCACCTCTATCCTTCAGAATTCTTTCAACCCACTAGGTACATGTCTGGTTTTCTCAAGAGCGCTCTCTCACCATGCCGTGGGCTCTCTCTATATCCCAGCAAACTTTTAGCCAGAGAATAAGACATCAACGTCCCACCCTCTTATAGGCATCTTTGATCTCTACGACTGAATTCTTTAAGCCCTCTTCAGTCAGATAGGGTAAGTAGCGGATGGAAAAAATTCTAAAGGCTCTGTACCACTATTAATCCCTTTCATTCTGTCTTCCCATACGTTACTTCTCTCTTTCACATGGATTGATGAAGCAGTGGGAATGAGGGTCCCAGGGCCAATTTTGATATTTTCTAGTAAGTCCTACATAGACGACTCTAGCACTTTTCCATCATTCCTCCATTTTAAGGTTCCCACTGAAATTCTGAAACAAAAAGGAAACCTACCACTCAAATTCATTGTATACTTAAAGAAGTTAAGAAATTACATGCAGACTTAAAGCCTTTTTAAATCTAGGTTTTGAATTTTATAACATTAGTAATTTGAATGTTGAATTAAAATTTACTTAATAAGTGCTTTTCTATCTGTAAAATCACCTTCCTGCAACATTAAAAATAACTCAGAAGATCCTTTCACTGCTAGAAATTCCTTGTGCAATCCCCCTCATTCCCCGACCCCCAGGATCAGCTTGCCTAGGAAACAGACTGAGGTGAACCCAGAGTCCTCCTGAGTTCTCTCAGACATTTCAACACTTATTTGATGGCTAACTACCCATTGCCTTGCCTTTGCAAGGGGCCAGCACAAAGCCCTGAAAATTCCTCCCAGCCCAGATGCTACTGCTTCTTCCTCACTAGCCCACCACAAGATCTCAGTTCCCCTTGAGGTCTCAACCATAGTTCACATCAACTAATTCTTCAATGTGCGAAGCTTTGATAAAGTTGATATAAAATATGCCTTCTTAAAATGTCTTTCTCAAGGAAAAAAAATCAGCTACCCAGATATTCTGTACTGTTTCAGGCTCTCAAATTATTACCCTTTCCGGAACCTATGCAGTCAAAATACTGACATACAAAGGTCCGATTTACTCTTCACTCTGATTCGAAGGTGGGAAAAGATGTCTTGGCCAAATAGAGGGCTTTCATCCTCAAATTGTAGGTCATTGAGAGACATGGAAATTACAAAATGTGTTTTATTGTGCTTTTAAGTGGTAAGTAGTAATAAATGTATTTATTTATTTAACAAACATTTGTGGGGACACATTCCTATGTGCTAAGCCCTATGTTCAGTTGAGGGACCCAGAGCTAATGGAGTTGCAGTGCTATAGGGTGGCATACACATGTACATAAATATGCTGGATTATTTACTGTGATGCTAACTTCTTGCTGTTTTTCTCACATCTCAACTGGAAATTCAGTTGAAATAATTTTCTTACTATTGCTACTTTTATAGTCTTAGAAAATTATCAGTGGCAGGGTAATTGGTCATCCTTTTTAACCCACATTTTTCATTAGGAGTCTAGAACCATTGAGAAAAACTGCAGCTGGAGTGTGAAAAGAGGAAAGATAACTGAAGACCATGGAAAAAAACAATGGTTTAAGGTTGGGGGGTTTCCGTGAATAATACCCAATGTCTTTCTCACCAGAGGAGGAAAAGCTTTGGTGGGAAATGATGAGACCATAAACCCCTGGTGAGAGAGTTATAGGTTCGTATTAGACACTAAGAAAATGGAGTTGCCTACTTGGAAATAGCCATATGCCCTTGAGAAGCCCAAAAGGGCTCAGGAAATGGGTACTTGCGTGAATGGCTGGCATGACAGAAATCCTTCTACCTTTCTCAGATAAGCATTGGGTGCTTGTATTATCACAGGCATGGGGAGAAGCTTCCCAAAGCAGAAAGGAGACTGATTTAGTTTTATACTCTCTCAAGCAAGGGTTGATCTAGATTGATTTTAAAAATTAAGAAATTCAGTGTTTTCTATACCTGCCTCTTACATAGGAAACTTACTTCTGCCACTCAAATAAATATAATAAGGCATATGTGCCATCAAAGAAACATATGTGAAGACAAATAAGAAGAAATGGTAAATCTTTCTAGGGAAATAGGAAGGCGTGGTGAAAGGGAAAAAAATAAAGGATTTATATCTCACATATTTCCTAAGTTGCTCCAGTCCCATAATATTCATGTCCAATGTCTGAGTCACATGCTCAGAAGTATGTTGGCAGGGTTCTGCCAGCGGACTTATATCAATTAAAACAATGCCTTCTAAAATGATTATTTCAATTTACTAATAGATTAATTTATTCATGAATAAATTTTTAACAGCTTAACCTAAACAAAGAAGTAACAGTGTCAATGTATTGGGTCTAATCAAAGAAGTAGTCCAAGACATCTGTTGTTCTTATAATGGCACCAAGTTAAGTAATTGCTTTCTCTACTTTCATATCTGATGATAGGGAGGTAGGTAGATAGATATTAAACTTACAAGAACAGATACTACACTTGATCTTAGCCAAAAGGTAGAGAAGTGCTGTGAGAAGCTAAATAGATAGATAGATAGATAGATAGATAGATAGATAGATAGATAGATAGATTGATTTACAGGTTAGGCTGAAATTGAAAAGAAAATGCACTGTTCATATGTATATGTGTAATTGTATGGGTGTCTATGTTTGTTTTGAAGAAGATTAAAAACAAAATCACACAACCGTTAACAGTGGTTCATTTCGGGAATGGGAAATCCATCTGGAATTTCTTTTTCTTTTCATATTTTTATATTTTCTTTGTTATTATTTTACATATTTTAGTATTATTTTCTTATGAGCTTTAATTTTTTCCTTTTTGGTATTTATTTTGCCATCAGCATGCTCACAATAGACATCTATTACCTGATGATTACACAAAGATAAAAGTTGTATTTTGTATCTCTAATTTTGAGAGCAGACCACAGGGAAGGAAAAACTTCCAGATGGAGAGTCTACGCTCAGTAAAGACTCTAGAAATATTAATTCTTGCAGAGTGAACACATAAGATAAGCTATGGAACTCAGAAATATCAGCATCTATAAAGTCTGTGTCAGTCATAAAGACCCATTAAAATGGAAGATTATTCTTAGGATCTGAATGCAGAGCTAACTAAGAGTCCACATTCATCCCCATCTCATAACTTTCTACATCTTCCCTTCACCTGGGGATTCTCACAGGGCTGCTACTTCAGGTCACAGGGGGCTCAGCCAGTTTTAACTTCCCTAGCTGCCTATGCTAAGGCAATCCTGCTGTCCTTACCCAGACAATGCTGAGCATATTCCTTTGGATTACCTTCTTCACAGTGAATACCAGAGTCTTACATCAGCTTATTTATTTACCTTTCTGTGTATTATTCAACACTGTCCACCAAATGATAAGTGGCTGAGGACTGAGGTTGTGTCTGACTTGTGCAACGTTGCCTCACCAAAGCGTGGTTGGTACACCTCTATATAGACAGCATTCAAGGTATTTTTTGAATTAATGACTGAAGTTGGTTTTTAAAAATTAGCTTAAGCATTTGTCAGGTACCAAAGCTTTTGAATATTTAGAAACCATTTGTTCCAGGAAGCCAGTGGATTCACTGATCATTCAACTCTCTGTTTCTGTAACTGAATACCTGCTACTCTACTAACTCAGAGTGCAAGCCAGTTCTCTTTTTTTCCCAACTAATCTCTTTTTTCCCAATTAATCCAACTGTCTTGCAAGAGGAAATGTCAATATCCTACTTGCTTGTTGCTGAAATAAATGAAAAATGACCTGATGAACCAAAAGGATTTTCTTCTCTGCCATTTTCTTTATCACCTCATTTTAGCAAGACTTACTGTTTTTGCCTTTTATTTTTTCCTTTACAGGTACTTTTATAAATTCCTAACCTCATAAAGTTTTAAGAATATTAAAATGTTACAAATTCCATTAAATATCTTGCAAACAATATTTTTGGTACAATATTTTATCTTTTCAAATTCTTTAAGTATATTATACAAACTTTGGCACTGATGATTTGGCTCAGTCACTCCATGGGCATAAATTAACATATCCTAACTATATTGGATAAACTAACATATAAACTTGTTGGCTAAGCCCATCCTCATTTTCAAACCAATCCACAAATCAACTGTAGCTTTTAATTCAAAAATATGTTAATGTGTGTTCAGAGGAATACCGTAAAAACTGAGTTAATTGCAGGTCACATTATGAAAGATAGATTCATCTGGGGCATATTTTATAATCAAGAAAGGTATATACTACTAAAAACTGATAGATCTGGCACCTAGCACATAAATTTGTCTCTTGTCAATAGCAGGTAGAAAATATAAACCAAATCAGGAATACCTGCAATTGGAAGAAATACTGTAATTTGATTTCAAAAATAAGTTTAGAGCTTTTACATTACACTAAACATGAAAAAATGTGTAATTTTTTAAATTAGTTGATTAAATTGAATGAATATCACCTGATTTTTTTTTTTTTTGTAATTGTCCCCAAACCTCACATTGAATTGTATTTCCAATGCTGACGTTGAGGCCTGGGGTGGTGCCTGGTAGGAGGTGTTTGGATCATGGACATGGATACCTCACAGCTTCGTGCTGTCCCTGTGAATTAGTGAATTCTCATGAGATCTTGTCATTTAAAAGTGTGGGGCACATTCCTGCCACTCTCTCTTGCTTGATCCTGCTTAACCTTCTGCCATGACTGAAATCTCTCTGAGGCTTCACCAGAAGCCAAGCAGATACCAGCATCATGCTTCCTATAAAGCTGGCAGAACCATGAGCCAATTAAATGTCTTTTCTTTATAAATTACCCAGACAGGAATTTCTTTATAGCAACACAAGAATGGCCTAATACACTGTCTTAACAGAAATGCATTCTTTGACAATAGGTGATGGGTGAAAGAGAAAACATGACTAAATAAATATTGTAATTAATCCCACTCTCTTACTCTACTATAGATATGAAATCAGAAATCCCAATACAGCACCCAAATACTCTATTTCTGACAAGTACATCAACCTTAACACATTTTTAATGCATGAAAGACTAAAATCCCTGAGGATATATGGTACCTTACTTTTTAAAGAAGCCTTCCCCTTAGATGTCTAGGAGGATGTACACTTTTGTAAGATTTGAGGTAGATTAAAAAAAAGTCTTTCTGTTTTAAAGCAGAAAAAGCTCTGTTTTAAACACAAGCAAGTTCTCAGGCAGATAAATATCAGGAAAATATGAAAATGAAGGTTCTGGACATTGATTTTTTAAAAAACTATGTCCACGTGTAACTCTGATCAAGTCTAAAGACTGCTGTTGTAAAGCACCCATCACTTGACAGACTCATATCAGGCTCTTCCCCATCTGTCTCTGGAATAATACCTCCTTTAAAACTCCTAGAGCCCGAAAGTTAATGACACCTCTTTTCCCTGGGCAATGAAGCTTCTCACTAAACCTCCTAAGGAACGTTATCGTCAGTGACTCCAGGAGGTCTTCCTCCCACCTTGTTGAGATGTAGCCTCCCTCCAGATGGGAGAAGGACCTCCTGTTATTCAAAGGTGGCAAAACTTACTAAAAGAAGCTACCCAAATTTCAAACCCATATCAGTTTGAAATGAAAACGATTCCCTTGTGAGAACATTCTAGGTATTCCAACCTCACTGTTAATGAACACAAGAGCTTTAGTTGTTACCTATCAAAGCTGTTGCTATTTGTTAATTCATTAAATAATGCAAAATTGATTAGCTCAGTAGAAGAGTCAGTAAAGTCTTCAGAATTGAAAAGAACTGGGCTGCCATCTCTACTTTGATCCTTGCCAGATACACTATGTTGGGCAAGAAACTCCTGAGTTTCAGTGTTTTAACTATTAAATGAAGATTAAATTACCAACTTCACGGGATTTTGAGGATTAATTGAATTGACATCTGTAAAGTCCATAGCATAGCCGCATGCCTGGCATAGCAGCCAATTAATATAATGTTAGTTCCATTTTCTTATTCATCATTTGCTATGTGCAAAATTATCAAAGAAGAAATGAGATATAAATGCCTCTTAGCACAAAATGTTGAGAGGCAGCCAGATGTAGGAACAAAAAATTAAAATAGAGTTGATTAGGGGCTATAAAAGAAGCATGTACAAAGAACTATGGAAGCACAGAGCCAGAAGCCAGGGAGGCAGACCTTCATGTGGGTAGTTCCATATGGTTTAATTCAACTCAGTATAACAAAAAGCCCCTGAGATCCTGCTCTCTGCTCAGCACTATCGTATCCAAGGATCATTCAAAGTATCAACTGTAAACTCTGTCCTTTGGTAGTTTGTAATTTAGCTCAGAAGACAAGACCTACAGAAAACATGTTTTACAAATATTTTTTGAATGCCTATTATGTGCCAAGAACTATATACAATGTGTATGGAATACATGGTCCCTTCTAGAGCAATATTCTAGAAGTAGAGATTAATAAGTAAGAAGTTAATCAATTAAATAATTAATGTCACCAATTTACGAGGTGCCAAGAAGTAATAGAGATGATGAGTGCTGTGGAAGGTCCTGTAGGGACGTGGCATGTCAGGCTGCCTTCAAACTCACTCTGAAGACCCAGGCAACCCTTTCTAAATGTGTAGAGTGCAGAGGCAGAATCTGCAACTTTAGTTTTCTGTGTAAAAGAAATGGTTTTCATGTATTATATAATTTAACATCCCTACTCTGCTTTTTCTGGAGGCCACAAGTAATGAAACGATCACCATCTATCAGGGTTATGTATTCAATTTGTGATATATGAACCATTAATTCTTATCAGATTATGTGTGTGTGTGTGTGTGTGTGTGTGTGTGTGTGTGTGTATGTGTGTGTGTTTGATCATTATTCTAGCTATTCTGGACTCTGCTCTTAAATGCTCACTGCTTCACAATTTGACTAAAGATACCTGGCTTTGTAGAATATAAAGTCACAAGAATTGATTAGGCTTAAGACATATTTTAAATACCAACCCCAAAGGAGAGTTCATAACTAGAAATATCAGGTTGCTATTAAATATGACTCAAGATAATGGAGCTGACATAAGACTATGGATCTTGATGTAATGCCTTTAATTTTCCTAAACAGAACACATTTTTTACAGTAACATGACAGAGCAAAGTGCATTATACCCAGCCATTAGAATTCCAAGAAACTGTCAACCTCAAAAGAAATCTTCCCGTAGAGCACAGGGCTAAGAAATATTCTCCAATTTCAATGGCATTATTTACTTTTGACTTCAGGATTCTTGGAAATGCTATTTTCTTACATGCCTGGTAATAGAATTTAGAAGGCAAAAATCAGCTTTCCTTTCTTTCTGATCCTCCATACTAACCACAACTCACATAGCATCATGATTGCCTCATTCCCAGATTCTCTACATCCAGGAGGAGACATATGGCAGAGAACAGAGAGGGAAGACATTGGAAACAAGTGGGCCTATGCACACATCAAGGCTTCACTACTTATGTGTATGACCCTAAGAATTATCAGCCGCTCTTAACCTCAACTTCTTGACCAATGAGATAGTAAAGACAGTATAGTACATGAAGAATTATTGTGAGAACATAACTAAAGAGAAGAATGAAAATTAAAGGAAAAAAGAAACCATCTTTTACTCGAAGGCAAAGGCTTTGAGTTTTGGGGGGAAAATAGTCACCAATATTTCTCGAATTCAAAGACAATAGTTTGGCATTCTCAAATACAAAATAGCTCAGTTTAAAGTGCTCGAGAGTCCCTCTTTAAAAAAAAAAAATCACAAACAGGCCAGGAGCAGTGGTTCATGCCTTTAATCCCAGCGTGGGCAGATCACTTGAGGTTAGGAGTTAGGGACCAGCCTAGCCAACATGATGAAACTACAAATACAAAAGTTATTTAGGCATGGTGGCTCATGCCTGTAATCCCAGCTACTCGGGAGGCTGAGGCAGGAGAATCGCTTGAACCCAGAAGGCAGAGGTTGTAGTGAGCCAAGATTGTGCCACTGCACTCCAGCCTGGTGACAGAGCAAAACTCCATCTCAAAAACAAAACAAACAAAAAAATTACAAATAAATGCAGTCTATCAAAAGATGATTTGTGAAGCTGTTCTCAGGGTAAGTTCCACAGTTAATACAGAAGACCATGGAGCAGTGTCTACAGAGATCTGAGAGAAAAGGTGATCTACCTAGCCAAGTTGCTTTTTAAACATAAAGACAACAAGCAGATGTCCTTAAGCATGCAGGAATTCAGGACTTCTACAACCAATTTGGCACTAAATTCTAGCCCACTGAGTGATAATAAAACTCAGGAGTAGAGAAGACATTACAAAATGACTAGTTATGAGTACTGAATTTAATTAAATGTAGGACTAAGATTACCTACCTGTGGGAATTAGGGTTACTAAACAGATTATAACTGCTAAAAAACCTTGAAAATGTAAACATAATAATAAAAAACCAAAACTAAAATGAGAGAAAAAAGGTGAAAAATATGAAGATTCTAACTTCCTCATCTTCTATAGTAGAGAGTTAATTTGTATAGTATAAAATGTAAACATAAGTCTTAAAAAATCTAATCATTGCAAATTCTCACTGTATTTTACATTTATTTTCATCCGGAGAGGAATCTTACAATATTTGAGATAAACATATCTCTTGTGGTTCAAATAATAATTATTGGAATTTGTACAATTCTTTCCAATGGATTTTGATTTCTTTCTTTTCTGCAAAGTTCAAGAAAAAATAACGGTGAAAAGTTAACAAAAAATAACAAGCCAGCCGGGCAGGCAGTGGCTTACGTCTATAATCCCAGCACTTTGGGAGGCCAAGTCACGAGATCATGAGGTCAGGAGATTGAGACCAGCCTGGCCAACATGGTGAAACCCTGTCTCTACTAAAAATACAAAAATCAGCTGGGTGTGGTGGTGTGTGCCTGTAATCCCAGCTACTCGGGAGGCTGAGGCACGAGAATCACTTGAACCCAGGAGGCAGAGGTTGCAGTGAGCCAAGATTGTGCCACTGCACTCCAGCCTGGCAAAACAGTGAGACTCCATCTCAAGTAATAATACTAAGTGTTGTTTTATTTTAATAAAATTGTATCTATATATCTATCAAGTATCTGCCTGTTTATTTGCCTATTCCAGTATCTCTCTCTCTCTCTCTCTCTCTCTCTCTATATATATATAATTTTTTTTCTTTTTTTTCCGAGACAGAGTCTCACTTTATCGTCAGGCTGGAGTGCAGTGGCATGATCCCAGCTCACTGCAGCTTACATTTTCCAGTTTCAAGCAATTCTTCTGCCTCAGCCTAATGAGTAGCTAGGACTACAGGCATGCACCACCATACCCAGCTAATTTTTTGTGTTTGTAGTAGAGATGGGGTCTTACCATGCTGGCCAGGGTGGTCTTGATTTCTTGACCTCGTGATCCACCCACATCAGCCTCCCAAACCATCTTTCTATTTTAAGTAATGTCTAGAAAGCTTTTACTGGATGTTCACGATTATTTCTCAAAGGTAGAATTTCAATTTTAAAACATTCTTTGTTATACTTTTTACTGTTTGAAATTTAAATAATGACAATGTGTCATTTTGAAAAACTCTATGAAGTCATTTTTCTTTAAAAATGTTTAGGAAGGGTTTCTTTTGGTAGTAGATCTTAGCTAAGAGATAGGTACTTTTGATATATCCCGTGTTGTATTATCCCATGTGTGTGTGTATGAAAATACTGACTTTTTTAATACAATAGAAAAAAAAGAAGGAAGGAGGGAATTAGATTGTCCATGGTATAGTAATAAATTAATTATACTAACTTGTGAAGTAAGAGAAACTGAGGAAATAAACTGTCATGGGACACCTCTGGACCATCTTAGCCTCCCTCACCTCATTGCTACATCAACTCCACTGCTTGACATGGGCTTGGCCCTTAGTGCTTTGTCTCTCACACACAGTTTCCCTCTTGCTTCTCACCACTGATAAAGCCATCATAGGTCCCCACCAATATCCACACATACACAATCCAAGTGTGCAAAAACTAACTCCCTGTAGGGTAAACTGACTGTGGTATCCAAGAACCAGCAAATACATTCTTCCATCTTTCTCACCCCTCCTCCCACCAAGATGACCTTAAGGCCCAGTTTCTCCTTTGGAATTGAACAATCAGTTGCACTTAAGGATTGTCATCTCCCCAAGGCATTCTAGAAATACGGTCCCTCCTACCCTGTTTCACTTCTCTATCCCTCTCTTATCTTGTGGGATTAAACTCTCTAATAAAATATCAGGCCTATACCCTCTATATGCATTTTCCTGAGGCCCTATTTTCTGAACAACAGGGCAGGAACTATTATAATATTTATCTACAAAATTATGTGAATATCTAAATCCATTAAAGAGAGGTGGCTTTGCAAATTATAGGGCATTTAGAAAATGATTCGTTGAGGGGTCAAGATGGCCGAATAGAAACAGCTCCAGTCTGCAGCTTCCAGTGAGACCAACGCAGAAGGTGAGTGATTTCTGCATTTGCAACTGAGGTACCCAGTTCATCTCATTGGGCAGTGGGTGCAACCCACGAAGGCAAGCAGAAGCGGAGGGGGCATCACCTCACCCAGGAAGTGTGAGGTGACAGGGGACCTCCCTCCCTGCAACCTAGGGAAGCAGAGAAAAGCTGTGCTATCCAGCCAGGTTACTACACTTTTCCCACAGTTTTTGCAATCTGTAGATCAGGAGATTCCTTCATGTGCTACACCACCAGGACCTGGGTTTCAAGCACAAAAACTGGGTGGCTGTTTGGGCAGACACCAAGCTAGCTGTGGGAGTTTTTCTTTTTCTTTCATACCCCAATGGCTTCTGGAACCCCAGCAAGACAGAACCATTCACACCCCCTGGAAAGGGGGCTAAAGCCAGGGAGCCAACTGGTCTCACTTATCGGGTTCTACTCCCATGGAGCCCAGCAAGCTAAGAACCACTGGCTTGAAATTCTTGCTGCCAGCACAGCAGCCTGAAATCCACCTAGGACAATCCAGCTTGGTGGGGAAAGGGCTGTTCACCATTATTGAGGCTTTCCCCTGGCAGTGCTAAGGAGGCTGGGAGGATTGGGCTAGGTGGCAAAGCAGCTATGGTCAGACTGCTTCTCTAGTTTCATCCTCACTGGGCAGGGCATCTCTAAAGGAAAGGTAACAGCCCCAGTCAGGGACTTACAGACAAAACTCCCATCTCCCTGGGACAGAGCACCTAGGAGAAGTCGTGGCTGAGGGCACAGCATAGGCAGATTTGATCTTTCCTACCTTCCAGCCCTGAAGAGAGTAGCTGATCCTAACAAAAGGGATTCTCCCAGCACAGTGCACCAGCTCTGCCTCCTCAAGTGAGTCCCTAACCCCCGTGTCTCCTGGCTGAGAGAGAACTCCCAACAGGGGTTGACAGACACTTCATGCAGGAGCACTCTGGCTAGCATCAGGCTAGTGCCCCTCTAGGATGAAGCCTCCAGGGGAAGGAGCACATAGCAATCTTTGCTGTTCTGCTGCCTCCAATGGTGATACCTGGAGAACACGGTCTCCTGGTATCAGAATGGACCTCCAGCAAACTGCAGCAGACCTACAGAAGAGGGGTCTGACTGTTAAAAACTAACAAACAGAAAGCAAGACATCAACATTAACATAAATGACCCCACACACAAAAACCCCATCCAAAGGTCATCAGCCTCAAAGATAAAAGGTAGATAAATCCACGAAAATGAGGAAAAACCAGTGCAAAAACACTGAAAATTCCAATAACCAGAATGCTTCTTCTCCAAATGATTGCAACTCCCCTCCAGCAAGGGCACAAAATTGGACAGAGAATGAGATTGACAAGTTGACAGAAGTAGCCTTCAGAAGATGAATAATAATAAACTCCTCTGAGCTAAAGGAGCATGTTCCAACCAAATACAAGGAAGCTAAGAACCTTGATAAAACGTTATAGGAACTGCTAACTAGAAGAACCAGTTTAGAGAGAAACATAAATGACCTGATGGAGCTGCAAAACAGAGCACAAGACTTCTTGAAGCATACATGAGTATCAGTAGCCGAATTGATCATGTTGAAGAAAGGATATTGAAGATCTACTTACAATGTCTTACAGACATTGAAGATCTACTTACTGAAATAAGGCATGAAGACAAGATTAGAGAAAACAGAAAGAAAAGAATGAACAAAGCCTCCAAAAAATGTGGAACTATGTGAAAAGACCAAACCTACAATTGATTTGTGTACCTGAAAGTGACAGGGAAAATGGAACCAAGTTGGAAAAAACACTTGAGGATATTATCTAGGAGAACTTCCCAACCTAGCAAGACAGGTCAACATTCAAATTCAGGAAATATAGAGAATACCATTAAGATACTCCTTGAGAAGAGCAAACCCAAGACATATAATTGTCAGAATCTCCAAGGTTGAATGTGTTAAGGGCAGACAGAGAGAAAAGTCAGGTTATCTACAAAGGGAATCCCATCAGACTAACAGCAGATCTCTCTGCAGAAACCCTACAAGGCAGAAGAGAGTAGGGCCAATATTCAACATTCTTAAAGAAAAGAATTTTCAACCCAGAATTTCATATCCAGCCAAACTAAGCTTCATAAATGAAGGAGAAATAAAGCAAATGCTGAGGGATTTTTCTCATCACTAGGCCTGCCTTACAAGAGCTCCTGAAGGACACACTAATTATGGAAAGGAAAAACCAGTACCAGCCACTGCAAAAACACACCAGAATATAAAAACCAATGACACTATGAAGAAACTGCATCAACTAATGAACAAAATAACCAGGTAATATCATGATGACAGGATCAAATTTACACATAACAATATTAACATAAAATGTAAATGGGCTAAATGACCCAATTAAAAGACACAGACTGGCAAATTGGATAGAGTCCAGATCCATCCATGTGCTGTATTTAGGAGACCCATCTCACATGCAAAGACACATATAGGCTCAAAATAAAG
>NW_016107410.1:2666027-2723744 GCF_001604975.1 Cebus imitator
AAAAAAAAAAAAAAAAACCAGCAGGGGTTGCAATCCAAGTCTCTGATAAAACAGACTTTAAACCAACAAAGATCCAAAAAGACAAAGGAGGGCATTACATAATGGTAAAGGGATCAATGCAAAAAGAAGAGCTAACTATCCTAAATATATATGCACCCAATACAGGAGCACTCAGATTTATAAAATAAGTTCCTAGAGAACTACAAAGAAACATTTACTCCCACACAATAATAGTGGGAGACTTTAACACCCCCCAGTCAATAGTAGACAGATCAACGAGACAGAAAATTAACAAGGATATTCAGGATTTGAACTCAGCTCTGAACCAAGCAGACCTAATACATATCTACAGAACTTTCCACCCCAAATCAACGAAATATACATTCTTCTCAGCACCACATAGCACTTATTCTAAAATCGACCACATAATTGGAAGTAAAACATTCCTCAGCAAATGCAAAAGAATGAAAATCAAAACAAATAGTCTCTCATACCACAGTGCAAGCAAATTAGAACTCAGGATTAAGAATCTCACTCAAAACTGCACAACTACATGGAAACTTAACAACCTGCTCCTGAATTACTACTAGGTAAATAATGAAATTAAGGCAGAAATAAAGAAGTTCTTTGAAACCAATGAGAACGAAGACACAACATGCCAGAATGTCTGGGACACAGCTTAAGTGGTGTTCAGAGGAAAATTTATAGCACTAAATGCCCACATCACAAAGCTGGAAAGATCTAAAATTGACACCTTACCATCACAATTAAAAAAGCTAGAGAAGCAAGAGCAAACACATTCAAAAGCTAGCAGAAGGCAAGAAATAGCTAAGATCAGAGCAGAACTGAAGGAGATAGAGACACAAAAAACCCTTCAATAAATCAATAAATCCAAGAGCTGGTTTTTTGAAAAGATTAACAAAATAGATAGACCTCTACCTAGGCTAATAAAGAAGAAAAGAGAGAAGAATCAAACAGACACAATAAAAAATGACAAATGGGCTATCATCATCAATCCCACAGAAATACTCTACCATCAGAGAATACTATAAACACCTCTATGCAAATAAAATAGAAATTGATAAATTTCTAGACACATACATCCTCCCAAGACTAAACCAGAAAAATGTTGAATCCCTGAATAGACCAATAACAAGTTCTGAAATTGAAGCAGTAATTAATAGCCTACCAACCAAAAAAAAAATTAAAAAACCAGGACCAGATGGATTCACAGCCAAATTCTATCAGAGGTACAAAGAGGAGCTGGTACCATTCCTTCTACTATTCCAAACAGTAGAAAAAGAGGGAATCTTCCCTAACTCATTTCATGAGGCCAGCATCATCCTGACACCAAATCTGGCAGAGACACAACAAAAAAAGAAAATTTCAGGCCAATATCCTTGATGAACATCAATGCAAAAAATCCTCAATAAAATACGGGCAAACTGAATTCAGCAGCACATCAAAAAGTTTATCCACCAAGGTTAAGTTGACTTCATCCCTGGGATGCAAGACTAGTTTAACATATGCAAATTAATAAGTATAATCCGTCACATAAAAAGAACCAATGACAAAAAACACATGATTATCTCAATAGATGGAGAAAAGGCCTTTGATAAAATTCAACATCCTTTCATGCTAGAAACTCTAAATAAAGTAGGTATTGATGAAACATATCTCAAAGTAATAAGAGCTATTTATGACAAACCCACAGCCAATATCATACCGAATGGGCAAAAGCTGGAGGCATTCCCTTTGAAAACCAGCACAAGACAAGGAGATCCTCTCTCACCACTCCTATTCAACATAGTATTGGAAGTTCTGGCCAGGACACTCAGGCAAGAAAAAGAAATAAAGGGTATTCAAATAGGATGAGAGGAAGTCAAATTGTCTCTGTTTGCAGATGACATGATTGTACATTTGGAAAACCCCATCGTCTCAGCCCCAAAACTCCTTAAGCTGATAAGCAACTTCAGCAAAGTTTCATAATACAAAATCAATATGCAAGAATCACAAGCATTCCCGACACCAACAATAGACAAGCAGAGAGTCAAATCATGAATGAACTCCCATTCACAATTGCCACAAAGAGAATAAAATACCTAGGAATGCAACTTAGAAGGCACATGAAGGACCTCTTCAAGGAGAACAACAAACCGCTGCTCTAGGAAACAAGAGAGGACACAAACAAATGAAAAAACATTCCATTCTCATGGACAAGAAGAATCAACATTGTGAAAATGGCCATATTGACCAAAGTAATTTAAAGATTTAATGCTATTCTCATCTAGCTACCATTGACTTTCTTTGCAGAATTAGAAAAAAAAAAATCTTTAAATTTCATATAGAATCAAAAAAGAGTCCATATAGCCAGGACAATCCTAAACAAAACGAACAAAGCTGGAAGCATCATGCCACCTGACTTCAAACTATACTACAGGGCCATAGTAACCAAAACAGCATGGCACTTGTACTAAAACAGATATGCAGACCAACGGAACAGAATAGGGACCTCAGAAATAACACCACACATCTACGACAATCTGATCTTTGACAAACCCAACAAAAATAAGCAACGGGGAAAGGTGCTGGGAAAACTGGCTAGCTACGTGCAGAAAACAGAAACTGAACACTTGCCTTACACCTTATACAAAAATTAACTCAAGATGGATTAAAAACATAAATGTAAAACCCCAAACCATAAAAACCCTAGAAGAAAACATATGCAATACTATTCAGGACATAGGTATGGACAAAGACCTCATGACTAAACCACCAAAAGCAATT
This sequence comes from Cebus imitator, assembly GCF_001604975.1. NCBI lineage: Eukaryota > Metazoa > Chordata > Mammalia > Primates > Cebidae > Cebus > Cebus imitator. Next base: position 2,668,815 of record NW_016107410.1, read on the forward strand.
GCAACAAAAACCAAAATTGACAAGTGGGATCTAAGCAAACTAAAGAGCTTCTGCACAGCAAAAGAAACTATCATCAGAGTGAACAAGCAACCTATAGAATGGGAGAAAATTTTTGCAGTCTATACATCTGACAAAGGTCTAATACCCTGAATCTACAAGAAACTTAAACAAATTTACAAGAAGAAAACAATCCCATCAAAAAGTGGGCAAAGGATATGAACAGTCACTTCTCAAAAGAAGACATTTATGCAGCCAACAAACATATGAAAAAAAGTTCATTATCACTGTCATTAGAGAAATGCAAATCAAAACCATAATGAGATACCATCTCACACAAGTGATTAATGATGATTATTAAAAAGTCAGGAAACAACAGATGCTGGTGAGGCTGTGGAGAAAAAGGAACGCTTTTACGCTATTGGCAGGAATGTAAATTAGTTTGACCATAGTGGAAGACAGGGTGGCGATTCCTCAAGATCTAGAACCAGAAATACCATTTGACCCAGCAATCACACTACTGGGTATATATCCAAAGGATTATAAATCATTCTACTATAATGACACACGCACATGTATGTTTATTGCAGCACTATTTACAATAGCAAAGACTTGGAACTAACCCAGATGCCCATCAATGATAGACTGGATAAAGAAAATGTGATACAATATTCAACATGGAATACTATGCAGTCATAAAAAAGAATGAGTTCATGTCCATTGCCGGAACATGGATGAAGCTGGAAACCATCATTCTCAGCAAACCAACACAGGAACAGAAAACCAAACACTGCATGTTCTCACTCACAAGTGGAAATTAAACAATGAGAATGCATGGACACAGGGAGGGGAACATCACACACCAGGGTCTGTTGGTGGGTGGGGGACAAGGAGAGGGAGAGCATTAGGACAAATACCTAATGTACACTGGGCTTAGAACCTAGATGATGGATTGATAGGTGCAGTAAACCACCATGGCACATGTATACCTGTGTAACAAACCTGCACATTCTGTACATGTATCCCAGAACTCAAAGTAAATTTAAAAATAAATAAATTGTAAGAAAATGATTTATCTCCCTCTTTAGGGCTTAGACAAAGAACTAATGTTTCCTTTGGGAAATGAGTATTTATATGCATTAAGAGTGTACACACACATCTGATAGAAAAGTTGCATTTCAAAATTGAAGTCATCAAGAGATCTTCTACATCATTCTCTCATGAGAATCCATCAAACCACTTGAAGTGTCACCTCCACCCCCATCTGCATTGAAAGATCTCAGCTTCATCTCTACTCCTCTGCCTCTACTCCACAGGGCAGGACTCAAAGTTCCAAAGGCCATCACTGACTCTCCTGTCTCCTTTTACCAATCCATACCTTCATCCAACTTGTGGCTCAAAGGATTATGAAGTAGGAAAGACTTAAACTTACAGGTGTCTACTGAGAGGAAGGCCTGAGGAAGTTAGAGTGAGATGAGTCCCAAGGGTAAGGAAAAAAGTGTGCAAAGTGCAGATTAATGGAGAAAGGTTATGAAAAAAATTGCTTTTGCAAAAAACCACAACTGAGGACAGGGAGTTAAAGAGTTTTTTGTCCAATGCATTTGTATTATCTGAAGTAATTATAAAGCACATTGACATCTTCAATCCATAATATAAACTATATTTTCAGTTTTCAAGCAAAGAACAGAAACAGAAAAGTTTTGGGAAGAAAACAAGGTAAAAGGTTGTAATCATTGACCACGGAGAAAAGCCCAGAAGTAGTTTTCCCAGTTAGGATCTTTAGAGTGATGGTGGGGCTGAGATTGCTACTAAAAGTGGGGACTAGACCATTTTATCAGGAGGTTGAGAGTAGAAAACTTTGGTTAAACCCATATTTGTAGGATTTTCCTGAAATCTGGTTTGGCAACAACAACAACAAAAAAAACAGAAACCTGGTTTGGCTCCAAGCAAATCCCAAAATGCAAATAGTTAATTTAGGAGGTATAAGTCATCCTTTCAGATAAAATCTGTATTTTTTTTTCCAGAAACATTCATATAGAGCTATTGCATGCAATTGAGTAGATGGCACATTGCAGGACATGTCCCAGTCTACAGTGAATGGTGCCCTGGGGATTGACTGTGAACAACCCTTACATTGCATGCAGCTGTTCTGCACGTACAATTGATGTAACTCTAAATCTGGGGGCTTCATTTCTTTATATAGCAAAACATTTGTGTCTGGAATGTCTTTTAAACAACCAGTTCTCCAGTGGAACTATTCTAACAGTAACATGCCCGGTTCAGCTGAAGTAGGTCTATCCTGAGATTCATCTTTATGATCTCACCTAGACTGTATACCACTTGAGATTCTTGACCTCTGCATTGATTTTACCTCATGTAGGATAAGTTTTAGGGAGGATTTGTTAACAGCCTAGTAAGCAGAGCCTATTTTTATAGCCCATGTTCCTTGTAGAGAAATTCTGGATGTGATTCATAGATTCATATTCTACATTGCCTCATACATAAATACTCAAGGGTTATTAATGGAATGATTGATAAGGGGAACTAAATCTACCGTTTTTTGGTTGGTTTTTGTTTTTGTTTTTTTTGGGGTTTTTTGTATCTTCCCATAGCAACTGTGACGGCAACACCCAAGGGCAACATATGAGCATCAATGAACGATTCTCCTAAATAATAAAGTTTCTTCTTTCAGAAACATTGCTTAAAACAGCTGAAGAACTAAATGAGGTTTCTGAAAAGAAAGTCTGGCAGAAATAGTTTCTTCTTTCCTAATCACCAAGCATGATCCCATGGGGTGGTGCTGCCCTTTAGGTCAGGCGTTGCTCCAATTGCATGCATTGGAAAAGCTGGTGATTGTGTTGCGGGAAAGGGAAGGCGGAGGGAGACAGCCTGAAGGGTGTCTTAGCCTGATTGCTGAGAGATGCCTCGGGGGTGGGACCTAATTCTGGAGTGCTGCTCTGCCTCACCTACCTCCTTCCAGAGTCGTGATAGATGTCTGTTATTTAAATTCTTGAAATGAAAGAAGAAAGTATCTAAAATGAGCATGATAAAATGAAGCATTATTGAATTAGCCTGATTTTGAGAGGCAGAATATAATTACAGAGTTGGAGCATTTCCAGGAGATTGTGGATGGCACCCCAGCTGAGTGTTGAAGAAATCCTTTCAGACTGAGCCTAGACAAATGATGTTTGTCATCCTCCTCCTCATAAGTGCTGTGGACTCTGGTCTTACAATGATGCAGCACCTCACAGTATCCACTGACGTCCAAATGCCAGTGGTCTCAACTTTACACGTCTCTAAAGCCGTATCCTCCAAGCAGTGGAGAAAGCTGAACTCACAACTGTTTTTGATCTGCTGTGTGTAGAAATCAGATTGAGTGAATAAATATGAAAACATTGGAATCTGTAAAAAGCAATATAAGATTTAGATATTGTTGCCAATATTGAAAAGGTTGCTGTGTTACAATTCCTAATACCTTGGTCAAATATATTCAGAACCCTCATTAAAAGCATAAAACCAGGTCTATTTATACTACTTGTAATTATAACACAGCAATTCCCCCTTTTCAGGGATAAGCTATATGAATACAAAATATTTTCCATTATTTTAAATAGAATCTTATACACTTAATTCATTGTGAAAGTTTATGTTTCAATTCTGAATACTTTAAAATTTAAGCTCAAATATTGTTTATTTGGGGAAAAAAAAAAAACAACAGTTTCCACAAGACTGGATAGATCTGCAAGCAGTCAGACATGAAGGAAAGTAAACTTAGGCTTCACTGAGGAGCAGAAAAGGGAACAAGGGCTCACAGGCTGGCCTGCAATCCTGTTGGAGCTCCAGAGGCTGTCGTATCAGGACCACTCAACTGTGTCCTCAGAATCCCACTATGCTCCTTATGGGATGGGTTTTCCCCAGTCTTTCCTGCTCATCAGCTCTTCTCACACTTTCTGGGGCTAGACCTTGACTTCTGACTTATTGTGTCACTTAGCATTTTGAATACTGGCTCCCTTCTGTTCACCTTAGCCATCACTTTTTGAAAGCTTATGTTAGAACTTTCAAACTTTAGTTCAACCACCTGGAGAACTTAATAAACCAGACTGCTGGGCCTCAGGGTTTCTCTTTCAGCAGGTCTGAGGAAGAGTGGGAGAGAGTCAAAACTGTGTGTTTTCTAGCAAACTCCCTGGCAATGCTGATGCTGCTGGTCCAGCCCCACCTTTTGAGGACTGGCCCCCACCACACTTAGTTTTACCCTTAGGTTTACATGAATTCTAACAACACTGTAATATTAGATATTTTTATTCTCATTTTATTAATGAAGAAATCAAGACTCAGAAAAGTTTAATAGCTTGCCCAAGGGCACACAATGAATGAAAGTAAACTAGGATGCTCACCTAGGACTCTTTTATGCCAAAATCTATGATCTTTGAAATGCATCATTTTTATTCTCATCGTATTTTCAATATTAAGCCAGAAACATCCCCCACCCCAACTAATGTCCTTAACATTTATAAGAGAGGAATTCTTACCTTTTTATCTCACAGCCCAAGAATCTGCCTCAGGTCATGGGTGAGAAAGCTGCCAGCTACTGGCACTGATGCTCCCTCCTCAGATTATCTGTGTGACAAGCAATTAAGAAGAGCTACACCAGCCCTCTCAGCACCTGCAACTCATTATAGAACCAAACAGCTCAAGTCCAAGAGTTCCATTCAGAAGAATGGCATAAACAGATGACGCCTGACTTGTCAGGGATCCCCAAGGCCAATACTTAAATTCCATTAAGAAAAACGGAGATTTATGCTGTCTAATGCTCTCCATATGGTCGGCTATAGATAAGAAACTTAGCTACATTCAGTAAGAAAGCAGTGTTTGCCTTACCAGCCTATAGGCTTTTGAGAACATCAACCATTTTTTGCATGTGGAAGACGACCCATAAAAGTTCTCTTGCAATGGCTTGAGTAAAAAATATACCTCAATATTCTAGGAAATGATTTAAATAATTCATAACCAAAGACAGTCTTTATGAGCCATAGCTATATATACTACACTAATCTGGCTGACCATTTAAGTGATGGCTGTTTTTAGCAATGTTGGTATCTCCTGCCATTCCAAGCTGGCTTCTAACAACTGCAGGTTTCATTCTGACCCAGTTAGAGCAAGTAAACCCCAAAGCAGGTATTTAAGAAACTCCAGACCCCTGTGCTAGGGGTCAGTAACAGATTGTGATTGGTGGAATTTATCCAGTGAAATAAACATCCAATCAGTATCTGTCCATGAGGCAGAGTGGTAGTTAGTGTCAGAGTCATGTTCTTCAACAGTGTAGATAGAGAGTGTGTAGGTTGGGTGGCAAGTGCAACATGCCTGTACGACTTGTATCAAAATTGTACCAAATAATTAATTCACAAGCTTATCAATACAAGAAAGGAGACACATACAGGCAAAAAGTTAGACACCTACTACAGATACCTCAGGACACAGGGAGGAACTTATTTTGCGCCTACATGTAGATAGCTGTCATCCTGCCCACGCCAGCCACCCACCCTCAAGGAAGTCACCAGAGGCACTCCAGTGATTCCCTTTGCATTTGGTTGAGAGAGGATTGCACTCCCCCACTTATACTCAGAGAAGCTGGGAAATGGAAAGAATCCTAGCTACTCTCCAAGGAAGATATACTTAATGGAAAAACCCCAGCCCACCAGTTCATGTGGCACCTGCCTAATGAGGAAGAAAACCTTCCTAAATGTAACACTTGCCTTCACATATGATGATTTCCAGATTATTTGGGGAGACTCATACCTACTGAAGGGCTGCTAAGTCTAGAGACATTAGATTAATGAGCAGGCAAAGAAAGATTATAAAAATTCCAGTGAGTATTGAATTTTCCATCTTGGAGTATGGAAACCAATATAAACCATCAGAAAAAATGTAGTAGGCCAGGTCACTGCATCCTGCTGAGCTAAACTGCTGTGGCTTCTGTAATGTCCCTTTCTGTGGATGGCTTATGTACTCAGATCAGCTAAGTTAAGCAGCATACTGCATAGTTCCTTCTCATCAGGGAAGGGCGGTTCTAGAATATGACTTGGAAGACCCAAGGAAATCACACCTAGGTGGGCAATCACATTCAAATCTAGACTCATAATACAATTCTGTACCAGAGGAGGGTATAGATTTGAAATGACCAGGCACTCTTAGGAATGAGGGAAATTATTCTCATTGTTCATAAATTAAAGCAAAATCAGATACTATGTTTTGAGTTTCCGAAAGTATTAATTGAAGCTGCCAGACCCATGAAAGAAGACTGAAGAAAGGGAAGGTGTTCAGAAATCTAGACTTTGAGAATATAACCCGGAGTATCAATGCAGAAGTTGTGGCTGACCCAGGTACAACTGCACAAACCATCTGCTTTACTGATGCCAGTTCTCCCCTTCATGGTTGCCCCTAGAGATTATGCTCTGAATATGTTATTGTCATTCAGTCAGGTACATTCTGGCTATGCCATACCCTGGCCAAGGTGGTTTCTACAAGGCCAAGAAAAAAGACAGGTTTTCTATAGCATTGGAGATCACAGGCAAAGGAATCGAGTCGGTGGTATTTATTAGATAAGTGGATTTTATTCAAATGTAGGATCCCAGGCAAAAGCACAAAGCAGATTCCAAGTGGGTATTTGTTGAGTGAATGATAGTATGAAACAGTCAGTAAAACTTGCAAGTAGACAGTTGACAGTAGGGAATAATAAAAGATGAAGCTAAGGAGGTGGCTATTCACAGGAGACACTGCCGAAGAATTTCGACTTTATTCTGAAGGCAGTTGGGAGCCATTGAATGCTATTAAGATGAGGTATGACATAATCCTACTTACAGCTTAGAAAGATCACTCTGATTATTAAGAAATGAGTGAGTATAGAAGCAGGGAGAAATGCTGTAAACTTTTGGCAGCCATTATGAGTCAAAATTGCTCTATATTGCATAAACTAAATGGCAAATGGAAATTTCTCAGTGGAGTAAACAATGCTGCAAAATACACTCACTGAAAATAGCAAAGTAGAGCTCTCATTGGCTGAGAGCAGAGACACTGTAGTTTGCAAATGTTCATTGGTCTAGAATTGTGCATTTTATTCTGTCTCCCTAGTTCTCATTGGCTGAGAATGTTTAGTAGCATTTACACATAACATAAATTAAAATGTTTCATGATAATTTACATAACATATACTGCCTCTTTTTATTTTAGAAAATGATTGAGTTAAATGGTGTTAGGCATTAAGCTGGATATATTAGTTTCCTATTACTATTCTAACAAACTACCACAAATTTAGTGGTTTACCACAACACAAATTTGTCATCTTACGTTTCTGTAGAAGTCCAAAATAACTTTCACTCAACTGAAATTAAGGTGTCAATATGGCTGCATTCTTTGCTGGTTTTAGGGGAAAACTGTTTCCATGGCTTTTTCAGTTTCTAAATGCTCCTTTCAATCCTTCAAATCCACCAGTGTGGCATCTTCAAAACCCACACTGAGTCTCACGTCCTCTTCTGCAGTTTTCCTCCACTTTCAAGGACGCTTGTGACTACATTGGCTCTACCCAGATAATCAAAGATAATCTCCTTATTTTTAGGTCAGCTTTGGCAATCCTGACTCCACATCCACCCTCAATTCTCTCTTGCCACATAATGACATATTGCCAAATCCTGGGGGTTGGGAGATGGCCATCCTTGGTAGGCTGAGGGAGAGAATTATTATGTCTATAACATCTGGTTACTTACCTAACTCTCCAATAGATAGTGGATCTAATCTCTCTGCTTCCAATGCTCACACTGGCTCTCTCTCATAGCAGGCACCCTGAAGTAGGCTGCAGTCCTTCAGAATGCTGTTAGGAGGAAAGCATTCTGTAGGGCATGAAGCTTGATGTGAACCTTGAAGGATGAATATCATTGTTTTAAGAACAGAACAAGGATGTAGACTATCTAAGGAAAAAGACCAGGGAGAGAAGAGGTACAGAAGAAAGAATGTAAAAGGCTGGATATGGAACTATGAACAGATTGACAAGAAAAAACTATTTTCCCATGAACTGGGGTTTTCATTAAAGGGCAATGTTGTAGGATGTAAATGCCATATATATGAGATGGCACCAAGCCATGTATGCACATGCACATACATACACACATAAGGACAAGTATGTATGTGCACATGCACATACATACACACATAAGGACAAGTGTCCCACTGGGGACTCTTCAAGGAATTGTTTTCAAATAAATGGTCCAAAGTACAGATGCTAACGCATGGCAGGTAGAGGGGGATTGGTAGTACATTGACATAATGACATCTATCAAAAATGTATCTGTGACTTAGAAGGATTGACTATCACCTAATAGATGGAAGAAAATATGTCTAAGACACATCATTACTTCAGGGAATTTGAAGAGAAAAAAACTCCCTCCTAAAATGCTGGTAATATACCCCTTAGCAATGATAAGAACACAAATACCTGAGACACAGAAGTAACTCTTCCCAGGAAGATATCTCCAGGGCCAAACAGGGTGTGCAAGAGAACGCTACTGGCAGTAAAGCATCAGGGATTCTGTGGTAAGAAGAGAGGAACAGGGCTCTATAAAAGCAGAGAGATGGGTCATTTAGCCAGTCTAAGAGGTGAGAGAAGGCTTCTCAAAGGACGAAAGGGCCCATTGCATCTTGAAGAAAAATAGGATAAATCAGGCAGAGAAATAAGAGCAGCAAAACCAAGGGAATACAGTGGGCAAAGGTGTGGACATATAAGACTATTCAACACTTACATACTTACAATATGCTAATTCATACTGTTATTTTTATTTTCCAGCTTCATCTCAGGTTCTTTTAACTAAATCATTGGTTGTAAAATCCGTATCTTATACCTCTTCAAGACCCTCATATTTGCATCCATTCCTTTCTAGGAGAAGAAACTGGGAAATTATTAGCTGATGCTGTCACTTGCTCTCTCGTGATCTGACCCTGCATTTGCTTTGACTGCATCTGCTGCAATTTCCCACTTTCCATTTCACTATGCTCCAGCAATACCGCAGGACAATGCTAGTTCTGTGGAAATGTCTTCTTCTTTTGTGTTTCTGTCCTTGCCCTGCTATTTTATCTCCTGGGAATCCCCCTTCCCTGGCTTCCCACTTGTCTGGTTAGTGAATCCCTGGTTCTCTTTCAAAACTGGGTTCAGAATTAATCTAAGCTGCCCTCTACCCAAGAGAAAGTTAATTACTCTCCTTCTGCACTTTCTTCATTCTTCTGCCATGTTACACCAATTTACTGCACTGCCATCTGTTTTCTTTCATGTACGCCTCCCACCTCCAACTAGACTGGGGCTTCTTTATTTCAAGAACTGTGTCTTATTCACTGTTATACCCCTAATGTCTGACACCATCCCCAGCTTTAAATTTATTTACTTATTATTATTTTATATTGTTTACATTTATTTTTATTGTTATATTCATTGTGAATGTATATGTTTGCATGCCTTACCATGCCCTAACCTTAGCACTATCCTGTGATCAAGAGAACGAGATAGATAAGACTGTAGCTTAGATATTAGTAAATAAAAAACAAAAGTTGCAAGTAAATAGCTATTATAATAACATAATTTCAGAAAGTCATCACACAATGAACAAAATAGGGTAACATGAAATGTGTTTGCTGAACTGTATTATTGAATTCATGAAAAATATCAACATGTTATTTGGTACTGAATTTCAAAAAAGTCAAAGTTAACTCTGTATAGCCACCCTTATTCATGCCTCTCTACACCTCAAATTATTCAAATTCCAAAGAGAAACAGAAAGGGTCAACAATTTCTTCTTAAATCATTCTTCCTTGTCTTTCTGCTTGCCTCTGGTAAGAAGAAAATAAAAATGAAAAAGTTGAGACAAATATGACACCAAAATGTTAAATTACACAAACTAAATAGGCAATCGAGCAATGAAAAGCTCAAGAATTAGTTTGGTGAATAGAATAGTCATCAGCAGGTATTCATCTAGTGGGACAACTTAAATAGCTTTCAAGAAATTACTTTGGAAAGGATCTTGATTTAACAATGTCAAGGGAAATCTAGCCCTACTTCAACTGTTCTTCTGAGGCAAGCTAATAGGCTGGCAGAAAACAAACTGCAGCACTAAAAGGAAACACAGAGATTCACTGGGAGCCTGCATTTTTCAATACTCCTATTATTTATGTCTACAGGAGCCACGTGATGAACAGGTATCTTCCCCTGCCTCCAAGGCCCTGCAACATCTTCCATGGTAGTCTCATAAAGAATGTGCTTTGGTTGCTTTCCACAAAGAAGGGGTAGACCAGGAATCAAAAGATCTCAATTCTTTTTCAACTCTCTGTCACTAACCAGGCATGTGGTCTCAGATGAGCCACTTCATTTGCAACCTGTATGGGCCTCAATGTCATTATCTGTAAACTACAACCAAATAATATCCTTTTCCAAACTAAGTGTCAGTGATTCCAAGCCATCAAGAATTTGGTTTAAGAGAGAGTGTTATTTCTGTTGTTCCAGAGTAGAATCAAATTCCAGGACTCTAATTTGCATATGTTCTTTATGCATGGGTTCCCTGGATACGCAAGACTACCAATCAAGGTGCTGTGGACCAATGTTACAATCTCATTTGTGCACAGGGCAAGATCTGATCAATGTCTCTTTTTCTTTTCATGGGAGTACAGGTAGTCTTCACTTTGCACAGCAGTCACATTCATAAAAATGACTATGCAAGCTGATACTGTGAAAAGGAATTTTTGATAATCACTAGGGAAAATTATAATTGTTGTATGACCTTTAAAAACTTTTGTCAAAATATTTAAAACCCTATTACTATCAGTTATACATGTACATAGTGATGGAAAAATAGTAAGGCTATTTTTTGTACACTGTAATTTAAAATATTAGAGGCAGTGAGAATTAAAACATCATATTTCTTTGTAAAACGCTTATCTCTTGATAAGCTCTTTGAACAGTGCTTCCCTTCTTCTCATTGTTTAATTTACAATATAGAACAAGCTTCATTTCACATCTTAGCAAAGTGCCATATTGCTTCCAATGTTTGTATCAGCTTTTAACATTTGTACCCTTTGCACTTTCAGTATTATGAAATACCACCGAGTTCCTTCAATTTGAAAGTTTTTGTTGGCATCACTTCCTCTAAGGCATCTTCATCCTTTTTATCACAACTACTTTATGTCAATAAGTTTTCCTAAAATTATTAAAGAAAATAAATAATGTTTTCTTCACTCAGTGTTTCTGGCTGCATGTACAGAGACTCTGGAAAGACAGCAATGTCAAGGTCAGCTCTTTGTTCTATAACTTCATTTATGTTCAATTTTAATTTCTCTTCCAGAATTAGCATATTCTCTTTCTTTACTGCATTTTTAACTTTGTTGGTCACTTCTGTTTTCATTGTCTAATTTTGAAAAATGGCATGTGGATTAATCAGGGGAAGACAAGGACACAAGACAACTATATGCTTTGTGGTCTTGCTCATGAATGGAATAATAGACGTGCAGCAACCAATCACCACAGACTTTGAAAGAAGTGCCATGACTGGCCACTGACCATGATAGCAGTCTGTTATTTACTTAGTGATTTGTGCACTGAAGAGCTTTTAGCAATGTTGGTGTGTAATGCAATTATTTACGGTTAATATTCTGTGGTAATCAAAATTTGAACCATATTTTAGGACTAGGGTTCCTTAACACAATTTATGTATAACTGAGATCCATGCATATCAGAATTGTGTCAAGTAAGACCTGCCTGTATGGACAAATTGGCTTTTGGTTTTCCTCTTATCAAACTTGATAAAGCCATCTTAAGAATTCCTTTATACAGCTGGGCGCAGTGACTCACACCTGAAATCCAAGCACTTTGGAGGCTGAGGAAGGTGGATCACTTGAAGTCAGGAGACCAGCCTGGCCAACACAGTGAAATCCCGTCTCTACCAAAATTATAAAAAATTAGCCAGGTATGGTGGCGCACGGCTGTAATCCCACCTACTTGGGAGGCTGAGGCAGAACAATCGCTTGAACCTGACAGGCAGAGGTTGCAGTGAGCCAAGATCGTGACACTGCATTCCAGCCTGGGCAATAGAGTAAGACTTCATCTCAAAAAAATAAAGAAGCAAAAAGAACTCCTTTTCTCACATACCTATTCTTATTCTTTTTAATTCTCTGTTTTTTTCCAACAAAACTAGTTACCACAAAAAAAAATCTCTCTTCCAATTCAGTCTTCTTCTCTCCTCCCCACATCTTCCATCATATCTATCAACTAAAACAGAAACAAGAAATGGTCTTGTTTCTTGAATAATTGAATAAATGACAACAATAAAAAAAAGGCAAAGTCACAAGATGACTATAATGAGAAGAAAAGTATCTTTGATGTCTAAGGTCTTTGAACAGCTTACTAAGTCCTTTCAGAATTTATTAAAAGCCTACATCTATTTCCTCTCTCGGGTTTTAATTAAAATAGCTCTTCTTAATAAACATTAAGATCTCACTACATTGCAAATATGCAATATTTCAGCTACTTTGTAAATTCAGTAGGCTCCTGCGGATAGGACAGGGAATCTCAAGGCCGGGCATGGGTGCAGTGGCCCACACCTGAAATCTGAGCACTTTGGAAGGCCGAGGCAACATCCATAACCAAAAATAAAAATCTAAGCCCCGCCCCCAACCTGAATGGACCTCCTCCTTGGCCAGGGACACTCTTAACCAGAAAGACGGGTTCAGGCCATGATGGGAAGTGGGGGTCTGACATCCCTCATTATACCTGTCCAGCATTAACACCAATACAGGCTTTAGGTCTGATAAGAAACATCAACCTGTTTTCTCTCAAGTCTGTTACCTGAAGGCTTCTTCTGCAAATAAGAACTTTGGTCTCCACAGTCCTTTATCTTAACCCAGACATTTCCTTTCTTTTGGCCCCAGGTCTTTAGATAAACTCAATCGTCAACCAAAAAATAGTTAAATCCACCTATAGCCTAGAAGCCCCCCTGCCACATGGCATCCCCACAGCCCCTATCTTCTAGTTGTCCTATCTTTGTGAAATGAACCAATGCATTTCTTAATGTTTTTGATTGAAGTCTCATGTCTCCCTAAAATGTGTAAAACCAAGCTGTACCACCTTGACTGCCACATGTTCTCAGGACCTCCTGAAGGCTGTGTCACAGGCCATGGTCACTCATATTTGGCTCAGAATAAATCTCTTTAAGTATTTATGAAATACTTAAAGATAAATAAAAAGAGTTTGACTCTTTTTATTGACACATTGTTATATTCACCAAACATCAAAATCCACATTATAAATGAGCTGCCAAAGAAGAACCAATTAGAAAGTAAAGAGTGTCTCTAAAATCACAGTAGCAAGAGAACACATAGAACAACAAAACATAACAACAAAATATATTTTTAGGCATATATTCCTCTAAGACATAAAGCAGACTACATTTATTTTTACTGGTTCTTTAGAGTTTAATTTTCCATTTTCCCCTCTTTTGTTAACAGAAAAACCAAACTGTGTAAAATATTTTAAAGAGGTTTATTCTGAGCCAATATGAGTGGCATGACCCAGTAAACACAATCTCAAGAGATCCTAAGAAAGTGTGCCCAAGGCGGCTGGGTTGCAGTTTGGTTTTATACATTTTAAGAAGATAGGTGTTACAGGCAAAGACATATATCAATACATACAAGGTATATGTTGGTTCAACCTAAAAGGCAGGACATCTTGAAGTGACAGCTTGTAAGTCACAGGTGGGATTTAGGAATTCTTTAGTTAACAATTAATTGGTTGAGAGAGTTAAGCTATTGTCTAAGGACATAAAGTCGGTAGAAATGAATGCTTGAGTTAAAATAAAGGGGTTGTGGGGACCAGGGCCCTTGTTATGTAGATTAAGATTATTAGGTAGCCGCACTCCTAGAGAACAACAGTAAATGTCTCTTTTGAGACTTAAAGTTATCAGACTAATTTTCTCTTATAGAGCCAGTAAAGGCCTAGAAAGGGAAGGTCTTGCTGCATTAATGGAGATTCTCTGCAGATGCATATTTTCTCCACAAGAGACAGTTTTGCAGGGCCATTTCAAAATATGCCAAATATATTTTGGAGTGAAATATTTTTATTTGCTATCTGTCATGAGATACTATACCAGAATCGGTTTGGAAAGTGACCCATGCTGTACCTGGATCATTTTTAAGAATCCATGTCATGAGATTTTATGATTTGTAGGGTATGATTTAACCCTTGCCTTGCATGGCCTTAGGTCTATTTTATAATTTGGTATCTTATTGCCACAAAGAGCCTGTTTTGTCAATATCATGATCTCTGTTTTAACTTTAATGCTCGTCAGTTGTACCTAAACTCTAAAAGGCTGAGAGTATAAGGAGTTGGGGGCTTCAAATTTATGGTTGGCTTACATTTAAATGCTTTTTTTCCCTCTTTCACACTGCCATTTAACATAAAATGACAGTCTATATGCCTTCCTTTCTCAAAGTTAGAACATATTCCATACAGAAGAGGGTTACGAGAGTTTCAAAATGTTCATGGGTCACCTTAAATTTGCACAAAAAGCATGACATTTTGATACATGATTTCATGCAGAAGTGCTCTTGGAGAATAATTCTACTCAAGTTGCATATTTTACAGTAGCTACAACAGGAATTTGAGTGACAGCGATTTTTGAAGACATTCTAGACAATGCATCAGAACTGACTTTTCTGATTGGCCAGTAGAGGCTGGAATTCCAGAAAGCAGCCACAAAACATCACATATACAACTTCAACTTTTTGAATCACTGAGTCAACTGGCCAACTTCATAGTAATTCCAGTCTGTTCAAATGAAGATGAAGAAACAGCAGGGAAGTCCAAAACCATCACTGACAGAGAAGAATTCATAAGAGAGGAAGTGCCTGAGACTCTTATAGGGCACTAAATTTGAGAAGAAAGATAAATAAAATAAATATTGTCATGATTTGTCAGGGATAGAGATGGAATAGTTCAGCTAGGAAAAAGTATGAAATAATAAGAGTTAGAATAAAGCTAACTAGAAGGAGTTTCATGAATACTAGTAGAATCTGTCTGGTAGGCTTGGTTTCCTATTCCAGTGCTGAGCTAAAACAGAAAGAACCATGCCAGTTTCACAGGCCTTGTACAGTAAGGAGGGACTAGAAACCGGAATGCCGAAGCACCACCAAAACAAGCAGAGCTGAACTCTGATGCTGGGGTTATGTGGTTATCATCTTCTCTACCTTAAATTTATCTCCAAGGTTAAAAACAAATCTGGGAGTCTACAATGTGATCTTACCAAGAATGCCAGAAGTGTCAAGATAAACAGCACTATGATTAAGACAGAGAGAAAAATCAGATTCACTATTAATGTGCAAAGGAAGAGATGTGCTTTACAGTACTTTAGGTCACTATGTCTGGTTTCATGGGCTCATTTCCCCTCTCTGACCCTTCAGCCATGTTCAGCTCAGACTGGAGCCAGGCCAATTAGTCAGACAAAACAAAGGTGAATTCTAAGCCAACATCCAATGATCTAGCTGAATTCTGCTCCAAGTCTACTTATCTCTTTTTCTGAGATTGCTAGTATGCTCACAAAAGGTTCCAAATTTGTACTTTATTTTCTTCTGAATTATTCATCACCTTTTTCTAGTGTGGCTGGACTATACCACATTAGAATTATATCTTGTATTCTTTCTCCTTATTTCCCATTTCCTCCAGGGAAAGGTATTTTTCTTTAGTCTCTGAGTATACCTGTCAAAGAGCAGTCTTCAGTGATAAGAATAATTGTTTAATATGTTCTTCCAGAGAGTCTTCAATTCCCTGGAAAATAAAATTTTACATCATAAGAAGCAAAAGAGGATCCAATGAAATTAGTTTAAACCAAGGCCTGAAGCAAAGAGAAAAAAAAATGCCTTTACTAACTTTGGTTTTTATTCTTTGTTTAATATTCATTACCAGATGTTAGTTCAGGGCACTCACCTCCCATCTGGCAGAGTTTTCAAAGTTAGGGCATCTGATTCAGTTAGAACATCCTTACTCTTCTATGTATGTTATTTGTTTTAACTCGTTCTGCTTCAGCACTTAGTGACATGCTCTGTTAGCAGGACAATGATCATATTCATAAAATGCTAAGAATGCTCTTCAGTTCTTACCCTCAAATCCCCCTCTCCCTACAAATATGCATTCAAAATATGTATACATACATACACACGGCACACACACATATATATATATATATACTTGTATATGTCATTTATATCCACTACGTGTGTTTCACACACACACAAAACTCTACACATATTTGAATAGCACTACTCGTCACCCTGCATGTGTTTAGAAACCATGAGATGTCTAATTATACACTGCATGTAATGAGGGAAGTGCAAAATAAGTATACATAATCCTTCCCTATATGGGACTTAGAACCTACATGAGGGAGCAAGTAAGGTTTAAATGTATATGACAATAAAACATGCCCTCAAATATTTATTACCGAACTTTAAAGAGTCATCTGCTAGATTTGGAGGAGAAACAGTACAAGATATTGCTTGGTTTGCCCTGCTAAGAGAAAAATGTGTTAGAATGACCTAGTATCCATAAAACCACTTCAACCAAAACAGTCAGAAGAATACCAAATCAACTCCTGTGGCTTTTGTTTCACAGTAACATTGATGTGGAAGAGTTCCCTGACCCCTTCATGGAACTTGAGAGAGGGGTGTGGCTTGCTTACTTGGTGATTGCACTCAAACCCTTTGTGGGAGGTGGAACACAGCAGGTGAACAGGTGCTGGGGCCAGGGTGAGTGCTTTTGGGCTCCAGCCCCATGGTAGCATCTAAGGGTGTGTTACAATTAGTGCTGTTTTAGCAGTTCCCATCCACAGACAACTAAGTGTTAAACAACTCAGTGAAGAGTCAGGATAACAGCCTTTACACCACATCCCATCCTCTTGGTACTCGGGTCCTTGTCTAGTATCACAGAAGAATCACATCACGTGGATTTGAAGGTGGTGAATGCAGAGGTTTTATTGAGTGTTGGAGGTGGCTTTCAGTGGGATGGGGAGCTGGAAGTGGGATGGAGTGGAAAGATAACCTTCTCCCCGGAGTTTGGCCATCACCAGCCAAACTCCTTTCCGACTGTCCAGCTGCCTTTTTGATATTCAGATGCTTCTTCTCTTCTCTCCTTCTCTGCTGTGCTGCTCTGCTACCCTGCCAGTGGAGTTTGTGGGTTTTATAAGTAGGTACAGAATAGGGGGGCAGGACAAGCCAAAAAGCAACAATAAGGCAGGAAAACAGGAATGTGAAGTTCTCATTTAGGGCCGTGGGCCCAGGTTTGAGGGTGGAGCCCTTGCCAGGGACCCTACCCCTTCTTCTCAGCCTTTCTTTGCCATCTGTTCATATCACCCTGACACAAAGAATTCCACTTACCTATGATTTTGAAACACAGGGCTGACCAAACAAAATATAGCTGACAGTTTACAACTCCTAAACTAAATAACTTTTTAAAGTTATACAAAGAACCAACTGATATGGATGATTTGACTTTCTACGATGATTTACCAAACTCTAAGTTTACCAAGGTTTGAGGATTTTGCTGGGCTTATCACAGTGAATATTATCTGGGGCCACAGCTGAAAGTCACTTGGAGGCTTCATGTGCCATGCTGTGCCCTCTAATTTACATATATGGGTTTGCTTCTTCCACATTAACTCTATAGAACCTGAAGATACTAAGGAAAATCTATAGAGTTCAAACTATTTATATCTTAATTAAAGTTCACCCTCAACTGTCTATCTGCTCTATGTTTTAAGGGACTATTTCAATGTTAGTAGCCTTTATATCCCCCAAAATGTATCTCTGTGCTTAGTCAATGAATGCTTATTGAATTAGAGTGCAAACAAATTTTAATATTTATTAATACAAAGTTAAACTAAATGATTTTTTTAAGATTTATAAAAACAATAAAAAAACACAAGTGACTTTTGAATAATCTATTGTACTGCTCTAAAAAAATAGAACAGCAGCTATTCATTTATGAGAAGGAAGTGGGGAGGAGCATTCCTTTATACCAAAAAGGCCCCATAGTTCTTCAAGGACCAGAAAGTGATAGCTGGTAGATTCTAAGACCGTAGCACTCAACTTTGACTTCTCATTAAAATAATCAGAGCAGCTTTTTAAATATAACTATGTCTTGGCTATACCACCAGCCAAGATTTTTATGTAATCGGCCTGAGATGGGGCTCAGACATCAACATTGGTTCAAAGCTTTCCAAGGGTTTCCGGTGCATAGGCAAGGTTGATAACTGCCATTCTAAAAGGATATCTGAGAGATCATTCATTTTCTCCATATACTGCTCAAATACCTCGAAATAGTCTTGCTAAGGCTCTTCCATCTTTGTAGCTAGTGAGGAGTTAATTTTACAGTTGCTTTCATCTAAGAAAAAAAGAGTTTTAAACTCTGGAGTACTATAACAATCTTTCTTAGATGTTAGACCTCCCTTGGCTTAAATCCCTGAAAAAGCCTACAGGGCTTGCAAAACTGAGCCATCCCTCACCAAGTGTGGCAACACATTTCTTATGCATGAGAGTTAACCTAAATAACAATTATTAGCCACAAATGTGACAACTACTATAAATAATGTACTTCCTTTTATTTTGGTTTTTCAAAGAGATCTTCAGGGGGTAAAAACTGCACTCTTGATTTTACCTTACTTAGCAACTAGCAATCCGTGGGCTGAAACTTCAAACAATAGTCTTTGGGGGTCTCTGTTAACTTTGTTCTAAACTTTACACAGCTAATTAGAAGTGTTCAAAGGTTCTCATTTTGAACCACTTAGTTGATGAGAAATGCATGCTTAATGGGCATCCTGGAAGACAATTTAATGAATCTAGAAGGAAAACAAAGCAAATTGATTGTTATGCAATGACTTGCAAGAGCTCCTTGTGATCAGCTTGTAAATAACAGAGTGCAGAGGTAACCAGGACATGGTTGCAGGCAGCTCAGATTATTAATGAGGACACTGGTTGTGTTAATGACCAAGCAGCATTTTTAAAAAATGAACCCTTTGGGGGCTAAAAGAATATATTGCAAGTTAATTTCATTCAGAGAGTACTTTGAAAAATCTTACTAAACCCTCATGAGTTATTTAAAGAGCTTCAGAAGGGCTAGGGGGCAATAGTCAGGAGGTATTAGGTTTCCTTGGCTGAGAAGACTTGAAAGGTGTTCCTCCCCTTAGAATTCTGTGGCCTCTGTATCCAAGGTGATTATACTAATCAGTGGTGTTTGAGCAGAATTCCATCAATAACAACCTAGTAAATTTAAAAAATTTAATTAATCAAGGTTTGCATAAGGAATGTGGGGCGAAATAACAAACAAGGGTCCAACTTGATAATTTCCTTAAAAAGGCATTCCATCACACCACTTTAATAATCTCAAGATTGTTTGACTGGGATTCCTGCTATATCCTCTTTCACCCCTTACAGAGTCAGGCCAGGAGAAGTAGAGGTCACCTTTACCAAAAGGAGAAAGACTTTGCTTCAGACAAAACTTAGCTCTTCCCAACCTGTCTCTGCCTTTGTCTTCTTCAATACCTCCCTCATGAGCTTGTGCACACACAGGCGCATGCACACACACACACACACACACACACACAGCCTTAGATCAGGAAGCATTATTAAAACAGATTTCTAGGTCCCAGTCCAGAGTGTCTGATTCAGTAGATAAGGGGAGAAGTCCAATAATTTGCATTTCTAACAGATTCCCAGGTGATACTGATGCTGATGGTTCAGAGACCAAACTTTGAGAATCACTGCCCTAGATTTCTATTTATTCCCAACAAACATGGCAAATTGCAACTACTGTCTGAACATGCTCCATGACTTTAGGCTTCAGGTCAACCTATCCCCAAAAAGCAAATATCAATAAGATACTTGCTTATTGATACTTTCAATAAGCATCAATTATTGAAAGAAAGACACTTTCACTTCATTCATAGACCCCATCTTAAATCATTCCCTTTGGCTCATCTTGCACTCCATTTCCAGGTATGCTCCTTATTTACCAACTTCTGGTGCTTAGCACTGAAATAGCTCTCCAGGTCTGTGCTCTAGGCTTCTCTCCTTCACAGACATCTTTGATTATGTTGCTTGTAGTGCCTATATGCAAGTGCATCATTTGGCTCTGGTGCCTTTTATCCTAGCACACACACCCTGGGGTGTGTGTGTTTGTGTCAGTGTGTGCGTGTTTGTGCATATGTATATGTAAAGTGATAGCATATGCTAGAAAGCAGAATATCTGCATGGAGAAAGATAGCAAATTATTAAAATAGTATTATAAGCTATAAGGATAACCATAAGCATACTAAATTATTTAATGTATGAACTTGACATATTTTAAATTCTTTCTGGAATAAATATAAATTTTAAAAGTAGTTTCTTTCTGTTCTTGGATTTTTCTGTTTTGGACCTATCCCACACCACTGCCCCTCTTTCCTAAGGACTGTCTGGCTGCTGAGGGATTATGTCCTAATCTCAGTTTTGATTCATTTTCTTCTCTCCATATTGTGTGGGTTTTCTTGGCTCTTTGGGGGTGAGATATGAGATAAAGCAGTGTAATATTCCTACTGCTCGTGTCTTCAAGAAGAGATCTCTATTAACTAAAAGGTAACAATTCTTCTTCCTGTAGGAGTCCCAGGCTAGTCAAAAAGAAGTCAGGATTTTATCTTCTAATGGTTTCAACATGTTGATGCTTCATTAACCAACTGCCCTCTACTAAAATAGAGCCCAACATGAGAATTTAACCTAACTGAGAAAAAGATGACTTACTGTTTATAGTTCCTGGGCCTGGACACTTTTATGCTCACTCACTCGCTTTGTTTGACTAACTTTTATTATTTCTGCAGTGATGGAAAACTACCATTCAATGGTCCCTGTCCATTTATTTTAAATGTCCCAGTCCAGGCACATGGCACAACTATGCCCTTAATTGTCATGACCATGTGCTATGGTTTGCATGTACACCCCAAATTTTACTTGGTTAAAAACTCAATTTCCAATGCATTTGTTCATGGCATTTGGAGATGGGGCCTTTGGGAGGTAATTAGAATCAGATAAGGTCATCAGGGTGGGGCCCCCATAGTGGAACTGGTGGCTTTGTAAGAAGTGAGTGACTTCAGCTGGCCCACTTTCTGCCTCTTGCCATGTGATGTCCTCCACTATGTTGTAACACAGCAAGAAGGCCCTCACCAGATGCAGTCCCTCAGTCTTCGATGTCCTAGCATGCAGAAATGTGAGCCAAATAAACCCAGTCTCAGGCATTCTGTTATAGCAACTGAAAATGAACTAACAAGTAAAGAATCTCAGCATGAGTTGAACTTTTGCATTGGACCACTGGCATTAACTGACAGTACCGCCTCACTGAGTTCCATTATGCATGGACATAGAAATTTGGCTGGTAAAATTAAAATTGTGCAAACAACAGAAGAGATTTAGGGAAACAATATACCCCTATTCTTTATTTCTGTGACCTATCCTCTGTTTTTTAAGGCTTACAACTACAACCATTTCCCTTGAATATCCAGAACTTCCCCTCTCACTGTCATGGTTCAGGTTCCTGCCATCTTTCTTCTATACCACAAGTGGCCCCTAATAAACATTTCTGCTCTACGTATACTCCTACCTATAGATTCTTTCTTCCTTAACCAGTCTTTATGCTACCCCCAGGGTGATTAGAAATCTTTTGGACATGATTTAAGTCCCATGGCATTTTACATACAGCTCTTCACAACTTGGTGTTGACAACTGTTGTGAGACCTCAGCTCTTGTCTTCTTAGTTTAAAATAATTTAAACAAGACACCAACAGAAAAAGAGATGCCTCACAGAGTAATTTACTGCAAAGGAGAAACAATATTTTCAAAGTTAGGTGCAGAATAGACAGTGCACCCTGAGAGTGAGAGGATTCAGGGTGGGCAGCAGGTAAGGTTGAGACAGCAAAGAATGAGACGAGGAAGACTCCCTTTATGGGAGTCTTACATGGTTATTCATAAGGGCATGGTAAAAGGTGCTCCTTAAGCATGTTCTGGGAGGTCTTCTGGGTGCACATGCACAGTAGTTGTAAATGCTTGTTCATATATCACATGTCTCATTAGCTTAAATCTCCACCCAGGCTGTGTATTTTACTATTATCGTAAGCAAATAATGAGGGTCAGTTTGACAACAGGTTAAAAGCAAAATGTTCATGCTCTTCTTGGGGGAAATTCCCTGCTGGAGATAGCTTTGCTTGAAAGAGCTTAACTACAATGTGAATGCTGAAGCTTACATGCTGATTGTAAGGTCACCACATCTGGGGTGTCCCAAGGACATGGTCACTTCCTTGACTGCTCTCCTGACTCACTGGAAGTATCACTGCTTTCCAGCCCCATGACCTGCCATTGTCACGCTTCTAAAAACACCTCCTTATTCAGCTCTTCAGCTTCATCTCATATTCATCTTCCATTGCTCTCCAGGTTCCATAACTTTGTTATAGAGTGAATGTTTGTGTCCCCCCACTATTCACACATTGAAACCTTAACCCTTAATGGAATGATATTTGGATATGGGGCCATTGGTAGGTAATTCGGGTTAGATAAGGTCAGGATGGTGGGGTCCTCTTGATGGCGTTAGTGCCCTTATATGAAGAGACATTACAAGAAGACAGCCATCTGCAAGCCAGGAAGAGTGTCCTCACCAGGACCCCACCAAGCTGACTTACTTATCTCAGACTTCCAGCCCACGGAACTATGGAAAAAAAAAATTACTATTGTTTAAGCCGTCAAGTCTCTTGCATTTTGTTATAGCAGCCTACGCAGACTAATACAACCTTTGAATGTCTACAATACAAAATCACATCTCCACATTATTCATATATGCTGTTTCACCTGCCAGAACAGGCCTCTCTGTCTTCTTACGTGGTTAACTCCTAAACCCTATTCATCTCTCAATTATATCTCAATTATTACTTATCAGGCAAGCTTTGCATAATCACAGATACAGAAGGGAGAAAACAAGATGGATGTATGAAAATGATGATAAATCTGGTTTTGGCTAGAGTGCCTTAATTTTTTCTCTTTGTTAGCATGTAGACTTCTGCTTAATTAAAAGCAAGTTTCCTAGTTATATGAATTTTCCTTATGCAGAGCCTAATTGTATGCCTGCCCTCCCAAACCTTTGTTTCTGATTCCTTAAAGCTTGTGGAGGGTTTTATCACACAATGCTCAATAGTGCAGTAGATTCTGATGCATCTCCTTTGGAACAAATCCCTTGAGATTTAGGAATCATTGTTACAGATAATGATTTAGTTATCTTAATCTGACACCAAATTTGGTGCACCGATTTGGTGTGAGATTCAGGACTTTGGGTTAGTGGGGAAAGTTTTAGAAAGTTTAATGGATAAAAGCAGCTAGGCGCTTTAATAGAAAATGTATGGAAGCCAACAATAATTTTATCTCAGGACATTAAAATAACATGCAAAACTGATCATGATACAAATGTTAATGAGCTTTGAGAAATGATGAAATAATGAGAACTGTCAATGGCCCAAAAATGAGTAATTGTGGTTCTGGTGTTCATAGTTGGGGAAAGGTCAGTTGAGGAGTTGGGGGGTTGTTTAATGTGACAGCTGATAATCCCTGTCAGATTTTGCCAAGAAAAACAGTTATCATAAGGCACCAGCATGGGCACACAAAGAACAAGCTATGCTGAACTAATCTAATTTGTCTTTTAGAAAAGGTTAATAAATCAGGAAAATACTATATACCTAACACAAAAAGCTTGCAGATTAACATTTCTCATTCACTTCTGATATCCTCAGGCTTGGGTTAGTAAAGCTTTTTTCCCAAACTCTAATACAGCCTTTGTTAATTAACATTGGCATTGCAAAATGCTCAACAATAACTCCTTATAAATATATGCCATATTAATTCATTGTCACTTAATAATTTACATAATTACTTTATAATTACTTATAATTTGCTATAAGCATCTATTTACAGAATGAATTCATTGGCATAATCACATGCTGTCTTGCATTTGAGTCTTAAGTGCATTGGGATTCTTCTATCTAAAACCACATTTTCATGTACATAAAATATTCCCCAATAAGTGACTTGGGAAGTATAGAAAATCATATTATTTGAAGATGTTACAAAATAAGGACTGTAAACATGTGTTTAAGAAGAAAAGTCCTCATCAAAGTTGAACACTGGTGGTATTCGTATTCTCTTATGACCATCTCCTTTCTCTGCATGAATTTCTCCCTCTTTCATCATCAGCAGGTACCAACCTCGTAATTCTAAATGTCCTCATGATTTCCCCATTCCCTTCCAACCCTAGATATCAAAATCAGCTATAGAAAAGCATTCTGAAATAGATTAATTTTGCCCAATGAACCCAGAGTTTTGTCAGGTTCTTTGAATATATTTTCTGCCCTCAGGGACCTTGCAGCCTAATTCGAAATTCTTCATACTTCACCAACTTCATACTTTTTCACATTGTAACACTTTTTTTTTTTTTTGAGACAAGGCATCACTCTGCCACTCAGGCTGGAGTTCAATGCCACAATCATGGCTCATTGCAGCCTCAAACTTCTCGGTGCCACATATCAAAACAAACAACATTTTAGTTTTCACAATTTATGGTAAATGTAAGCAATGTGTTGAGACTACATAGAGAGGAAATAGATGAATTTTGTCTGGAGGGCATGCTTGGAAGATGGTAAAGTGACAAATGTGGAGAAGGAAAGAGCAGAAAGATTTTCAGGAGGGATGTACTATCTAAGCATTATCTTTAATGGGGTAGGGTGGTAGGAGGAGGTCATTGCCCTTGTGAAAGTATTTCAACCTCCAGGATAGAATTCGGCAATTGATGAAAATTATCCATAACTTCTGAAATCCCTTCACACAATTTCACATAGGCAGCAGTATGTTAACCTGAATATAAACAAGGTGGAGCTGCTAATCCTCTGATTGTTAAAGACACAAAAGCTGCTAGCACGTGAGACATTAATTACCAGCAATAAGACAAAATAGCAGCAAAGAAAGAGTTGAACATGAATAAAAGCATATTTGCACAATAATATGCAAATTAGTTGACATTCTTTTTATGCCTATTTATTTCATAATAAAAATGAATAATAATTACTGTGAAGGTCTACTATGTACCAATTATTTTATGTACATTGATTCCAATGCTTATGACAAATTTGCAGATATTATTAGTCCCATTTTAAAGACAAGGAAACAGGTATTCAGAGGTTCAGTTTCTTATCCAAGATCATAGAGCTATGAAGTAGAGAAGTGTAATGGTAAATTTTAGGTGTCAACTTGACTGAATTAAGATCTAGAGAAATGGTAAAGCATTATTTTTGGGAGTGTCTATAAGGTTGTTTTCAGAGGAGACTGGCATATGAGTTGGGCCGAGTAGGGAAGATCCACCCTAAGTGTGGACAGGAACCATCTAATCAGCTGAGGACACAGGTAGAACAACGAAGCAGAGAAAAGGCAATTTTCTCTCACTCCTCACACGGGGACACTCTTATTCTCCTGCCCTTAAGTATCAGAACATCAGGCTCTCCAAGAATTGCAACAGCAGCCCACCAGCTGTCAGGCCGTTGGTCTTGGACTGAGAATCACACCATCAGCTTCCCTGATTCTGGGGCTTTTGGACTTGGACTGAGCCATGCTACCAGTATCGAGGGTCTCTAGCTCACAGACAACCTGTCATGGCCTTCTCACCCTCCATAATCATGGGAGCAAATTTCTCTAATAAATCTCTTTTCAAACATCTGCAACTATCTATCTACCTACCTACCTACCTACCTACCTACCTATCATCTAACATTTTTCTATGCATCTATCTAAGCTATCTATCCATTGATCTATCCTGTTGGTTCTGTCTCTCTGGAGAAACCTGACTGATACAGATCTTGCTACCCAGAGTGATTCTAGAGAAACAGAACCACTTTAAGGATGAGTTTTATTAACTGATTTTGGAGCTTCTAGAACCATTTCCATAATCCGATTAGACCTAAAAATGCTCAGAGCTCTACTTCTAATAGTACAGAGAGTACTGAGAATCCATGGCATAAAACTTTTATAGAGATACCCAGAATACTTGCATTTGATACCCTGAATTAAACACATGCAAGAAGAAAGGAACTCGGTGACTCTGTATATGACACTTTCAAACATTTGTGGAAAACAAAGGAATATAATGACTTCAGTTGGTTTCTTCTAATGTTACTGGACAAAATTATGAAAAAAAAAGAGAATGAGCTCAGGAATTCAAATAGGCATGAATAGCCTAAGGCTTCTTTAAGTGTGCCTGGTCAGAATCTTCCTTCCTGCATCCACAGGGCTGAAATTGCTGAAAATCAAACACAAGCACTGATCATATGATTGTCTCAATTATAATGAAAGTTAAAGTGAGCCTTGCAGGATGTCTACTGTTAAAGTGAGAGCACTGATTGGAGAAAAAAATGGGATTCTACAAGTTGGGATGGGAGCACATGTGGGAAGACACTGATGAGGCCGGCGACATTAAGCCCCCAAATTCTTATGAGTCTTGTTTGCCAGAAGAATGACCCCCCACCCTCACCCCCAGTGACTGCAGCTATATCTCTGCCCACAGTGGTACCATACTTTCTATAATACCTGTCTCAGGGGAAAAACCCTGCATTGCCTAAAGAAATGGTAATGAGCTCCTGCAAGGCAGTTGCCTCACAAGACGATACTGATTCTTCGCAGGACCCACCACCAACATTCCTCTTTGCTTCTAGACCTATAACTAGACTCAAGTCCTAGCAAGCCCCCAGAGGGGAGACACAGAGGGTGGCCCATGAGGAGGTGCATGACACTCCAAAAGAACTACTTGAGTTTTCTAATTTATACAATCAAAAATCCAAAGAACATGTGTGGGAATAGGTATTAAGGATGTGAGATCAAAGTGAAAAGAACACAAAATTGGATTAGGCCCAATTCATTAACATAGGCCCACTAAGAAGAGATTCTGCATCTAATATGTCAGCTTGAGGAGTTAGGGAAGGTGCTAATAGTTTGGTTCGTTGCCTGAAATATAGATCAAAAGGTGTCCCACCATGAGCAAGTTGGAGATGCCTGGTCTCCCTTGGTTTAAGGTAGAGGAAGGAATTCAAAAAAATTAAAAGGCTTAGGAAGATTGGAATGCTATAGTGGATTTGTCACTTGAAACCTACTCACCCATACCGGGAGGGTCCAGAAGACATACTTTTCATCAATACTTTGAGAATAAATTTGTGAGGGGAGCCTCAGCATTCCTGAAGGGCTCCATGATTGTCCTTCTCTGGAGGTTGGATATTACATTGAAAGCCCCAGTCATATGGCCCAAAAACGTAGACACAATGGAAATAATTGGATCTGAGGACTGCAGGAATAAGTGTGGCATTCAATCATCAAAGGCAAGATGGGTGAAGTTAGTCTTAATGGGCAGCAAAGGCAAAGCAACGATCAGAGTAGTCTGACTTGTGTAAACCTATGGTGTTGGCTAATTATTTAAGGTGTTCCTAGAGGCGAAGTAAATAGTAAACCCACTAAATTTTTACTTGATCTGTATAAGCAGAAAACATTCAGATCAAATAAACTAAAGTCTAACCCAAATCATTAAAACAGAGAATCATGGCCCTTCACTAAATTTCCAGTCTTGGGCCAGTTTACAGATCCAAAACCCTTTGAATGAAGGGGAGGCCAGGTCCCCTCTAGAAAGGACTCCTGTACATTACTGAAAATTTATATGGTTAATGGTTCTCCCATCCTTCTCCAAGGGGACCTGTGGCCTTTTACAAGAATAACTGTGCCTTGAGAAAAAGGAAATAATCGGAACTTTAGGAAACTACTGGACAATGGTTCTGAGCTGACATTGATTTTAAGATATGAGAAACATCGCTGTGGTCCTCCAGGTAAAGCAGGGGCTTATGGAGATAAGGTGATCAATGGACTTTCAGCTTGGGTCCAACTCCAAGTGGTCCAGTGGGTCCAGTGGGTCCCTGAATCCATCATGTGATCATTTCCCCAATTCTGAAATGCATAATTGGAATGGACATACCTAGCAGTTGGTGGAACCCCCACATTAGTTCCCTAACCTATGTAATGGTAGGAAAAGTCAAACGGAAGCCATTAGAGCTGTCTCTACCTAGAAAAATTGTAAACCAAAAACAATACTGCATCTCTGGAGTGATTACAGAGGTTTAGTGCCACCATCAGGAAGCGAAAGACTCAGGGGTGGTAATTCCCACTACATCAATAAACTCTCTTATTTAGTCTGTGCAAAAGACAGATAGGTCATAGAGAGACAATGGATTATCACAAGCTTTACCAAGTGGTGACTCTAATTGCACCTGCTTTACCAGATGCGGTTTTGTTGCTTGAGCAAATTAACACATTTCCTGGTACCTGGAATCCAGCTATTGATCTGGAAAATGGCTTTTACTCCATCCCTGTCTTGAAGGCCCACCAGAAGCAGTTTGCTTTCAGTTGTCAAGGTCAGTAATACACCCTCACTGTCCTTCTTAAGGGGTATGTCAACTCTCCAGCTCTATGCCATAATTTAATTCACATGGATCTTCATCATCTTTTCCTTCCATGAAATATCACCCTGGTCCATTACATTAATGATATTAGGCTGAATGAACCTAGTGAGCATGAAGTAGCAATAACTTTGGGCTTATTGATGAGATATTTGCATGGCAGAGAATGGGAAATAAATCCAAAATTCAAGGGCCTTTTACTTGAGTGAAGTTTTTAGGGATCCAGTGGTATGGGACATGTCCTTCTAAGGTGAAGGATAAGTTGCTGCATCTAGCTACTCCTAGAGCCAAGAAAGGCATAAGGCCTAGTAGGCTACTTGGATTTTAGAGGCAATATATTACTCACACAGGTGTGTTACTCTGGCCTATCTACCAAGTGACCTGGAAAGTTGCTGGTTTTGATTGAGGCCCAGAACAAGAGAAGGGTCTACAACAGGCCCAGGCTGCTCTGTCACTGGGTCATATGATCCAGAAGATACAATAGCACCCAAGACACCAGTAGCAGATAGGGATGCTGTTTGGAGGCTTTGGCAGGCCCCCATAGGTGATCTCCAGGGATGCCCTTAGAATTTTGAAGCAAGGCTCTGCCATCATCCACAGGTAACTACTCTCCTTTTTAGTGGCAGCTAATGGCCTGCTCCTGGCCCTCAGTAGAAACTAAACACTTGACCATGGGCCACCAAGTTATCGTGTAATCTGAGCTGCCTATCTTAAACTGTGTATTATCTTACCAGCCCAGCCATAAAGTTGGGAATACACAGCAGCATTCCATCATCAAATGGAAGTGGTATATATGGTGATCAGGCCCAAGCAGGTCCCGAAGGCACAAGTAAGTCACAAGAGGAAGTGGCCTAAATGTCATGGCTCTTTCTCCGGGTACACTGCCTTATCTCTCCTAGCCTGTACCCATGGCCTCAAAGGAAGTACCCTGTGATCAGCTGACAGAGGAAAAGAAGACCAGAATGTGGTTTACAGATGGTTCTATATGATATGCAGGCACCACCTGAAAGTGGACAGCTGCAGCAAGACAGCCCCTTTCAGGGACTTCCCTGAAGGACAATGGTGAAGGGAAATCTTTCCAGTGGGAAGAACTTTAAGGAGTTCACCTGGTTGTGCACTTTGCTTGGAAGGAAAATGGCCAGATGTGCAATTATATGCCAAATTATGGGCTATAGAGAATGCTTTGGCTGGATGGCCAGAGACACAGAAGGAATATGATTAGAAAATTGGTTACAAGGAAATTCGGTGGAGAGGTATATAGATAGACCTCTCTGAGTACACAAAAAAACATGAAAGTATGTGTGTCCCATGTGAATGTTCACCTAATGGTGATCCTAGCAGAAGAGGATTTTAATAATCAAATGAGGTAATCTGTTTCGTATGAGGACCTGTTTTGTGAATGCCAGTCAGCCTCTTTCCCCAACCAGCTGTTATTACCTAATGGACTCATGAACAAAGTACCCATAGTGGTAGGAATGGAGGTTATGCACGGTCTCAGCAACAGCGACTTTCACTCACCAAGGCCATCCTGGCTATAGGCACTGCTGAGTGTCCAATCTGCCAGCAGCAGAGACCAACACTGAGCCCCTCATACAGTATTATTCCTTGGGGTGATCAACCAGCTACCTGGTAGCAGATTAATTACACTGGACCACTTCCCATCACGGATGGGGTAGCATTTTTTCCTTACTAGAAAAAAGACACTCTGGATATGGATTTGCCTTCCCTGTACAAAACGCTTCTGCCAAAATACCATTCATCGACTGACAGCATGTCTTATCTATCATTATGGTATTCCACACAGTGTTGCCTTTGACCAAAGAAATCTCTCCACAGCTGAAAACCTGTGGCAATGGACCCATGCTTATCCTGGAATCCACTGGTTTCACCATGTCCCTCATCACTCTGATGAAGCAGCAGGCTTGATAGAACAGTGGAAGGGCCTATTAAAGTTGCAGTTACAGTGCCAGCCAAATGACATTACTTTGCAGGGTTGGGGCAAGGTTCTCCAAAAGGCTGTGTAAGCTCTGAATCAATGTCAAATGTATGGCATAGTCAAGGTTTATACTCCAGGGATCAAGGGGAGAAATGGGAATGACACAACTCACCATTATCCCTAGTGACCCACTAGCAAATTATTTGTATCCTGCTCCTGCAACTTTACACAACTTTATAGACTAGAGGTCTTAGTTCCAGAGAGAGAAATGCTGCCACCAGAAGACATAACAATAATTTTATGGAACTGGAAGTTAAGACTGCCACCCAGCCACTTTGAATTCCACATGCCTTTGAGTCAGAAAGTTAAGAAGGAAGTAACAGTGTTGGCTGGGTTGATTGATCCAGACTACTAAGAAGAAATTGAACTACTACTCGACAATGGTGGTAAGGAAGGATATGTCTGGAATACAGGACATTCCTTATCTCTTTGTTTTACCATACCCTATGATTAAGTTCAATGGGAAACTATAACAACCCAATCCAGGCAGGATTACAAATGACCCAGACCCTTCAGGAATAAAGGTTTTGCTCACCTCACTAAGTAAAGAACCACAACTAACTGAGGTGTTTGCTGAAGACACGGAATACAGAATAAGTAGTGGAAGAAGGTAATTATAAATGCCCATTACAACCAGGTGTACCAGGTACAGAAACAAGGACTACAATTGTCATGAGTATGTCTTCCCTATTTTGTTAAGAATACTGTGTGTGTGTGTGTGTGTGTGTGTGTGTGTGTGTGTGTGTGTGTGTGTAGCATGTATCTTTTTCTTTCTCCCTTATTTCTTTAATATCTAACATAAGATATATTATTATTATTAACCTTATATCATAATATTTAAGTTATAGGATCTCAGGAGAAGAATAAACATTACCCAAGGTCTTTCTTTACCTTCTCTTCTTGAAGTTTACCTCCTCTTCTTGATATATATAATAATATATCTAACATAAGATTTATTATTATTAATCTTATATCATAGTATTTAAGTTAGTGCTCACTTCAGCAGCACATATACATAGATGTAAGTTATAGGATTTTGGGAGAAGATTAACATTACCCAAAGTCTTTCTTTACCACCTCTTCTTAAGAAGGGATTAGTGCATTTTGGGCTGCTCACATAGTGGTTCTATCATATTAGGTTAAACTAGTAGCTTATTATTGTCTTTACTTGGATTAAGTATGGTCTAAGGAATTAATACAGGTGCCAATTTGATAGGGGTTGGACATGTTCTAATTAACTTTAGGTGTTGACTGAATTAAGTAATACTTAGAGACTTGGTAAACATTATTTCTGGGAATATCTGTAAAGGCGTTTCTAGAGGAAATTGGTGTGTTAATCTGTGGACTGAGTGGGGAAGATCTTCTCTCATTGTGGGCAGGCACCATCCAGTCAGCTGTGGGCCCAAATGGAATAAGAAAGCAGGAAAAATGTGATTCCCTCCCTGCCCACCCTCTTGAAACAAGGAGATTCTTATTCTCCTGTCCTTTGATATCAGAACTTCAGGTTCTCTAGCCTTTTGATTGCAGGACTTAACACCAGCAGTTTCTTTGGTTCCCCAGATTCTCAAGCTTTCAGATTCAGACCAATAATTACACCATGAGCTTCCCTGGTTCCAAGGCTTCTGAACTTGGATCAGCCACACAACTGGCATTCTAGGGTCTCCAGTTTCCAGACTGCCTATGGTAAGACTTCTCAGCCTCCATAATCACACGAGCCAATTTTTCTGTTATAGTGCCCCTTTATCTACTCTATCTATCTATCTGTTATCTATCTATCTATCTATTATCTTATCAGGTCTGTCACTCTGGAGAACCCTGATATAACAGACAGCTAGAAGTCAATACTTTTTTTCAAAAGTCTGGCTTATTTCTTCACACCATGATGGCTGTTCTCTTCCTCTTACTTAAAATATGTTCAAGGTCCCTCCATTGGAAGTTCAGTAAGGTGCTTTATCCTTGAAGAAAAACTCCCTCAAGGATATTTCTCTGTCTCTGCTTAACTGAAAGTACCTTCATCATCACCTGAAGTAATGACCATTCATGATCATCATTCTGTGGAGGTCAATGCAGCCACTCTCAAAATGGCAGTTCTTTTTGTTTCAGGCTATTTTTTCCAATTCATTAATTTCACTGGAATAGTCCTATGCCAGTGGATTCACAAATTCACTTTCTATTCAATGCAGAAAGTTGATAAGATCCAGGAGAGCTAGATAACCGAGATTCTACATCTCATTCTAACCTATCCAAGATAACTTCCACAAGCCAAAATGTTGAGTTGATCTTATAATGTAAAGTGTTGTCTACAAGACAAGCACGAGTATTTCTCCAAATGGTGTTCCATATCACCAGCCTTCAGGAATTATCAGGGATTTCTTCTAATAGAGCACTTGCCATATTGCACCTCAATGAGATCTTTGCTTAGTTGTCTTTTCAAGAAAGACTTAGCCCCACTAGTTCAAAGATGGAGACTTATTTGCCTTTGTAGTTCCAAAAGCTAGCACAATCTCTCACCCACATGGACACTTACTCAACATGTGTGTAATAAAAAAATAAGGTGAGTGGAAGACTGAATTTATTCAGGTATTAAGTTTTGAATGAGCATCTCCAAATCACTATGCAGTGGATCTGACAATAGAGGACAATGAGGAATATGACAATTTGAGCTCCTGTTCCTTTCTGACCTATGTTTTAGTGAAGTATACAGAAAATAAACAAATAAGTAAACAAATCAAATACTTTCAGATAACAATGACATATTAATACAATATTTACTGTGTTCCAGTGACTTTTCTAATTGCTTTAAATTTATAAGTTAATTTCATCATGCAACTCCCCCCCACATCATCCCAGATAGATGCTGTCATTATAACAACTTTAAAAAGAAAAAAAGCTAAGAGCAGATAAATTGCATAATTGGTTAGGGTTTTGAAAGCTATTAAGTGGTTGAATTGGCATATTCTCGTATGAGATATATATATATATATATATATATATATATATATATATATATATATTTGGATCTATAAGTTAGGAGTGGGTACAATAAAAATGATCAGATTTCAGATACAGAGGATCCCTGACTCATGATGGTTTGACTTACAATTTTTTGATTTTATAATGGGTTTATCAGGAAGTGGCATCATAGTAAGTTGAGGAGCATCTGGACTTACAATGATTTGACTTTTAATTTTTTGACTATAATATGGGTTTATTGAGGTAGTAAATATATTATGATATTGATGTGTTCAACTTACAATGGTTTTATCAGGACATAACCACCTTGTATATTGAGGAACATCTGTATATCTGAGAGGTGAAACAAGAGAATTTGCAAATGGAACTAGAAGTGATGTCAATAAGAGGAAAAAAATCAAGGCTGACTTATAGGTCTTAGGGCTAAGCAACTCTAGAAAACGGTGACAGCATTTTCAGAAATGGGGAATTAAGATGAAAAATAAAATGAGAATAAATAAAACGGAGTTTCATTTTAAACATTCTGAATTTGAGAAAACAAATAAATGCCCAAAGGAAACTGTTTAATAAATGATTAAAACTATAACAGGATCAGTGAGAGTCCAGACTGTAAATATAAAATTGGAATTTATTAGTATATGAATGATCTGTTAGACCTTAGGATTAGACACAATTCCCTAGGAAGCAGAGGCAGATGAAGAAGTGGGGTGTGGGCTGAGAACTGAGCCTTGTAGTCAGAAATAGAAAGTAGAGGCTGAAGTGGAAATGAAGAAAGCCAGGCTAGTGAGGCAGGAGGACTTTAAATAGAGAGCAGTCACAAACAACAAATGAGAGAAAAATTATTTTGGAAAGAAATATGGTGGGCTAGATATCTTTACTCATCCTCTACTAAAAACAACTAGAATTGAAGGATATAATATAAACCATAAACTAGCATTATAAAGATGTACGCATGCATACACACACACACACACATATATTCTTTGTGTTGAGTGGTGACAGTATCTAAAAATGACTAAAGATTAAGAAAAGCAAGAACAAATAAAAGTAAATGGAAACACAAAACTGCTTTGCCCTGAGGACTTTTGTCCAATATGGTAAATATAAACCTTAGTTTTTGTCATGAGGAACAAAGCCCTAGCTCTGCTGAAGCAATGATGCCTAGTAGAACAATTTCAACACCCATAACACTGGAATCCCAAAGGGTTCCACAATAGAAGTTTGATGCAAAAGTAAATTCTCCCCATCCATTTTCTCCCCTTCAGAAGAGAGAGCACTGAACCGATCTAAATAAAATCCTAAAAGATATAACCATAAACCAACTCATAAATGTTTATAGCACAATTCACATTAATTAAGTCATGGTAGTTTAGCCCAATTATGAAGTTAACTGAACAACTAAAATGCAGATCAGGATTAACTACCCAGAATAGAGCACAGAGAGAAAATGAGATGGAAAATATGACAAAAGAGATTAAGAGGTATGAAGAGTTGAATGAAAAATTTCTATCAGATAAATAATCATATTTATAGAAGTAAAGAGGAGAAACTAGAGCAAAAAAAAATGATTGAAGAGCTGAGAACTTTAATAGTTTATGACTAATGAAAAATAGCTATCCACAAATTTAACAAATCTGGTGAAATCCAATAAGTATAAATAAAAAGAAACCCACATCTAAACACATCATTATGAAAATGCAGATTAAGATGGAGAGAAGGGAAGGGAGAGAGAGAAACAGAAAGCAGCTAGAGAAAAGTGGTATTACCTTCAAAGAAGCAGCATTTATAAGTGACAGATGACACATTAAGAACAACAATGGAAGACACTAGACAGTGGAACCTCTTCAAGTCCTCTAAAAAAAAAAACAAAAAAACACATTATTATACCCAAAAATGTTTTTCAAAAGTGACACAAACGAGAAACATATTCAAGCAAGATAAGACTAGTGGCAAAGCCTAGCTAGAGAAAATTGTTTACAGGCATATATGTCAGGCAGAAAAAAAATAATTACAGATGGAAAGCTTGAAATACAAGACATAAAGAGCAAAAACATGATAAACTGTACATAAATCTAACTTAATGTGACATAAATTGATAATCACAAGCTTTATGGTTTTAAAAGTGTAATTAAAAATAGAATACACAACAATGACAAAAAAAATACATATCTTGAGAAAGTAGAATATTCAGTCCTGTTCACTAGATGATTCCTCCCATATGAGAGAGCAGAACATCAGAAAATTTCTAGAGGTCGAGAAAACTGGAAGAGTATGCTGAGTAAAGAAACAAAAACAAACTGAGAAAGGCAAAAGGCACCCTAAAAAAACAACTGGTCCAAAACCTTCATTTACAGAGTAGGAAAATGAGAGCCAGAAAGAGAGAAAAAACAAAAGCGGCTCAGCTTGTCTAGTGTAGATTAGCTCAAAGGGACAGAGAATGGTATAGTGCTCTTCTCTTCTACATTACCACATCTTTATAATTGGACACAGTGTTAGCCAAACTCAAGGTGCATTTGGGTATTAGTTCAATTAAACTCATCATTTATTTTCAAAATGTAAGAGTGTTAAAAATCCAAGAGCACAGTTTTCAGTTAGGCTCCTTCATTCTTCCTGCTTTCAGCTCTGATTTGTACAGGTGAATAATAAAAACTCCTGATAAAGCTGTGGCTTAGAGAGTGCATCCTTATTACCCATCTCCTGAATGTCAAACAAGATACTCAGTCCAACAGGGAGAGGGGAAAAGAGAAGACTTGATTTTTCAAGCACTTCCCACCCTCACCTTACTCCTTTCCCTAAAGCTGCCTTAACTTCCTCAACAGTATTTTATTTGTGCCAGCAGCAGCTCTGCATATTATTCTTAATGCAAAAATTGAACTTGTTCATTCACCAACCCTAGTTTTCAAATTATTTTTTAAGAGTATTGAACATTAGGCAGCCATATCTTAGGAAGTAACTCCTTTAACTTTAGAAGCAGAAATACATCGAACATTTTCCTAACCTTTAAAACATGTCAAGGGCATAAATCAAAATATAGCAAATTGCCTCCAGGAGAAAAGAACACATCTTTAACACAAACGCCTTGGCAATTCTGTAGGTAACTCATTTTCTCCAAAAATGTTCAGAATGGGCATATTTCCTTTAAAACATTTTAAAGAAAAAAAACCTTACATTTCATGCTGGGTGGCTGACAATTCAAGGACTTGAGAAAAACAAAATTAAAATGGAGCCAGGGAAAGGTTATTTAAGAGATTTCCAACAAAGGTTGCTGAACTTTTAAAAAAATAAAAGTAGCAATGTACTACAGCAGCATTTGGAACATTCAAGACTGCCTTATACAGTTAGAAAACAGTTAGATTTTCTTTATATTCTAAATTTTTAGGCAGTTTTGACAGCGGTATCTCTGATACTCATGAAGACAGTCTGTCTCTTTGTACATGGATAAGCCTCTTGTTTACACTGAATGACGCCTCTTCCTAAAGTGATTTCTTTTGAAACCTAGGTGACCTGAAACAGAAAACAGAGATAACTAATGCTGCATCTAAAAATAGTGATAACTAATAGTGGTCTAGAGGCTTTAATCTGTACATAAATAAATTAAAAGGTGAAAATATTTGCCCTAGGTTATGCCCTTAGCTAGTTGAGAAATTCAAACCAGGACTTACTTGGCTTTCTTGAAGCTCAATGATCGTGTTTTCACCAACACCATTTGGATCACAATTATACTAAAGATACGCACACACACACACACACACACACACACACACACACAGACACACACACACATAAATACCAGGGAAAATTTGTTCTGTTTTTGAGGCACAATGTGCTTTTCCTTCTTTCTTTTATTTTCTTTTTCTTATTTTCTCATTCAGAAAGCAGGTCATAAAAACTTTGCTTTCTTGACAGCCAGGGATTCTTGAACATATTTTGCTAAAACTTTATTTGAAAACATGAAGAAGCAAACAGAAAGAAAATTACCTTTTGAGGGGTGAGGACATTTAAATTTAAAAAATAGAACAGGAATGATAGAAAATAAAACTAATATGTGTGACTACATTTTTAATGCAATAAACACTTTAAGGGTCAAATGACAACTTCTCTATACCAGAGTTTATTATAAAGACAGAATCTCATCACAAACAGCTTTCAGATTAAGCTGTTGAGTAGAGGCCTTCTGCCTTAATAAAGGAGAGTTGAGGTTGGGTATGCTTAAATTACAGTTACCTCAGAACAAAAAAAAATCTAGTACATCAGGTTCATTAGCTCATAGAGAAAGGAGTGGTTATGGCAGTTCCACCAAACAAGACAATCCAAATGTGAGACAAAGTGATTAAATAATACCTCCAAGTCAGACACTAAAACATGGTCCTACAAATTGGCAGTGATGTGTGATAACTCAAGACTATTTCATGAAATGATGTATTCGTGGCTTTGGGCCCTGTGCAAGGATTTCTAGTTAATTTAGGCGGGATTTAGGCAGGATTTCATTGGAATACTGTTCTTAGGTGAGAAAAGAAAGAGGCCATTTTTTATGTGGTGTTCCACTCCAAGAGTTATCTTACTTCAAACTATCTTTAGTGGAAATTAGGAAACTTTGAGATTAAGTCTATACCTAAGTAAGCGTGAAATCTGAGAGAGTAAAAATGAATAATATAAAATTTTTTTACCTTTAAATATCTAGATAACTAAAGCAAGGGATATCAGAATTTAAGTTAATTAGTCAATTGCTTCAATTTTCTATTTGACTTAGCTATGTAGATGTGCCCTAAGTAGTTTGATGGACTGTGCAAGTATCTTAATAATGTAATACTAATGTGTGTTCTGACAATGAGTTTCTGTTTGCTTGTTTCTGTTTTTGTGTCCTTTAAGTTCTGGGATACATGTGCAGAACATGCAGGTTTGTTACAGAGGTATACATGTGCCATGGTGGTTTGCTGAACCTATCAACATGTCATTTAGGTTTTAAACCCTGCCTGCATTAGGTGTTTGTTCTGATGCTCTCTGTCCCTTCCCACACCATCCCCTGACAGGCCCTAATGTGTGATGTTCCCTATATTTATTGCAGCACTATTTACAATAGCAAAGACTTGGAACCAAACCAAATGCCTAACAATGATAGACTGAATAGATGATAGACAGGCTTAAGCAACAGCGCCTCTCTGAAATATGCTATTCTTGTGGTAGCAGAGAAAACAATAAAACAAACGACGCACTCACATGATGGCTCTTAAAGCAAGTCACATGACTAAGCCTGACTCTAAAGGAGGAGGCTCAGTCTTCTAAGAGTATTATCTTGGAGAAAGATAATACTCTTGCAGGAGAGCAGCAGATACTTGAGAATAAAATACAATCTACCACAGATCATTTTCTGGGTCATAAATATATTTTTTCTTCCCTTATGTCCCTAAAATACATTCATTCATTCTCCCCTGAAAAAAAGACATATAGTCTCATATAATTGCAGTATTAGACTCAAATCCTGTGACTTTCTGTACCTTCAGTTCTATTTGGACTGAAGATGCAGCTTCTCTTCTCTTGGAAACCTATGAACTAAAGAGACAAGGTGTATGTTCCTCATACATCCAACAGACAAAGTAGAGGAGGGATAGAATAATTATAGTAAACGACCTTATACAGAAAGAATTGGAGGCACCCATAATCACTTGTCTAAAACAATTCTGAAATCATGCTGGACAGATGTTGCAAAAACCCACTATTCTAGGCTTGGGAAATGATGAGGCCCCAGTGGGAAGTCTTGGCTCTTCTCTCTGGTAATCCCTCAATTTTTATCATCCTTGATTCCAAATGAAGACAACACTAGAGTCCTAATAAAAGGTTGAAAACCCTTCTCAGTCTGCTTTCTGCTTTGTAGAATATTGAAACTCTAAAGATCATACTAAGTTCACAGACTTATTGAATCAAACCTGAGGATTCTTTTGGCCATACAACATTCTCAAAACATAAACTGACTTCTTTTTCATTTTACTGTGTTCAATTTTAAATTCAAAAAGCCAAACCTATGTTTATTTTCAAGATTGGCCTTGTTCTGTCTCTCTAGACTTAATCTCAGACACCTTGAGCTTATCAGCTTCTGTGAGAGTATAACCCTAGTCTATTTATCATAATCCATTTTGTCCAAATAAAAGTATTTACCAGGCATCACATCAACAAACAGATAGACCTGTGCCTTCACTCTTGATTTGGTCTTTTCCTCCAGTCTGAGTTTTAATTGGCCCTTGTTGCTCAAAGTATTTTTAATATTATCTTTTACTAGTTGAAGATGGGAAAAAGTTACATCTTTTAAAACTGAAAACAGACCCAAAAACAGTAGGACTATTCTTTAAATGTCATCATTATACTTTTAAAAGTCATAACTTGTAAAATAGATATTATAAAATCCTATTATAAATTGAATTCATTAATTTATACTCACTTATCATGGAATCAAACATACCTGTGCAAGATATAATTTATTATTTCTACAGAAAATACTTGATGAGCACATGAATTCAATAACCTACTTAATTAATGCCACAGCCTCACAGGGGCTTATAGTGCACATTTGGGAACAATAAATTGAGTTAATGTTTTCTCCACATGCAAGAGTAAACTGTACCCAAGGAGACCTAATTTGCCCAATATTACACCGTTTTAATGGTAGAGCTTGTTTTTGGATCATGGCACATAGTCTGATTTTCCTTCCATCAGCAGGACCACACTGTACTAGGGTTGTATATGCAGAAATTTGTGACTATTACCGCTATTATTTTAAATGATGTGAAATTGCCAACAGTTGACTATTTTTGATCTTCAGAAACTCCAACTGCATATAGTTTAACCTAATACTGAAGTAATTTCTCCCACATGTTTTGGAATTGTATTGGTCTGTTCTCATACTTCTATAAAGAAATACCTGAGATCAGGTAATTTATAAAGAAAAGAAGTTTAATTGGTTCATGGTTCTGCAGGCTGCATAGGAAGTACGGCAGCTTCTGCTCAGCTTCTGGGGAGGCCTCAGGAAACTTTCAATCATGGAAGAAGGTGAAAGAAACGCAGGTATGTCTTACATGGCCAGAGCAGGAGCAAGAGAGAGAAGGGGAGATGCTACACACTTTTAAACAAACAACTCTCGCAAGAGCTCTCTCAGTATCAGTAGAGCAGCACCAAGGGGGAAATCTGTTCCCATGATCCAATCATCTCCACTTCGAACATTGGGGATTACAATCTGACATGAGATTTGGATGGGCATACAGATCTAAACCATAACAGGAACTTAGACTATTTTTTCGAGACTCATTCTTTACAACGTGTTAGAAGTATTACACCTGATTCTGGTAATTTATGTGATTATTTTTGTGGTACCCATACACAGGATTAAATCACATTGAATCATGTCACTATGTTGAGATACATCTCTGGAATTGGGAGCACCAAAAAAATTGAGAGCAGGTGAATCAGTGTTCCATATGGTCATTTATAAGCTTTGTCTCTATGTAGGAGGTTCTTGATTGTGATTTCTTACCAAAAATCAACACAGAATTAGAGATGTCTTGTTTGTTTCTTTGTATTGGTTTTCCTAGCATTCTTTGCAGTGGCCATGTTAGTAGGCAGACTTGGGTCTAGAGCACTCATCCCCCAGAATTTACTCACTCATGCCAACCAGGTATAACTACTAAATTAATAACATGTTGGTTCACTCTTTAGAAAATAATCAAACCATTTGCTGCGAAGCTGGGGAGGATTATAAATCTATCTACCTAGGAAGAGACACCAAGGTTGGTGGTTTAATAGTCACAATAGATTCAAGAAAGGGAAGGATGGCTGAGGATACATAAAAGTATAGCAACTCACCACCCCCATAACAAATTATAATAAATGAAACAGTCCTGTAGTGGGAATTATTGCAATTATTTTTCAAATCTTTTGGTTATGTCAATTAGAAAGACTCAGCTTGCTGAGTCTTTCTGCCATTATATCCTAATATTGGTTAACACTATTCCAAAAACGAAAAATAAAAGCTTTATCCTAAGAGGCTCTGTGAACAACAGTACTGGCTTATAATTGTGTCATTTCATTTGTTTTTAAAATTCATATCTATTCATACCAAATAAGACTGATTTTTTGACTTGCATACAATGATATAACATTTGTTTAAAAGTGTATTTATTTAAATGTAAAAGGTAAATCAAATATTAAGGATAAGAAAATCATAAATTTGAGAAACTTTCCTTAGCCTACATCTCAAATCTAGTGCTCAGCAGGAAAAGTTTTCCTCTTAGGATACAGCTGGATATTTTGTGCAAACATTTTAGTAGTCATAATACGCATATTTAGTATGCATAAATCAGGATGACAGAAGTCTCGCAAGCCAAGTAATATTTCTACCTCAAAAGAATATCCCACTAGACATGTATAGAGGTGAATCTTCTGTTTTGTTTTGATTTGTAAATGTTTTTAAAGTAAAATTTATGTATTTCAATTACATAACCAAATACATTTTTACAAATGGAACCACCTGTGTAACCACTGCCCAGGCCACTACGTATATAGAGCACGATCAACATTCTAGAAACATTCCAAGCTTTTTCTCCCCCTAGAGTTAACCACTATTCTTATTTTTCTCACAACAGATTAGGTTCCCTCTTTTAAATTTTTCAAGTGGCATTATTCATTATGTATTCTATTGTGTTTGTTTTTTGTTTAACATTGTATGTGAGATTTGCCCATGTTATTCCATGTAGTGGTGTGGCTTGCCTATTTTAATTGTTATAACATATTCTATTACATAAATATACCTAAATTACCATTTTACTAGTGATGGACACAATGATTTGCCTTCATTTAGGGCTACTGTGAACATTTCTCCATGTATCTTCTGTGAACATGTATGCTGCTTTCTGCTAAGTGTATTTGCTTGGGAGTAGGGCTGTTCGATCACAGAGCAGGTATATATTCAGCTTTAGTCAACCATGCCCCATCAATTTACACACCCAACAGCAATGTATGAGAATTCTATTGTACTACATTCTCACTTGGTATTGTAAGGTTTGGGTTTTTTTTAACCATTCTTATGGGTGGATACACCCAATTCTAAGCATTTGCTCATAAACAGTAGTATGTTTGTAAGAGTTTAATATTCACTAATTTTTTTTCCTGGAATCCAACTGTTACATAAATAAAGGGAAGACTGGATTCTCTTATATTTTAAACTGCCAAGAGTTGTTCACTTAGATAGCAACATCACTCTTGGTCTTTGATCTGTAACAAAACCAACATCCCTATACCAGTTTGCATTTGCCACATGCACAATGTTTCCATGTATAGAAATGACTATAGGAATGACTATTCATTTTGTATGTAAGTCCTATTCTTGAGTTTGCCTGAGGAATTATGCATAGAAATACATTAGAAGTTCATCAAATTATTTTCTTTTTATTGTGCTTTATTTAGGAGATCTAAGACATTATAATTATTCTTTTAATTAGTGTGTAGTTATTTACACATACATATACATATGTATACACATATATGCATTTCAGGAAAGTAAAGAGGACTTTACACGATATTTCTTATTAAAAATGGCATGATTTGTTAAAGGATGCAAAATTAAAGCCATATAGGAGAAACAAATCCTAGTGTTTTATATCACTGTAGGATGACTGTAATTAATAATATATAGTTATAAAAAGCTAGAA
Organism: Cebus imitator; assembly: GCF_001604975.1. Taxonomy (NCBI): domain Eukaryota; kingdom Metazoa; phylum Chordata; class Mammalia; order Primates; family Cebidae; genus Cebus; species Cebus imitator. The sequence goes on from NW_016107410.1 coordinate 2,712,089, forward strand.
GGAGAATATTGAATATTCCCAACACAAGTAAATGATAAATGTTCAAGAGGATGGATATGCTCATTACCTGATCTGATCACTATACATTGTATGCATCAAAAGATTATTATGTAAACCATAAATATGTACAATTATTATATGTCAATTTTAAAAGAAAATGAAAAAATGATTTGTTGATTTGATAGGGTTGAGATTTCTGCTCCAACCAACAAAACTGCCCCTTTGTGAATCATCTGGAGGTAAAGAAGTGTGAGAAAACATGATATCTAAGGGAATCCTGTGAATTAGTATTATTTGGGAAATAAATTCAGTGTAATGCTAATTTATAAGACCCAGCCCCTTCATCCAATTTTAGGTCTCAGTTGTCATCTGCCACATTTTTCATTGTCCCTTCCAAATCAGTCCAAAAGAGTACATGGCACTGTATAAACAGTGCTTTAGTAATTCCTCTGCAACTAGGGATAATTGTCATACTTGGCCACTCACCAATCTGACTTGAAATATCACTTTGCAGCATACATGTACATGCTGCCAAAATGACTATGTTATAATTTCATCCCATGAGACCATAGATAAAGGAGATATGAAGCCTTGATGCTGTCTATGTGAGTTCTCCGGGAACTTTGCCGAAACATTTTCTCTTTAAAAAAAAAAAATCATGTTAAATATTCTTAACTCACTTTAAATGGTTGCCCATGTAAAGTCTGCCTGGTAGAACATAGACAATATACACTGCAAGTAAATTTATTAGTCCTAGGAAAATGACCAATGAGCCAAAGCCCTGGTAAGGATTTTGTTAATTTGGTTATCATGGCTGGGTAACATTTATGCTGGTATATATCTGACAGAGTTAAACAGTGAAAAGGTGGAAACCCAGCCTGGAAATTTCCAGCAAGAGAAAAAGAAAGAGAGAACAAGAGGAATCAGTGTAAATGAAACTGATGCTACAGCAACAGAAGTACATTGATCATCTGAAGTCATGCTATTTTCTTAATACATAAAGCCTCAGTTGAGCAGTATGAAATTAACCCCAAAACCTTCAATTTGACTGGAACTTTTAATGTTTAATTTTACAGAAAAAGAGTTGAATTATAAAATAAAAAGGAACAATTAACAGATAATTTTTTGCCTATGACAAGAATGAAGAAATCAGGAAGCATGCTTGTCAAATTTATGCATAATACTGCTAAAACACTATATACCAGAATTGGGATCCAAAGTGATTCTGACAAGCTGAATCTCTGGACCAGTGGTTCATAACCCTGGCTGCACATTATTATCAGCTGGGGAGCTTTAAAAGACCAGCTATGCCTGGGACCTAACCTCTGAAGTTCTAATTTAATTAATCTGGGTTAGGGCCCAGGCATCAATAGTTTTCAAATGCTCCCCAGGTGATTCTAAAGTAGTCAGGGTTGAGACCACTGCCTTAAAGCATGCCAAGGTTCACCTTTGTAAAGGGTTGGATACTTTCACCGTCAGAAGTAAGTGATGGGCAGGCGACTGAGAGAAAGTAACAATGCAGGACACAGCTGCTGTCTTACACTGGAAAGAAGATTCAGACATATAGCCAAAATCCACAGTCAATCGTGATGGATAACATAACTGAATTTTTCACAAGCCATACACTGAGTCAAGATGCAAAACCATGGGAACAGTAAACTCCCATTTGCCTTTATTAAAAAAAAAAAAATAGGGCCAGGCTCAGTGGTGTACACCTGTAATCCTAGCACATTGGGAGGCCAAGGTGAAAGGATCACTTGAGGTCAGAAGTGTGAGACCTGCCTGGCCAATATCGTGAAATCTTGTCTCTACTAAAAATACAAAAATTAGGCATGGTGACACGCACCCGTAATCCCAGCTACACCTGAGACTGAGGCATGAGGCATGAGAATTGCTTAAACCTGGGAGGCAGAGATTGCAGAGGGAGGTTACAGTGAGCCAAGATTGTGCCACTGCACTTCAGACTGGGAGACAGAGCAAGACTCCAACTCAAAAAAAAAAAAAAAAATTGGGGAGATAGATAGATGTAGATAGATAGATAAATAGATGGATAGATAGTAGATCGATTCATGAATATACATGGAACATTTTGTGAAGGATGCCCCAAAAAAGTAAATGATGGCTACATCTAGAAGGTAGGGTAAGAGGAAGACTTATTTTTATTTTACAATTGTATAATAACCTGAACTTTTCCTCTATTTTTACTATGAATATGTGTTATAATGATTTTTAAAATATTATCTATGGCCCCAAATTTGTTCCATCTGTTTTATTTTTCTCTGAAAAAAATACTTAGGACATTTTTAGATAATGCCCTTTGTCCATTGCTCATTTCCTTATGCATACCTTAAACGGAGTTCTGCTAATTATCCCTGCAAATTGGGATAGAGACTTGCTGAAGACAAGGCCAATCCAAAATGTTCTAACTGGGAATATTTTCCCGAAGAAAATTAAAGCTTGGGAGTGGGCTACCTGGGGTCATAGTTATAGATATCCTTGGGGCTGTCCAATTATACTGTATGTGTGTTGGGTTTATGGATGGGCTACAGAGAAGCCTATGAATGCTGTGAGCTAAGATGATAGGGATAAAATAGAACTGCCATTAGTTTGCAAACCCTCCTCTTTCTGTAGCTCCCTTGAGTTGCCAGAGCTGTATAAAACTTTTAGCTCTCTAGGCCATTGATCAAGTTCACCTTTGATGTTTTTGTTAAACATATATCCCTGGAGCAGAAATGTAGGCAATACTGGGGGTGGGAGAAGAACAGACTGCCCAGCCTCTCACTCCAATCTCCTACACACTTACTCCTTCACTCAGGAGGCTCCTTGCCCCAAATTACCCGCTAACAAAACCACCTTTCCTTTCATAGAGTAGAGAAAGCACCAGTCAAGGGACTAAAAACGCCTGGGAACAACTGCTAATTTTATTGTGTAGTTGCATAACCTTAGGCTACACACTTCACACGTGAAAGGAGGAAGCTTAGAAGGATGAATTCCAGCTTTTCACCTGTATTCCACATCTTTAGAGGGTGCTTACATTTAGTAGAATATTAGCTTTTATAATAGTAGATATTATGTTCCCAACCTCAGTCTACTTGAAAATAGTGGCTTAGGAAATCTAGACCCAGAACAGAGAAATAGAATCCCATGTAATTCAGGCATCAAATATCATCTTATGAAATGGCATTCTGTGCTCATCCATGAAACAAATTCCTCTTCTCAGTTGTTCATCAGGCCTGGAGAAGTAGAAACCCAAACCATTACAATCTCCACATTGCCACAACAAAATTTGCTGTTGTATTCCAAATACTGAATCTTCTTGTTATATTTAAGGGTTTTATAAGTGCCTGTTCAGATTTATCTGAATTCAGAAAATATAGTAAACAAAACTGCAGAAATATGTAAGCTGCCTTGAGATCCTCAGTTCATATTCTATTAATAAAGTGTAAAGGAGAAATCAAGTCCCTTTCAAACAAAAAATCTTGATTGTTTTGAAATTTTCCTTTGGAAATGACAGTTTACAACTTAGATTAAAAAGTGTCTGAGAAATAATCATTTTCATGACTTGACTAGAAGAGGGACAGTTTACTGAAGAGATGATTAGTATGAAGAAATCAATTTTATTCTTGAGAAAAACAGATACCAATAAATCCATGTTCATGCATTTTAACAAAATTGTATGTTAAGTGTTTTCACGAGAAACATCATTACCAATCAAATGGATTTTAGTTTCTAGAATTTTATCAGAAGTTATTATCTGACCCAAAAGAGAAAATGCTAAAATGGGATCAAAGGAAAAAAATCACATCGTGATTTACAACTCCTATTTTCTGATCAGACTTACAAATCCAACCAAAGTGTTTAATCAATATAGAACACTTAAAAATGATGTCAGCTATAGAATGCTTTTACCTGAAAGCAGTGCTTAAACTAATTTCCTGTTAAAAAATAAAGTAAATTTTTTTAAAAACCTTATTTCTCTGTAGCATTTATTTCTCTAAATTAAATCTAATATCTAAGACATTGCAACAAATTTAACCTGCTTCTCTAATTCTTATTGAAGAAGCTGCATAAAATACAAGAATAAATATTCAAAAATAGCTGCCTACATATTTACAGGCTGATTTGTGGGACTTTGAATGGACAGGGCCTCTGTCTTTGCATTTAGATGCCCATATTTCACTTGGACTTATCGGAGGTAACCAGCAACTGCTGGGAATACTGCAGTTATTTTCCAGGTGTACAGCACTGAATCAAGAGCATTCAGTTTCCTCTATGTTGATGTTTAGAAATTAGGCCACCTTCGTTCAAAAATAGAAAGCCGAGAAGGCTTGTGGCCTAAGTCAATAACATCATGAAGGGTACAAATAAAGCAGAAATAAATCGAGTCACTAAAACCTGGACTATATCAGCTTTAAGGTCATCTTTTAAAGTTTAAAAATGTCAGAATGACTAAAAGGAAGTGAATAGTCAATAGCAAGATTACCAGGATGATGGATCTAATAAGAAAAAAAAACAGTTTCTACAGGCATTTAATCTATTGATGATTTAGCCACAAAGTAGTTATTAGGGAAAATTTGTGTTGTTTTTTAGATCAATATCAGTAGCGGTATCAGGTACTTGACATGAGAATTCTTTTAATTCTCACAAAAGCTCTGAGCAACTATTTCTATCTTTAGTTCACAAATAATGAGGTCAAAATGTTAAGTGAATTGCACTAGGTCATATGGTAAGTGATGGAGCTAGGATTTGAACCCAATTCAATCTGCTTCCAGAGCCCATAAGCTTTCTTTTAAGTTAGTCTGCCACTTAAAGAGAAGTGACATCTCTGAAACACAAAATACTTTTTGGGACCACTGTCAGATTCAATTATCTATTATTGGTATAATGCTGTAATAGCTAAAACTGCAAAACACTGTTGGCTTAAAATAATAAATATGTATTGTTGCCCACCATTCTGTGGGTCAGGTAGGCAGCTTTACTGGTCTTGGCTAAACCCGGCTAAAGTAATCAAGTCTAATTGTATGTCGGTGGTCAACTAGCAGGGACGGTGACTGATCTAGAATTATCTCAGCTGGGATAATTTATCTCTTTTTTCATAAGGTCATTTGTCTTTCCATAGGCTAGCCTGGGATTGCTTTCATGACAAACAGTTCTAAGAATGAGAATGGAAGCAGGTAAGGCCTCTGGATACGTAGGTCCTAAAACGACACACTGATTCTTCTGCAATATTTTATTAGCAACGGCAAGTCAAAAAGCCAAATCACATTCAAAGGAGAAGGACAAAGATTCTACCTTTGGGCTGGGCACAGTGACTCATGCCTGTAATCCCAGCACTTTGGGAGGCCAAGGCGGGTGGGTCACCTGAGGTCAGGAGTTCAAGATCAGCCCAGCCAACATGGTGAAACCCCATCTCTACTAAAAGTACAAAAATTAGCTGGGCATGGTGGTAGGTGCCTGTAATCCCAGCTATTCAGGAGGCTGAGATATGGGAATCACTTGAACCCGGGAAGTGGAGGTTGCAGTAATCTGAGATGGTGCCACTGCACTCCAGCCTGGGTGACAAGAGTGAAACTCCATCCCCAAAAAAAAAACAAAAAAAGGATTCTACCTTTATATAGGAAGAGCTGCAAAGACACATGGCAAAGGGCATGTAAAAGAGCAGTGAACAGTTAGAATCATTTCTGCAATTAATCTACCACAGAGATAAAAAGAACAGCAGTGTAAACTAGGTCTATTTTCTCATCTATTTGTTTATTCATTCAATAAATAGTAATTGATTCTTACTATGGTTAAGGAACCTTACCGGTACTGAGAATTACAGTGGTGAATAAAACAGATAGAAATTCCTTCTCTGCATCCATTGAGATAATCATGTGGGTTTTGTCTTTGGTTCTGCTTATGTGATGGATTATGTTTATAAATTTGAAACAGCCTTGCTTCCCCAGGATGAAGCCAACTTGATCGTGACTGATAAGCTTTTCGATGTGCTGTTGCATTCAATTTGCCAGTACTTTATTGGAGATTTTTGCATCAATGTTCATCATGGATATTGGCCTGAAATTTTCTTTTTTAGTTGTGTCTCTGCCAGGTTTTGGTATCAGGATGATGTTGGTCTCATAAAATGAGTTAGGAGGAATTCCTTCTTTTTGTATTGTTTGGAATAGTTTCAGAAGGAATGGTACCAGCTCCTCTTTGTACATCTGGTAAAAGTCTGCTGTGAACCCATCTGGTCCTGGACTTTTTTTGGTTGGTACGCTATTAATTGCTGCCTCAACTTCAGACCTTGTAATTGATCTATTCAAGGATTCAACTTCTTCCTCGTTTAGTCTTGGGAGACTTTAAGTGTCCAGGAATTTATCCATTTCTTCTAGATTTACTGGTTTATGTGCATAGAGGCATTTGTAGTAATCTCTGATAGTAGTTTGTATTTCTGTGGAATAGGCATTGGTATCCCGTTTATCATTTTTTATTGCATCTATTCAATTCTTCTCTTTTCTTTTTTATTAGTCTGGCTAGTGGTCCATTTTGTTGAACTTTTCAAAAACCAGCTCCTGGATTCATTGATTTTTTAAAAGGGTTTTTTTTTGTCTCCATCTCCTTCATTTCTGCTCTGATCTTAGCTATTTTTTGTCTCCTGCTAACTTTTGAATTTGTTTGATCTTGCTCCCCTAGTTCTTTTAATTGTAACAATAGGGTGTCGGTTTTAGATCTTTCCTCACTTCTCAAAATTCAACAGCCCTTTATGGTAAATACTCTCAATAAACTAGATATCGATGGAATGTATCTCAAAATAATAAAAGATATTTATGACAAACCCACAGCCAATATCATACTGAATGGGCAAAAAATGGAAGCATTCCCTTTGAAAACTGAAACTAGATAAGGTTGCCCTCTCTCACCACTCCTATTCAAAATAGTATTGGAAGTTCTGGCCAGAGCAATCAGGCAAGAAAAAGCAATGAAGGGTATTCAATTAGGAAAAGAGGAAGTCAAATTGTTTCTATTTGCAGATGACATGATTGTACGTTTAGATGACCCCATCATCTTGGCCGAAAATCTCAAGATGATAAGCAACTTCAGCAAAGTCTCAGGATACAAAATCAATGTGCAAAAATCACAAGCATTCCTGTACACCAATAACAGACAAACAGAGAGCTAAATCATGAGCAAACTCCCATTCACAATTGCTACAAAGAGAATAAATTACCTAGGAATCTAACTAACAAGGAACGTAAAGGACCTCTTCGAGGAGAACTACAAACCACTGCTCGAGTAAATAAGAGAGGACACAAACAGATGATAAGACATTCCATGTCTATGGTTAGAAAAAATCAATATTGTGAAAATGGCCATACTGCCTAAAGTAATTTATAGATTCAATGCTATCCCCATCAAGCTACCATTAACCTTCTTCACAGAATTGGAAAAAGCCACCTTAAATTTCATATGGAATCAAAAGAGATCTTGCATAGCCAAGATAATCCTANAAAAAAAAAAAAAGCTGGAGGCATCATGCTACCTGACTTCAAACTATACTACAAGGCTACAATAATAAAAAAAAGCATGGTATTGGGACCAAAACAGAGATACAGACCAATGGAACAGAACAAAGTCCTTGGAAGTAATGCCACACATTTATAACCATCTGATCTTTGACAAACCTGACAGAAACAAACAATGGGGAAAGGATTCCCTGTTTAAAAATGGTATTGGGAAAACTGGCTAGCCATGTGCAGAAAGCTGAAACTGGACCCTTTCCTTATACCTATACAAAAATTAACTCCAAATGGATTAAAGATTTAAGCATAAGAACTAACATCATAAAAACCCTAGAAGAAAACCTAGGCAATACCATTCAGGTCATAGGCAAGGACTTCATGACTAAAATACCAAAAGCAATGGCAACAAAAGCCAAAATAGACAAATGGGATCTAATTAAACTTAAGAGTTTCTGCACAGCAAAAGAAACAATCATTATAGTGAATTGGCAACCAACAGAATGGGAAAAAAATGTTGCAATCTACCCATCTGACAAAGGGCTAATATCCAGAATCTACAAAGAACTTAAACAAATTTACAAGAAAAAAACAACCTCATCAAAAAGTGGGCAAAGGATATGAACAGACACTTCTCAAAAGAAGACATTTATGCAGCCAACAAACATGCAAAATGCTCATCATCACTGGTCATTAAAGAAATGCAAATCAAAACCACATTGAGATGCCATCTCATGCAGGTTAGAAGGGTGATCATTAAACAATCTGGAGACTACAGATGTTGGAGAGGATGTGGAGAAATAGGAATGCTTTTACACTGTTGGTGGGAGTGTAAATTAGTTAGACCATTGTGGAAGACAGTGTGGGCAATTCCTCAAGGATCTAGAAATAGAAATACCTAGCAACAGACCTAGCAATCCCATTACTCAGTATATACCCAAAGGATTATAAATCATTCTGTTATAAAGACACATGTACACGTATGTTCACTGCAGCACTGTTTACAATAGCAAAGACCTGGAACCAACCCAAATGCCCATCAATGATAGACTGCATAAAGAAAATGTGGCACATATTGCACCATGTCCCCTTTGCAGGGACATGGATGAAACTGGAAACCATCATTCTCAGCAAACTGACATAAGAACAGAAAACCAAACACCTCATGTTCTCACTCATAAGTGGGTGTTAAACAATGAGAACACATGGACAAAGGGAGGGGAACATCACACACTGGGGCCTGTTGTGGGTTGGGAGGCTAGGGGAGGGATAGCAGTGGGTGGGGGGATTTGGGAGGTATAAATTAGGAGAAATACCTAATGTAGGTGACAGGAGGATGGAGGCAGCAAACCACCATGGCATGTGTATACCTATGTAACAATCCTGCACAATCTGCACATGTACTCCAACACTTAAAGTATAACAATAATAAAATAGATAGAAATTCCTTTCCAAATGAAGTTTAAATTCTAAAAGGAAGACAGGCAGTATGCAAAATAAATAATTAAAATGGTTAGTGTATATATTAGTCAACTCATACTGACATAAACAAAGCCAAATAGAGTGGGTTGTTTAAACCCAGAATTAATTTTCTCACGGTTCTGGAGGCTGGAAGGGCAAGATCAAGGTGTCAGCAGGCTTGTTTTCTGGAGAGGCCTCTCTTCTTGGCTTGCAGATGGTTGTCTTCTCACTGTGTTCTCAAGTGGTGTTCTCTCTGCATGTGTGCTCCTGGTATATCTCCCTCTTCCTACAAGCACAGCAATTATATAGAATTAGAATCCCACACTTATGACCTTATTTAACCTTAGTTATCTCTTTAAAGTCCTATCTTTAACACCAGGGATTAGAGCTTTGACATATGAATTTGGCAGGGAGAGGGCACAATTCAGCCCATACAGTATATTAAATAATAAAACATAAATAAGAGAAAAACACAAGATGTGAGACATAAACTGATGGCTGTGGAAAACTTTAGATAGAATAGCCAGGAGATTACTCACTGAGAACGTGACATTTGAAAGGTGGATCTGGTTATGTGACTATCAGAGAAGAACCCTTCAGGCAGAGGGAACAATAATTTTAAAAGGCCCAAAGAGCCCCAGGGCATGCCTGCCTGGTTTATATGGAGGCATAGGAGGAGAGGCCTGAAGATGGAAAGAGCATTAGAGTGTGGGGTGAAGCTTAAAGGTCCAGATCAGACAGACAATAGTGAGGATTTACTTTTACTCAGAAATGCAATGAGTAATCATTAGAGGCTGATGAGCAGATTTAAATAACCTGATTTATGCTTCCTGACATCTTCAACAAAATAGAGGGTTGAGAATAACCTAGGTGAAAAGTTAGAAGCTGTGCTACCAGTGAGGTTGGTGAAAACGAATTGAATTCTGGTTATATTTAGAACCTAGCCCTACAGGCTATGCTGACAGAGCAGGTGTGGGATGTGATAGAAAGAGATGTTGCTATGGTTTGAATGTCTCGCAAAGTTTATATGTTAAAAACATAATCCCCAATGCAACAATGTGGAAAGGCAGGATTTTTAGGAGGTAATTAAGTCATGAGGGCTCTGCCCTCACAAATAGACTAATGCTGTTAACACAGGAGTGGGTTCCTTCTCTTGCTCACATCCTTTCTTGCCCTTCTGACTTCTGCCATGGGATGACACATTAAAAAGGCCCTCAAAAAATGTAGGCCCCTTAACTTTAGACTTCCCAGCCTCCAGAGCCATAAAGAAAAAAAAATATCTGTTCTTTATAAATTACCCAGTCTTAGATATTCTGTTATACTTGCACGAAAGAGACTAAGACAGAATTGAAAATGTGAAAGTGGTTTTGGAACTGAGTAACGGGTAGAGGCTGGGAAAATTTGGAAGAGGAGGCTAGGAAAACGCCTAGATTGCCATGAACCGAGTGCTAAAGGTGATTCTGGTGAGGGCTCAGAAGAAGACAAAAGCCATAGGGAGAACCCGAATCTTAAGGATTACTTACATGGTTGAGATTAGAATTTTGGTAGAAATACAGACAGTAAAGGGCTTTCTGAAGATGTCTGAGATAAAAATAAGAAAAAAGTATTGAAAATTGGAGTAAAGGCCATCCTTGTTATAGAATTGCAAAGAATTTGGTGGAATTATTCCCATATCCTAGGACTTTGTGGAAAGTAGAATGTAAGAGGAATGAACTATAATATCTGGCAGAAGAAACATCTAAGCAGCAAAGGGTTCAGGTGCTGCTGGGCTTATTTTTGCCACTTACAATAAAATGAAAGAAAAGATAAATGACTTAAAAGCAGATCTTATAATTAAAAGGGAAACAGAATGGGAAGATTTGGAAAACTCTCAGCTTGACCACGTAAAGAATAAAAAATTTTCTTTAGAAGAGGATGCTAAGGGTGTAGCCAAGCAACCATTTGCTAAAGACACTAATATAACTAGAAGGAAGGCAAGTTCTATTCATTAAAACAATAAGAGAATGACCACAAAGGTATTTCAGAGATCTTCAAGGCCAGCTAAAACCTTGAGATCAAAGTTTCCAGGGAGACATCTGCAGGACCTCAGCATCAGAGGATCTGCACATTTGAACTCTACTCCCCAAATTCCAGTGCAGCACTCCTTGGCTGCCCCAGCTGCGGCTTAAGTAGGCCCACATTCAGCTCAATCCACCACTCTAGAAGGTATAAGCCATAAACCTTGTCAGTATCCATGAGGTTCTAATTCTGCAGGTTTTGTAGAATTCAAGAGCTGTGGGGCCATGGCAGCCTCCACCTAAATTTCAAAAAGGATAACTTTCTTCCTTTCTGGAAGAGAGATCCAAGATGGCTGATCACTAGCAGCTCGGGATTGCAGCTCCCACTGAAAGCGCAGAGAACAAGAGGATGCCACACTTTCAGATCAATTTTTGTTGCTCACGCACCAGGAGATTCCCAGCGGAGGAGCCCCATGGGTCGCCAGCACGACTCTTGAGGCCGGTGAGGCGGTTTTGCCGCTGCCTTGCTGCGGCGCTTCTTGGTGCAGAGTCAGAAAAGCACCATCAGTCTTAAAGCCACTGTTTTGGCTGGCGCAGCGGGTTGCTCAGATTTTAGTGCCAGAATCGACAAGTTGGACATCCATTCAGAAACCCAACTATAAAGACGGTAATTATAAAGACCACAGATGGATAAATTTATAA
>NW_016107410.1:2726259-2799858 GCF_001604975.1 Cebus imitator
TGCAAGTGAATAACTTGTTTAACTTTACAGGCTTACACTTAGAAGATATTTACTCCAAGGCAAATCATGCCTTAAGTCTTGCCCATATTTGATTTAGATGAGACTCTAGACTTTGGACTTCTTAATTATTTTTTTTCTAGAACAAGTTAAGACTTTTGGAACTACTGGGATGAAATGAATATTTTTTTGCATATGAGAAAGACAAGAATTGAGCCAGAAATAGATTGGTATGGTTTTAATGGGTCCCTTAAAATTTGTGTGTTGGAAACGTAACTTCCAATACAGCAGTGTTGAGAGATGGGACTCTAAATAATGTGTTTAGGTCGTGAGGGCTCCTTCCCCATGAAGGAATTAATGATATTATTGCAGGAGTGGGTTTGTGATAAAAGGATAAGTTCAGCCCCCCCACCTTTCCTCTCTCCTCACACACGCTCTCTTATTTTTCTGCCTTCTGCAATGGGATGAAATACCAAGAAGGCACTTGCCAGATATGAGCCCCCAGCCTTGGACTTCCCAGCCTTCAGAACTGTGAGAAACAGATTTCTGTTTGTTTGTTTTTTTTTAATTACCCAGTCTCAAGCATTTTGTTATAGCAGCACAAAAGGGCCTATGACAATGTCAAAGATGATGATAAGATTTTTGGCCTGGATAACGTGAAGGAATAAAATTGTCATTAATGAAATAGGGACAACTATAGAAAAAAATGTAGGAAAAATCACTGTTATCTGCTGGTTTGTTTTCTTTGTTTAGATGGTTGTTTTTATCTGCTTAATTGGTGATAAGAATATCAAGAGCTCAGTTTTGGACATTTATTGTTAAGATGGCTGTGCCAGGGGTCCCCAAGACTGTCCCTAACTTCAAAGATTCCCTGAAAGAACTCACAGGATGCAGAATGTAGTTTAACTCATGGCTAGGACTCATTACAGTGAAAGGATACAAAGTAAAGTAAAAAAAAAGGAAAAGGCAGATGGGAATGAAGTCCAGAAGCAACTAGGTGCACGTTTCTAAGACTCCTCTTCTAGTGGAAACACACAGGACAAACTTCATTCCTTCCTCTGAACAAGTTGTGGCAACATTTGCAAAATGTTGTGTTATGAGAGAAGCTCGTTAGAGGCTCAGTGGCCAACATTTGTATTGAAGACTGGCACAGGCATCCTCTGCCTGGCATGTACCAAAATCCTAGGCTCCCAAAAGGAAATTACATGTTCAGTATAAACCACAATGTTTGTACAATTTAGACACAGCGAGTTACTCTGGTTTATCAGTTAACTGGTGACTGGGAACACTTTAAAAGTCAAGTTCCAATGCCAACCAAGGGTCAACCATTCAAGGAAACCTTCCTAAAGATGACTGTCTCAGGTTTGCTGTTTTAACTCTTTTCTGCATAATATCCTTTGGCCATATTCGTGTAGATATCAAGTAGAAAGCTGTCTATACATATTTTTAGTTCAGGGGAAAATTCTGGGCTGAAGTTATGCATTTGGGATTCATCAGCATGAAGATGGTACTTAATAATGATACTAGCTAAGGTCTGCTAAGGCGGAGAACAATAGATGTTCATGAACCGAACTCTGGGACACATTAACATTTAGGGGTCAGAGAAATAAGAAGAAACAAGCAAAGGAGGGGAGAAAAAAGTAACAAGAAACTGTGAAGTACGTAGAAGTAAACAAATAAGATGAGCAGGACCCTAAGCCATCCTGGAAACAAAATGAAGAAAATGTTTTATAAACTACAACTCAAGTTAGGTGAGGAGTGAGAAATGATGCTGGATTATGTGTTGATGCTTATAGATAGTTCACAGTACTTATTTGAAACATTTTGGTAATACTTAGCTTAGTATGCCCCTGGCTCTTTAGTTCTTACAGTGCATTGTACAATGATCGGAAACATATATATGGTTGATGAAAATGAATAAAGCAAGCATAATCCTGGCACTACTCACTCTGTCTCCATCAACCAGCCCTCAATGAGCACTTGACAAAGTCAGTTACAGAGAAACTAGTGTTAGGATTATTGAGAACCAAGCAGAAAGAGAGCTGCCTGCATATGAAGGAAGAATAATCCAGCCAAGTGGAGAAGAAAGAATGAAGACATAAGCTGCTAAATGACTGAATGCATTCAAATTGCTTTGTCTAATGCCTGCACTATAAATGCTGCCATATTTATCATATTTAGCATCCTCATCAACAACAAAAACATCAGCTTTATCCAGAACTGATCTAGTTAAATCTCACAGAAAGAGAAATGAATCACAATATGATTTAGACTTCCAAGGTCTTCAAGAAGCAGATACTACATTCTTATTCTGTACCAAATCCCAGTGTAACACTCTACAGTTAGTATCCCTGAAATTACTTATACCATATTCTTAAAAAAAAAGAATTCTATCTACTTTGTCCTGATTCTTGCCAGTTTACAAAGTCCCAGCTTTATCTGTTTATTGGACTGGCTAGGGCATACTTTGGGGACATCTCTAAGAATCTGAGTGCTTCATTAAACACTGCACTAGAGACACCTAATACTACTCCCACCTTGCACTTAATATGTCCTCCATTAATCATAGATATTCAAATACTAAATGAAAGAACTAACTAAAGAATTAGAATCATCCATTGAAATTGATTTTGTCTGTTTCTTTTCTGTCTCCCTTCTTTCCTTCTCTGTCTCTCTCCCTCTCTCCCTCTCTCCCTTCCCTTTCTAGCTCTCTTTTTTGTTCTCTTTGTTCTTTATTTTTCTCTCTTCATGTTGCTGTTACAGGGAATTTTAGGATATATTCATTATTAGACTTGGGCAGTCAGGTTGAGTGCCCAAGGATTGCTATAAACACTGACATATTTCAGAGCAGTGATTTTGAAATTGTGGGTTGCAACTCATTCATTTATTGTATTGTAGCATCTTTTATATATTTTATTATGTGAAATAGAATAAAATAGTTTAGCCTAAGCTAGTCTAGAAGAGAAATAAAAAGATAAGAAAATAAAATACTACAGTACATTTTATGTAGTAAGAGTAAACACTATTTCTTGGAATTTGCTTGAGTGTGTGTGCATGCATGTGTGTGCGTGCGTGTGTGTGTGTGGGTGTGTGTGTATACTGGCTGGTAATGAAAATGTATTTCACGTTTGGTCATGGTTCAAAACATTTGAGAAACACCACTCTAAAGAAACTGCAGAAAATAATCCTTTCATAAAGCATAAGGTCATTTTCTTTATAATCAGCCTAACCCAAAGCCAGAAATGTATAATAAAGAAACAAAGCATAATAAATACTCCTGCTGTGATTTCCACATGGGTTCCAGAAGCTGCAGAAGGGCCCACTGTGTGAGGTCTCATCCTGTTGTTATTTCAAAATGCCCGGCTTACGTTTAATTTAAGCATTTTCACAGTGCACAATTGGTTCCTTTTACTATCTGAATCAGAGCTGGTAAATATTCCCAATTCATAACAGTAGGCTTAGCATTTTATTCAAACCTCAATGGATCCTCATAGTCTTCGAGCAGCATTTGTGAACATCTTGGGCATGATTAGTACATTATCTGGCTGGAAAGACAGTTTGAGGTCTGGAAGGAGACATATGCCAAATCAAATTCCCTAACAGGAGGCTCAGTGGACATAAATTTTGAAAATCAGAATTGGTACAGTATCGAGTTAGTGATATATTGTTTGCCTTCAGACATAAGAGCTCCTAAGAAGTCAAGGGCTAGTTACAGTATGTGGGAAAGATCACAAAATTCCAGACAAAAAATCCAGCTATTCCCCTACAGACTTGCCTCCTGAAAGTGCATGAGATTTATCTACCTCCTAAGTTTTCAATCTGATGCTCAGGTCCAATGAGAGCTGCTGTCTTGTTTTGTGAGGCCGAAAGTGCTTTGTAACTAAAAATTGGGTGATTTCACATGAAATTCATATCCTAGCTTTTCTTTTTATTTTTTAATTGACAAATGATAGTTGTGTATATTTGTGGGTACAATGTGATGTTTTACTATGTGTATACATTGTGGAATGATTGACTCAAGCTAATTAGCATATTCATCACCCCATCTACTTACCGTTTTTTGTGGTGAGAATATTTAAAATCTACTCCTTTATTTTTGAAATGTGCAGTACATTATTGCTAACCACAGTGACAATGCTGTGTAAAAAATTACTAAAATTTATTCCTTCTAACTCAAACTTTATGTCCTTTGATCAACATCTCCCCTTTCCTCATTTCTACCTGTCTCCCCACCTCTGATAACCACTATTCTACCCTCTATTTCTAAGAGTTTGACCTTTTTAGACTCCATGTTTAAGTTAAGGCTTGTGTTTCTGTGCCTGGTTTATTTTATTTAGCACAACATCTTCCAGGTTCATCCAAGTTGTCACAAATGACAGGGTTTCCTTTTTTCTTTTTCCTTTTTCTGGATAGTAATTTTCCATTGTGTGTGTGTGTGTGCATTCTTGATCCATTCATCAATTGATGGTATTCCTGGCTTTTCATAGAAAATATCAGAATATATAGCAACTGGGCTGACATTTGTATAATGGCAGTAAGTAGCTGGGTCTCTGGAAGCAGCTCTCTTATTTACAAAGGCAAACCTTCTCCAACTGCTCAATACAAGAATATTCATCTACACCTGCTTCATTCTCTTGCTTTACTAGCCTGGTCTCATGAAGATTTTAATTGGCTCTCCATAATCTACCAACATGCATCTAATTAGGGCAGACCACTTAGAAAGAGAGATGGGTAGGTACTACTGGAGGGGTTATACCTGGGAGATAATTGAGTCAACAGTTTTCACAAGTATCTTGTTTCTCATTCTAAGCACATAATTTCCTGTTCATTATAGTTGCTCAGAAAATGAGTGTGGATCACTGTTTTACAGATAAATACAGTGGGTAGTGGAAATCAGAAGGCCAAGCATTCTGGCAGGGAGAAGCCTGGAAAATATCATAATAATCCTCTTCCCACACAAATACTTTCCTCACCCATGAACCCAGTTTTCATGCCACTTCTAAGTTGAAAAAAAAATCAGATGTGTATTTTTCTAGCTGTTATTGCTTATAGAAAATTAAGGAGCCCAAATTATAATGTTAGAAGAAGAATGCCTTCCTCTTCAATATTACTCAAATGTCTCATGGGTTCTTCTGAACAAGAAGCCTTTATTCATGATCTGCAGCCTAAAATCACTTTTCTCATTCCCAAATTGGTTCAAATGGCCTCTCATCACATGATTTCCCAGTCCTGATACCTCTGCTGACATCTGCTTCCTTTTCTCTGGATCATGGTAGCTGTTCCTGCCTTTTCCACTCTCTGGTGAGGAAAGGACACTTATTATAAGCTCTTTTTCTTGATTGTGCTTTCTGCACTGATTCATCCAATAAATATTAATTTGACATTTGGAAGACAGTAAACTAATCACTATCAAGCTTATAAATGTATGAAACCTATGCCTTACCTTCATAGAAGTGGCATTCAACTGTAAATAACACCCAGCGTTCACACAGTGACCAGTTCAAAATGCAGCAGTTAATGAATGGGTCCCAAGAAAATGCGTATGAAATAAATTATTAAACACAGAAAGTGAATGACTGAATAAGTGAATAAGTAAACAGATGAACTGAGGAACGATGCATTTCTGTGTCCTTTAAAGTTTTCATGTTTGTTTGTTTGTTTGTTTGTTTGAGACTGAGTTTCACTCTTGTCGCCCGGACTGCAGTGCAATGGCACAATCTTGGTTCATTAAAACCTCTGCCTCCTGGGTTCAAGCAATTCTCCTGACTCAGCCTCCCAAGTAGCTGGGATTATAGGAGAATGCCACCATGCCCAGCTAATTTTTGTATTTTTAGGAGAGACAGAGTTTCACTATGTTGGCCAGGCTGGTCTCAAATGCCCTCCTCAGCCTCCCAAAGTGTTGGGATTACAGGCATGAGCTGCCATGCCAGCTGTTTTTATTTTTTTTTTAATTTTATATTTGCACCATGATGTGTTAAGCTACATTCACAGCCCTGAACTGCTCCAAATCTGAAAGTGCTGTATTACACTACTCTATGTCTGTAGCTTCCATGGTAACAAGAATAAATCAAGAATAAGAAAAGAAAGGCAGCCGGACATGGATAAGAAAGCATGGAGGATCAGAAATTCAAAGACTGCTTCTGGGTGCAGAATTTGTCACTAACTGGCTTCATGTAACTGTAAATTTTATGAAGATGGCTTATTGATCTACATTATGTCTCAGTTTCCTCAAGTTCAGAGTAATAAGAGTAGATTAGCACCAATTTCAGAATCCTTCCAGCAGTTACTTATTATAATCCTAATTAGACTTGTGAGCACTGGGGATAGGATTTCCCTGACATTTAAAGCATCGAAAAAAAAAAAAAAAAAAGATAATTCCAAATTTATTTTTAAAAGAAAGAGAACAATTTCACCACCAGTTTTTGTTTTTGTTGTTTGGAATTTTTCCCGCTAGTGGCTTCTGTTGCATGGTGCTGATAATAATCAGAAAATGCACCTTTGCTTAACTTGCAGATATAAAATGACAAACCTATTCACTCTTTTATTCATATTCTTTGATCTGATCAATCAGGGTAGGGGCTTGCTGCTTTTTGAACTGGATTTGGATAATTTGACTTAGACTTTTTTTTTTAAAGATAGACTTGAGTTGGTTTATTTATTCAACCCATACCTCGCTCAGAGGAATATAATAGGCAGTTCTAGAAACTATCCTAGAATGAGAGTCATTATTTATAAGAGGAATAGCATGTTTTATAATCACCAGGAGGGCTGTTCAGACATGGGCTGTTGGGTCCCACCCCCAGAGTTTTTGATTCAATATCTTTGGAGTGGAACCTCGTAATTGTATTTGTTATTACTTCCCAGATGAGGTGGATGCTGGCAGTGAAGGAACCACACCTGAGAGGCACTTTTCTACAATATATTGCCTCCCTTGTTAGCTATTACTCATAGCTGCAAAAGACAAAGTCAGAATCCATCAGTGAAAAATAGATTGTATCCAATAAAACTAAAAGATTTCTTAGAATTTAACTTGCCCAATAATAGAAAGGCCTAGCTTTCATGCAGTGGGAGTCTTCGCAGCACCTGGAGATAAGATGGCCATCACCACTTAGGAGTTCTAAAAATGGGCAGCCAACAAAAAAGACCTCTAAAGTTCTTACAGTTCTAAGCTGTTTCAAAATTTTGAATGAACGAGAATCAGAAAAAGCAGATTCCATGTGCTTTATGCAGCAAATTTATGCACTAGCCCATACTTCCTTTTATTAAAGTGAGCTTGATCTTTTCTGTAGTCGTTGTTTTTAATGTACTTCAAAAATTGTTCTTTGCATCCACAGATTTAAAATGATGAGAAAGCAAGAGAACTGTTTTGAAAGACACTTGCTTTTATCCATCTATTGCACATTTCAAATAAGCAGGGAGCTTAAAAAGGTCTTCACTCCCTTTAGTCTGTATTCTGACAGAGAATAAAAAATTTAAATGAGAGAAAATCAATTATTGATCTACATTCTTTTTTCAGACACTTTTGTGCAATTTCACTATGCTAGAATTTGCTTGGATTTCAACAGCACACATCATATTGATTGATTTTGCTTTATTGAAATAAAATTATGAAGTTACTAGATCTACTTTAACCCTTTACCTTCAAGGAAATGTTTATGCCAAGAAAAGAGCCAAGGTTTATAATGACAAAACTCTTTTGAAATGTTTCTGTCCTTTTATGTCTGGAGAAAACATAAGCCTTTTTATGAAAGCCTTTTATAATATTTCTTTAGCAAGGAGAGACTTTGGCAGATTTTTAAATGTCAAACTCACAGATTCAGCAAACTTGTCTTGAGGGCCACTTGTGTGTGTGTGAATAATTTGTTTATTGATCTGATTAACTACTTTGCTTATCAGATCTTCGTTGTTACACCCTACATGTGTTTCAAGGGAGGAGACAAATAGAGGATGAGTGTGTGTGTACATTTTGATCCAGACATGGGCATCCCTCTCTGTTGCCTTTTCCTTTCATTTTCACTTGGCTAAAAAGAAGAGACTGCAGAAAAGTGTGAGGCTTAAAATATTGATTGGATTATATGATATGAGATTCCCTTTTCATACACTGGGAAAATACATTAGAACCAGTAGCAGTAGGCAAATCAATGGCATAGAAGAGAAAAAGTAAGGTGATGGTTTTAGAGTAATTAAGTCATGAAAAACTGCAGTGATCAGAAAAAGCAGGGGGAAAAGAGCTTCCAAGAAGCTGCTTCTGGGCCCAGGACCTGAAACTTCAAATATATATTTTGCATGTATAGGCACTTACATGTATTGTATATATGTACATGTGTATTGCGTATTGCCAAACATTTTCAAGGAATTTACCTATAGCACTACACTTTAGGTAGATCAGTATCCTTCTCTGAGAACTAATAATTTCCTAAATAACTCAACACACCTAATAGAATTATCACTAATTACCTAATGTCATCTGGTATCTCTTTTCCCAGCTCTCACGACCTGAACTTTTTAATCACAGAAGCATATCAACAAGCAATATAAAAGATATTTCGTCAAAGTTGAGTTAGGAACTTCAGTTTAAAGGTGTTGATTGTAGTTGAGTATAATGACAAGTGTTTTTGTCCTGGCATATTTTAATTCTCTAATTCTGAATTGTATTTTAAAATAAATTTGTTAGAAAAAAAAGCAAAATAAAAAAGGTGGTGATTAGATATTTTTTACCAATCATTTTTGTTATTCTTTCATTACAAATTTTTTTATCAATATGCTTATAAATACGAGTTATATTTTTAATATTTTGTTGATGGTGATAATATGTTATTACAAAGCCTTTAGTGAACAATGACAGTGAGAGTTCATAAGAAATCCTGCAATCAAGAATCTTGGGAAAATGTCCCCATCCTTGGAAAACATACCTACAAGCCCTTAACTGGGCATAGGTATTAAGCTGATAGAAAGATATAGAAAACATATAAGGACATCAAGCATAGAAATAAATCAGCGTCACTGCTGATTTATTTGCTACATTTTGAGCATGTGGAGAAATAAAGAATGACTAAAAATTTAGGAAGCAGTCAATTCAAAAAGATAAATATTTGAGGTGATGGGTATCTGTTACACTGATTCAATCTTTACACATTATATGATTGTATTATCACATGTAACCAAAAATATGTACATCTATTATGTATCATTAAAACCTTTAAATTAAAAAAGAAATCTACAAATAATATGTCTGCATTATGATTTTAAATGATTTAGCTAGACAATCAGGCACAAAGAAAATGTGATTTCTAATACATACAACCAACAAAAAATTTTGTGGTCTTTTTTTCTCCATTGTTGACATAAAATATTGGTGTCAATTCATTTTTCATTTGTTCATGCTCCCTATAGACAACACAAGATTTGAGACCATCTTATACATCTTTTTATCTCTCACACAATCAAGCAGCAGGAACGCCTTTCACATAGCAGGGACTCATCAAATATGTGTTGTCTTTCCTGGTAATAAGGATAAAAACCTTGATTTCTTTTTAACTCTTATGATGCCAAATCTAGGCTATTAATAAGATTCCCAAGAGTCCTTGAGAGCATTAACTTTTCTTTTTGAAAATTTCTGAGCCATAAAAGCAAATGAGCTCTTTATCTTTAATGAAAGGGGAATAGATGGTAAATGTATTCTCATAGTAGCCCAAGATTGCATTGAAGTGTCCCAGACTTTAAACAATGACAAAAAGTGCATTAACCACAAGATCAAGATGCCTAATCAATTTGCAAGCACATGGAAGGGCTCAGAATGATGGGTAATAACAAGCTTGACTTTGTGGCCAACAAGTCATGTTAGAGCAATTCAATTGCCTCCTCTGACAGAGTGGCAGGCCTTGTATGCAAGAAGGAAGGGACAGACATAGTGTATTTTTACTTCAGGGAGGCTTCTGACTCTGTTCCACATGACATGCTCATCAACAAGATAGGAAAATATGGCTTGCTGTCAGAGATGAATTAAATTGATTAGGACAGTGGCTAATTGGGAAGAGAAGGAAAGTCACAGAAGGAACAACAACACAAGTGCAAAGCCAATATGCTGCTGTTTTGGGTCTGGATAAATTCAAGGGCAAATAAGTATAGCAGGCAGAGCTGGACACAGTTAGATGGGGAAATCTTGTCTGTGGATAGAATAGCTCATGTCTTTTAATGGCCTTTGTCCCAACTCTTGGGGCATTAGCAAATATATGAATGAATGAATACTATGTTCTTGTACTCACAAGAAATTAATTATTTTATATTAAAGCTTTATATCTCCAAACTATGCTACTAAAATGCAAAAAATAAATGGATGCAATAATTTTTTGTTAATCTATTAAGGATAAGTCTGTATCAGGATAAATTTGACAGATCTCTCTAAATATGACAGATAGGATGGGAATAGGAAAATAAGATGGCTAGTTTTCAAAAGGAAGAAATAGAAGAAAAAGTTGAAGGATGTATTAAGATGGCTACATGCAGGAGCAACATGAACTTCAAATCATTCTGACTATAGTCAGAAGTAACCTGAAACTAATTGGTTAGGATCTGACCCTAAATTCAGTATTTAGGGCAATATTTTGAACTAATATTTTGAACTAATCAAATTAACTAGAAAAACTACTATAAAAATCTGGCCAGGAATTGAGAATTCATACATTACAACAAATCAGCCAGTAAATAAGTCCTTAGCAAACACCAACTATGTGCCCATCACTACTAAGCACAGCTTCTGCAAAGGTCTGGGGCACTAAAAGGAAATGCCTATGAAAGACAAAACACGTGTATTCTAATCTCACCTCTCTCCAACATCTATGATTTCTTTCTTTCATTTGAGCCTTTTTTCCTCTAAATATATCCCAGTCCCTTTCTTCAAAAACCTTTATCTGATTTTGTCATATGTGATGGTTTTAAAAGATGTCTACGAATTTGGGGAGACTCCTGCCATCGAAAGGTGGAGCTTATCTTCTTCCCTTAAGTTGGGCTGTATTTAGTGACTCTGTCTAATAAATTGAACATGGCAAAGTGATAGTGTGAAACTGTGGCAATTAAGTCATAAAAGGCACAGAAGTTATTATTCATAGAAAAAAATATGTACTTGACAACAATAGAATTAAGAACTTCTATTTATTAAACAATATTATAAAGAAAGCGAAAAAAAAGACACAGAATGTGAGAAGGTACTTTTAACCATATTACTTTTAACCAAAGGATTTGTATTCAGAATACACACAGAACTACAAATGGATAAGAAAAAGACAAATCAATAAAAAAAAATGTACCAAACACATATCTAGATATTTTACAAAAGAGAAAAATTCAAATGTCCAATAAACAAAATAAGGTCAACTTCTTTGGTAATCAGAAAAATGCAAATAAAAATTATAGCAAGATACAACTATACAACCATTAAATTGGCTATAATAAAAATCAGAGAAAGCCTTGTATTGAGGACAATGTAAAACATCATCAGTGAAAGTTCAAAATATGCATGCACTCCGACTCAGCAATTTCACTTCTAGGTAAATATGCCATAGAAAATGGGGACACATAGGTACCAGGATACATGTATAAGAACTTTCATGGCAGCATAGATTTTTATTGCCAAAACATTGGGAAAAATTGTTACGGCAGCAGAATATGTCTTATTTATAAAATACAGCAATGAAAATAAACTAATACAATGTCCACCAACTTGGAAAAATAATATAAATATAGTGTTGAAAGAAACATGACACAAAAATTCTGTATTGTGAAATTTGTTTATATTAAGTTCACAAAATGCAAAACTAAATAGCATTGTCCTGTGATGCACATATTGGGGCTACAATGATAAAACAAAGCAATGAAGTGATTACCATAAAATTCAACATGGTGGTTACCTCTGGCAGGTAAAGAGAGAAATATTCCACATGGGACATATTAGAAGCTTCTGGAAGGCTGGAAGCCTTCTATTTCTTGAGCTGCATAGTAGGTCATGGGTCTAACTTTATAAATAATCCCATTACAGGAACTGCGGTGGCTCAGGCCTATTGTCCTGGCACATAAGTAGGCAAAGTTACAAATGCAAGGCCAGCCCGAGTAACAGAAAATCCTCTCATCCATATAACAACAACAACAACAACAAAAAAAAATTGCTAGGGCACAGTGGGCTCATGCCTGTAACCCCAGCACTTTGGGAGGCCAAGGTGGGGGAATCACAAAGTCAAGAGGTGGAGACCATCCTGGTCAACACGGTGAAACCCCCATCTACTAAAAATACAAAAAGAATTAGCTGGCTGTGGTGGCACGCACCTGTGGCCCCAGCTACTAGGGAGGCTGAGGCAGAATAATTGCCTGAACCCAGGAGGCAGAGGTTGTAGTGAGCTGAGATTGTGCCATTGGACTCTAGCCTAGTGACAGAGCGAGACTCTGTCTCAAAAGAAAAAATAAATAAATAAACACTGTACACTGTTTATTTATGCTTTGTGCACTATTTTGTGTCTTACCTTTCAAAATAAAAAAAAATTTCATTAACAAATTCACAGTACAGTCCCACAAACTAACTTTAATTCCCACGACTTTATGATAATTGCTCCCTGGGTTTTTTTCCCAAGAATATCGTAAAACAGGAAGACATGCATACCATGCTTATCCTGTTTCATTCAGTTACAAATATGCATTAAGCAAATATTAATTGACTGCATACTATGTGACAGGCACTGTTCTAGCATTTGGAATTATGGCAGTGAAAATGTAAAGAAAAAACGCTGCATTTTCTCATTAAACTTATATTCTATTTTAAGTTTAAAATTAAAAAATTATTTTTAGCAGTTGCAGTTAAAAGACTAAAGACAATCTAGTCTCAGGAAAAACTGCTTCCAGGAATTCAGACAGCATCCCGACATGCAGTCTCCATCTCTCCATCTCTCACTTGGTTCAAAGTTGTATTTTGGCCTCATTTCCTTAGGCCCATCCATAAGTTAAAGGACATCACCATAATTAGATTTGTGACCACATTCTTTCAGCCTGCACTACAAGAGGCAAGAAATACCATCTGTCCCCCAGTATCCATATATACAAATCCCCAGGTAAAACCCCTGATTGGTCACCTTAGGATCATGATTTCACTAAGATGCCAATCACTGAAGTCAAAATAACAGTGTGCTACAATGGGCCAAACCTGGATCTTAAACCTAATCTGAAGATCAAAGAAACCTGGTGCTGAAATTGATAGCTTTACCAAACTGGCAGAAGTAGGTGAGAGGACTTTTCAAAAGAAACAGTGCTGAAATTAGAATTGAGTAAGAAGTGCTGAGTCAACAAAACAGTTGATGTATTCTCCAATAACTAGATGTAATGGAGATCAAAGCAGGGTATTTTAGGCAATCATAAAAGAAAAGAAGCCATAAGTAAATTGCAAAAGGACCACAGAAGGAATAGTTATTTCTAGCTGAAGGATTAAGAAGAGATTCACAGACCTGCATCTGTCCTCCTTCAGCCCATAGGGCTGAGTCTCAATTCCACCCCTGAAAGAGTACAGGGGAACATTTTATTCATCATTAAAGAAGCACCAGCCTGAGGGGAATGCTGAGGTCATGCTAGCTGTCCTAACACATTCTGAACAGAATTAGTGACAGCAGAACCCATGACATGAAGAGGATGTTCCAGGAAGGCAGCCTCGTCATCTGTATCAGGAAGCAGACTCAGGACTCAATCGTCCTTATCTGCTCTGCCAAGATTAAAGACTGCTTTCCTTAACCAAGCTGAGGGAATGTGAGTTTATAAAACAGTCAATAAAGAACAATGATGCGGCCAGAGAGAGAAAGCTGGAGAGCAGAGAAGAAAGTAAGTGCTCTGAGTTTAAGCTCTGTGTCCCTAAGTCAACATTTCAGAAAGCCTCTCCTTGCTCCTCGTAAATGACTACATGGATTTCCAGCAACGGGGCTTTGCTTTCTCGTAGGATAAGCTCCCCTGAAATTTTGGAACTCTATTACTGGAATTTCAACCTATTAAGGAACCTTTACAAAATGTGTTTACCTTTTCAGACACTGTGTTTGAACTGTCTTTCGTTCATCATATTCTAGAATCAACCTAATTATGAGAATAAATTTAAAATAAATCCCTGTATAACCTCTCTTCATCCCAACCATTGGTAGGAGTCTCTAAAATCAATTACAATGCTGTGATGGATGGATTTGTTTTAAAGACAGAGTTTCACTCTTGTTGCCCAAGCCGGAGTGCAATGGTGCGATCTCAGCTCAGTGCAGGGCTCAAGCTATTCTCCTGCCTCAGCCTCCCGAGTAGCTCGGATTATAAGCATGTGGCTGGCTTTTTTTTTTCTTTTTGTATTTTTAGTAGAAATGGGGTTTCACCATGTTAGCCATGTTGTTCTCGAACTCCTGACCTCAGTGCTGGGATTACAGGTGTGAGCCACCATGCCCGGCCTCGTGATGCAAATTTAAAACATCCACACCCTGATACTAGCCCTCTCCTTAGACAGACTTAAAGATGACTAATTCCACAGCCAGACTGCCTTCCCTTCATGACTTCTCATTGTGTGTACACGTGTCTGTCTCCCAAACTTACTGGACTCAACTGTGTTTTCTTTATCTTTGCTTGAGCTCATAACATAATCCTGAGCTCACAGCATAAGCTTTCTACATAATTATTAAATGCTTAAAAATTAAAGAAAAAGTGATTCTGCCATCACTTGTCTTTCCAATATCCATTAGAATCAAAGAAAACCCTTACAAATATAATTATAACTGCATTGCGAATCAGACCACCAAATTAGTATATTAAAGGGATTGAGGCTAGTTATGGGGAGATAGGCACATAGCAATTTAAGAGCGTGGAATCTAGTATCAGATACCTCTGTGTTCAAATATTAGCAATCTCTTTAAACTCTTTGAGCCTCAGCTTCCTATGTATAAAATAGGTAGAGTCCTCTTCTTTCAGAATTATTGTGGGGATTAATTGAAATAATGTATGTGAACACAATAAACTTGCATGTTTAGTAAGCCTGCAATAAACAGTGGGGTGTGTGTGTGTGTGTGTGTGTGTGTATCCTTCCCCACAAATCCCATTTCCTCAGTAATTTAGTTCATTCTCATAGCCAATTTGAAGACTAGTGACTCAATACTCCAAAGGATATTTGCATTTCAAAGGAGGATACTGAAAAAAAGAAATCCATAGTAGCCACTAGCAGATAAGCATTCTTTTCTGGTGGTTGGAGACCCTGCTTACAGCCTCTGAAATAGGAAAACCTAAGAACTACAGAATACACATTTTTTTTGAAGGGCATCATTTACAAAATTGACTATTTATTGGGACATAAAGCAAATCTCAATAAAGTTTAAAAGAATGAAATCATGCAGATTTATAATCATGTTGTAGTTAAACTAATAGAGATGACAAAAATATAACTAGCAAAAATTATACATTTTAGAAATTAAGAAAAATACCTCAAACTATATCTATGTGTCAAAAAAGAAATCATAACGAAAAGTTTTTAAATGCGTTTGTACTGTATACTAACAAAAACACTACATCGCAAAACTGTGTAATATAGATAAAGCAGAAATTAGAACATTTACAGACTTGATATGTATGTGAGAAAACAAAGATGTGTGAAAATTAATGAGCATCCATCTGACCCAGATCCTTTTTCAGAGAAGGACTCGCTCCCTGGTGGTAGGTGGTGCAGTCAGCAGACAATCTTCATCTCTCAGCTCCTAAGGGGGCTGCCTCAGCTGCAGAGAGCTGCCTATCCTAAGGCCATTCTCTTCCTGAGCTGTCTTGCATCTAATAACTGAGTGAAGGAGGTGCTTAAAGGCCTAGTGCAACGCTGAGAACCCAAGACAGGACTACTTTAACAGGAAATATTTGCACGAGAGCTCCCCACCAAGTTAGCTAAGGCTTGTGGGAGCTGCATCTCAGTTCAGCTTCTCCCTGTGCCTTAAGCCAGCTTCCTCTCATCTTGCACCACCAACTTCACCCCTGTGTCTGTGTTGAAGAAACCAATCTGTGAAACCATCTCAAATTATTAGAAAAAGTCCAACACACAAAGCCAATAAGAGTTATAAATGAAAATAATTTTTAAATGACTAGAAATGACTGAAGAAAACAAATTTTCAATAGAGATGATCTTCTGAAAAGACTAATAAAATGTGTAAACTTCTAGTACGATTTATTGAAAAAATTAAGAGAGAAAATATAATTAGCAATACGAAGACTAGACAAGGGAATATCATTACAAGAGGCTAGAGACATGAAATAGATAATAAAAAGATATTAAAATCAACTTTCTCCCAACTATCTTTTAAAAATTATAATAAATATGCATAGCCCAGGAAAAAGTGTAGCATATTAAACAAAATCAAAAAATATTTGGAAATCTCAATAACCCTATTAGCCATTAAAATGAATGAATCAGTGTTAGAACTTTCTACTAAGAAACCACAAATCCCTAATAACCTTATCATGGAAATTTACTAAGCATATTTTTAAATAATTTAAACATTATGTAATAAGTATAGAAGAAGAGTTAAAAATCATAGGAAATGAGAGAATATCTCTCAATGCATTTTATGGAGCAGCATGGATATGAAATAAAAGCCTAATAAGGACAGCATAATAAGAAAAGCTACAGATCTCTTAGTTGTTTATATGTATGCAAACATATTAAAATGCTAACAAAGCAAGCACGTCACTGTGAAAATAATTCAGGTTTATAATGAAAGTTTTTATTTTTAACAATAGAAAATTAATTAATATACTCACTCCACTAACAGTTCAGAGTAATCATCTCAGTGATTTCAGGGAAAAAAAAAGGCTCACTAAAATTCAACACACATTTATTAAAAAACAACTTTAGAAACCAGTGTTGGAGGGAATTTCCTTAATACAAATAAAAGTATATACAAAAATCTTTGATCAAATGTCATATTTAAAATCTTGACCTTCACCAGAAATAAGACAGGATTTCCACTGTCATCATTTAATGTGGCATGGTATCAGAGATCTAAACCAGTGCCAGAAGATAATAAAAAGAAATAGAGTTTGTAAGAATTTGAGAAATGAAAACTGGATCTATACACAGATGACACTATTATATATGTATAAAATTCAAAAATAGTCTACAGATAAATTTTTTAAAATGACATGTGAGTTTAACAACATTGCCAGATACATAATAAATTTGTGAAAACAACTAGTATTCAATATATCAGAGCAAACTATTAGAAAATAAAATTTTGAAGATGATGTCATTCGTAAAATATCAAATGTAGAAGCAAATCCAAAAATATCTGTGAAATACTTTAGCGAATATTGTATATATTGATATAAACTTTATTGAGTTATATTAAATAAATGTAGAGGCATATTATGTTTATGGATTAAAACACTACTAAAAATGTCCATTACATCCAAACTGATTTACAGAGTTAATGCAATGCCATACAATATCATATGCATGTTATTTGTACAAAACTTGAAAAGCATCTTCTAAAATTTATATGGAAATGTAAATAGGCCAAGGATAGCCAAAACATTCTCAAAGAAGAAAAATGAGCTGGGAGAGCTCCCTTTGCTGTAAATTAGGCTTATTTTTTAAACTATAGTTACAAACTGTGGGTAGACAGATGGAATAAAGAACAGAGAAACAAATTTACCTATAATGAACCCTTGATAGATGACAGAGGTGGCACTGCAGACAAGTGGACAAATGACAGATATTATAATGAATAGTCCTTAGACTGTCGAATATTCAAACACAAAGACAAAAATTGTACCCTTTCCTCACTTTATACACAACCACCAGTTCCAGGTAGATTAAAGTCCTAAATGTGAAAGATAAAATTGTAAAGATTATACAAGATAATGCCTCAGAAGTTCTGATTAAAAACATAGTTTATTAAATAAGACACAAAAAGTGCTATCCTTAAAGAAAAGTACTAATATTTTAAAGTCCATAAAAATTTTAGCTATGTTAAAATCGAGAACTCAGCCAGGTGTGGTGGCTCATGCCTGTAATCCAGCACTTTAGGAGGCCAAGGTGGGAAAATCACTTGAGCCTAGGAGTTAGAGCCCATCCTGGGTAACATAGTGAGATTCTGTCTCTACAAAATAAAAATAAAAATTAACTACGCCTGGTGGCATGTGCCACCCAGCTACTCAGAAGGCTGAGGCAGGAGAATCACTTGAGCCCAGGAGGTTGAGGCTACAGTGAGCTGTGATTTCACCAATGAAGTCTAGCCTGGGCTACAGAGCTGGACCCTGTCTCAAAAAATATTTATATATATATTTTATATATATATATATATATATATACACTTTTATATATATTTTATATATATATAAAAATATATATATTTATATAAAATATATAATCCATATTATATATATTTATATATAAAATGTTAGAACCTCATATTTATCAAGCCACCACAAAGATAATAAAAAGACAAGTTCAGGTTTGTAGAAGGTATTTGTAACAAAAATAACTAGAAATCAAGTATCCAGGATATATAAAAAATTTCTGTGAATTAATAAGAAATTGACCATCCGATTTTTAAAAGGGTAAATGAGTTGAATAGCAACTTATATGAATGAATTCTAAATGGTCAATATATACATGAAAAGTGATCAAACACATTAATACTCAGGAAAATGAAAACTAAAACTATATTAAAATTCCATTACACACTCAATACCATTGCCCATCACACTTACTAGGCAAAGGGCAAAAAGTCTGGCACTATCAAATATTGATGAGGACGTCAGGAGAAGCAATACACTAAACATGGCTGATGGAATGAAAGACATTTGGCATTATCTAGTAAATTAAAGATATCTGACCTATAACTCAGGAATTTCATTCCTAGGAATATTCCCTATAGAAAATCTGACATATGTATACCAGGATACTTGAATGAACATGTAAGTAAAAACATTATTCATAATAGCTCTAAACTGGAAACAGCCCAAATATCTTTTTAGAGTAGAGTGGATAAATAAATTGCAATATATTCATGCAATAGAATATTATACAGTGGTGAAAGTGAACTATAGCTGCATCCAACATTATGGATAAATCTTACAACATTGAGTAAAAGAAGATTTTGAAAATATAGATATAGAAATGGATACACACAGAATGATTATATTTTATAAAACAGGAAAAATTATATCATTTAGTCATACATATGAAGAGGATAAAACTATAAAGAATTCACAAAAGACAAAAATGTTTTTACCTAGGGAGGAAGGAGATGATGACATTGGAAGATACATGAAGCTTCTGGAGTAGTTGTGATATTCTATGTATTGAGGAGGGTGGTGCTTACTCTTATATTGCTTTTGTTAAACTATACACATATATTTTCTGTAATTTTTCTGCATTTATATTATATTTCACAGCTTTAAAAATCAGTGACAGTGGTCATAAAAAATCAGTGACAATAAATGAATGGAAGATAAGGAAATTAAAGCAATAATTGTAAATAACTTTTTAAGAAGTTTATCTTTACAGAGATGGTAAAAGACAGCATAGCCGGTGCAGAAGGGGGCATCAGAGGTGTTTTTTTTTTTTTTAAGTGAGAAATAGTTGATCATATTTAAAGATTAGAAGATGTCAGTATTAACAGAGACATTAAAGATATAGGAGATCAAGAACATAAATGATAACGTCATCCTTGAGAAAGAAAGAAGTCATAGAAACAGAGCATAAATGTAAAGGAAGAGGAGGAGGAAAGAATGGATGCAGATGAAAGTAATTTTGTGTGTTCAAGCCAGCTATCTGATGGCTCCATTTAATCTGGTATCAAGTGAGATGTGCTCCAAAAACTAGCCCTCTTGGCAGTAAAAGGATGACAGTACTTTTCCTCTCTTCTGCTCCAGCTTGCTGGGTTGAAGCCTCCTGCTGCAAAGCCCAGTGGCAGTTCTGCAGATGATATCTAGTGCAGATGTCATCAATGCCACCAATGCCAGCATTAAGGCCATTGCAGTACTGCCAAGAGTTCCACAGCTATATCTCCTGCAGTTGCCAAAGCAGCATGCACCAAAGCTCCAGAAGGCTGCTAACTCAAAGGCCACACAGATTTTTTTTTCATGCTAACTATTTTAATTACAAGGTGTTCACATACAGATTAACATAAACTTCAACTACCATTGGAAACATGTTCCATCAAATTCAGAAACAGCAGGTATCAGTGAAACTGGAGCAAGCATTTTGAAGACTTCAATGTACTGAATGGAGTTTTTCAAAAATTTTATCAGACATTTTCTTCTCTTTTTCAGGAAAATGCTCTGGATGTAATTTTATGTACTCAAACATGTCACAGTCCCTCACAGCATATATGTAGTCTTGGTGTTTTACAAGATAATATCCAACAAAAAAAAAAAAAAAAGGGATGGAGTTAATAAAATACCTTAAGACAAAAAAAAAAAAAAAAAAAAAAAAAAAAAAAAAAAAAAAAAAAAAAAAGGCCATAACATATAGAAGCTGGCAATGCAATCCAGTCATCAGGACTTCGGCACTGGCCTCTGCTGGGTGTAGTTTTCAACCTGGCCGGAGCAGTAACCCAAGAAGCCCATGTAGAGGAGCCGCAGATCAGTCAGCTTGGGCAGGGGCAGGCTCCAGGGCTCATCCGGAAGAAACCCTAAGGGCTCTCAGTTCTGCTGTGAGAATAACCTGGTGACATCGTTCTCCCTTGAGGCCTAGCTTCAGACCATGCACTACAAGGAAAACCACCAGGACCACTACCCAGACTACACAGTCAGCTTTTAATATCCACTGGTTGTTTTATTAAGCACATCATATTGAACCCATGAGAACAGCCAGAGGGTGTCCAGAGTTCCCTCTGACCATACCCCGTACATCCCTCAGTTATTTCTTCGGGTTGTATCTGGTGCAGGAATCTCCAAATGCATTGTTTCTCAAGCTCTATGTATGTAAACATGTGGGGAATTGAGATTCTACATCATTAACAGGTTCTCAGGTAGCGTTAATACTGCTGGTTTCCAAGCCACACCCTGAGCAGCAAAGCCCTAGGTACTTCATATGAAAAGGCCTGCAAGGCTCATTATGTCTACCCAAATAACAATCACAATGTCTGAATTATAGGTAAATATAGCTTGGGTTCAAGCAGGGACAGCCTGCAAGACTACCAACCAAGTGGGTGATTAGCACATCTGTCAGTCAAAGCTAATTGAGTACCTTCTATGTATCCCACTATGTGGGATGCAGACAATTAGTGGGTATTGTCTCTGCCTTTGTTGAATTTATCTTTGACTCAGTGAGAGGCAGCAAGATAATTGAAAAGTACCAAGAATATTAGGGGCACTGAAACTAAAAATAGAGTATTCTAAGCACAGTCCTGTGAAACTATACATGAGTTCCTTATATCTTTCACTTGATGAAATGTTACCAAATTCTTTGGAGTAACTTAAACAAACTTCATGAAACAAGAATTCATACCCATTCTTTACATACTGCTTCTCCCATGGATAGTTAAATGACCAAAAAAAAAAAAAATTCTTAGATAACATTGAGATGACAGAGGTGCCAGAATTATCTAACAATGCAAAATGAAACTGGAGATATCACTGCAGACCCTATAGACATCAAAAGAGAAATACTATAATCAACTCTAGCTGAATAAATTTAGCAGCTAGAGAAAATGGATCAATTCCTTGAAAAACAAAAACTACTACAGCTCACCAATATGAAATAGACCATTGAATAGCTCTATAATTTAATGGAAATTAAATTGTAACTTAAAATACCCAAGGAGAGCAGATGGAATAAGATGACAAAATAGAAGCCTACACCATTGTTCTCCCCTGCTAAAACACCAAATTTTAACAACTGCCTGCACACAGAAACCACCATCACAAGAACCACAATCAGGTGAGCAATCACAGTACCTGCTTTTAACATCAAATTGTCAAAAGAGACATTGAGGAGGGCAAGAGAGGCTGTCTTGAGTCACCAATGCCACCTCTCCCCCATCTCCCCACAATGACTGTGCAGTACAGAAAGACAATCTGTGCACTTTTGGGAAGGAGAGCACAGCGACTGGGGGACTTTACATTGAACTCCTTAATGTCCTGTCACAGCAGAGAACAAAACCATGCTGGGATCAGTCAGTGCCTGTGCATGGAAGGGGCAGTTGGACTAGCCCTAGCCAGTGGGTAATTGCCCCATTCCAGCAGTTGGAATTTGAATTTGTCAGCAAACCTCGCCAGCATTGGCTGAAGTGCTTTGGGTTCTTACATAAACTTGAAAAGCAGTCTAAGACACAAGGACTGCAATTCCTAGGAAACTCCTAGTGATAGTCTAGGCTTAGAGCCAGTGAACTGAGATCACACATGACCTAGTAAAACACCAGCTGGTGAGGCTACAAGAGTGCTTTTGCACATCTCCTGAAATAATACATGATCTTCAAATAAAGTCAATAAGGTCATAATTACACCTAACATAATACAGCTATCCTTCGTACAACTGGAAATGCATTAATCTTCACCTAAATACTACTACATAAAGTTAACAACACTTAAATGCTTATATAAAATCAATCTATGTCACATAATAAAAGAAAAAGAAAGGAAATAAAATGAAGATTCTTAGTACAATTGTATACGTGCACAAATATGTTCTTAACAAAATGAGAAAGACACACAGTCCTTGTTTCTGCAACTGGTCACATGGTGGTACCTGGTATTGATGACTGCTACTTCCTTCTACTACTCATTCTGTATTCCCTTTACCTTCACCAAGCACCTTAGTGGGTCATAGTTTTTTACCTGATGGGGTGCCACAAACCTTCATTCCTGAAGGGTCTTGGTCATTTGTAGTCCTGTCTGGATTGGGTTCTTATAGTTTCCCATTGGCCTTAATCACAGGGCATGGTAATACTGAAAGACACCCTAAGGGATCACCTGTATTCCACACATACTCCTCCTTACCTCCATTGTGGAGTAATAGATTGATTTCCTCTTGATACTGGGTTTTTCACTCAACCCAACACTGTAATTCTCATCTTATCCTGTTGACTGAGAGGTACAAGAAGCCCAAAGTGGCCAGGTGGCAATCTTCACTGTCAGTTTAATGGAATAATTGTGTCTCCTGGTGGCAACATTCCCCTGTCTGGAACTAAGTCTAGGCCAGCAGAATGTAATGTTGTGGGAAAAGGTAGCAAAAATTTTGCTAGTGGGTCACTAGGGGTGATGGTGAGTGGTACCACTTCCACTTCCACCCTTTGATTTCTGGACCTGTAAATTCAGGCTATGGGAAAAAGAGTACCATATACTGGCTGCTGAATCTGGGCATACACAGCTTTCTGGAGAACTTTGCCCCAGCCCTCCAAAATATTGTCACCTAGTTGGCATTGTAATTTTCACTTCAAAAGCCATTTCACCATTCTATCAATCCAGCTGTTTCAGGATGATGGGGAACATGGAAAGACCAGTGAATCCCATGAATATAATGAACTTACTGCCTCACTTCTTTGGCTGTAAAGTGAGTGCCTTGGTCAGAGGCAATGTTGTATGGAATACCCTGATGGTGGATAAGGCATTACGTGAGTCCACAGATGGTAGTCTTGGTAGAAGCACTGAGTGCAATATAGGCAAACCCATATTCAGCATAAGTGTTTATTCTGGTGAAGACAAACCACTGCCCTTTCCATGATGGAAGAGGTCCAATGTAATTAACCTGACACCAAGTAGCTGGCTGATCAGCCTAAGGAATGGTGCCATATTGAGGGCTCTGTGTTGGTCTCTGCTACTTGCAAATTGGGCACTCAGTGGTGGCTGTAGCTAGGTCAGGCTTGGTGTGTGGAGGTCCATGTTGCTGAGCCCATACATAACCTCCATCCCTGCCACCATGGCCACTTTGTTCATGGGCCCATTGCAATGACAGGGGTGGATGGGAAAAGGAACTGAGTGGTGTCCATAGAATAAGTCATCTTATCCACTTAATTATTAAAAATTAAAATTTTCCTCTGTTGAGTTCACCCTTTGGTGAGCATTTACATGAGATACAAATATCTTCAGAGTTTGTGACCACTCAGAGTGGTCCATCCATATATCTCCTTCCCAAATTTCTTTGTCACAGACTGTTGAATCATTCTTCTTCTAAGTCCCTGAGCATCCAACCAAACCACTGGCTACAGCCCACGAATCAGTGTACAGTCACACATCTGGCCATTTCTCCTTCCAAGCAAAGTGCACAACCAGGTGCACTGCTCAGACTTCTTCCCACTGGGAAGATTTCTCCTCACTACTGCCCTTCAGGGAAGTTCTAGAAAGGGGCTGTAGTGCTGCAGCTGTCCACATTTGGGTAGTGTTTGCATATCATTCAAAACCATCTGTAAAACAGGTCCTAGTCTTCTTTTCTTCTGTCATCTGATCATAGGAAACTTCCCATCATGCAATTTTTGCAGGCTAGGGGAGAGAAGACAGGATGGCAGGAGTGGAGACCATGGGCATTTGAGCCACTTTCTCATTGTAATTTACTTAGGACTTCAGAACCTGCTCAAGCCTGAACATGTATATGCCCCTTCCATTTGATAATAGAATGTTGCTAAACATGCACAACTTCATTGGTAGGTGGGTCAGAAAGCACCCAGCTCGTGATAGGCAGTTAAGGTCACAGGGTGACTTGACAATCCGTAGTCTCAAATGTTCAGTTTCTACCAAAGCCCAGTTACAGGCCAAGAGCTATCTCTCAAAAAGAGATGGCAGGGCCTTGCTCCAAAATCCTAGAGGCCTCTATGGTGATTCACCTATGGGGGCCTGCTGACGGCTCCAAACAGCATCCCTATCTGCCACTGACACTTCAAGACCCATTAGATGTGCTGGGTCTTATGGCCCAAGTGGCAGAGCAGCTTGCACAGCAGCCTGAACCTGTTACAGAGCCTTCTCTTGTTCTGGGCCCCACTCAAAACTGGCAGTGTTTCAGGTCACTGGATAAATGGGTAAGAGTAACACATCCAAATGAGGAATATGTTGCCTTCGAAATTCAAATAGGCCCACTAAGCACTGTACCTCCTTTTCGGTTGTATGAGGGGCCAAAACGCAACTTATCCTTCATCTTAGAAGAAATATCTCGATAGGCCCCACACGACTGGATCCCTGGAAATTTCACTGATGTAGAAGCTCCCTAAATTTCAATTGGGTTTATTTTTCATCCCTTGGTATGCAAATATCTCACCAACAAGTCCAGTGTGTTTGATAATTCTTGCTCACTGGGTCCAATCAGTATAATAATGTCCATGCAATGGGCCAGTGTGATATCTTGTGGAAGGGAAAAGTGATTAAGATCTCTGAAAACAAGATTGTGACAGAAAGCTAGAGAGTTGATATACCCCTGAGGTAGCACAGTGAAGGAATATTGCTGGCCTTGCCAACTGAAGGCAAATTGCTTCTTGTGGGTCTTATGGCCAGAAATGGAGAAAAAAGTATTTGTCAAGTCAATGGCTGCATACCAGGTACCAGGAGATATGTTAATTTGCCCAAGCAATGAAACCACATCTGGTATAGCAGCTCCAATTGGAGTCACTGCTTTGTTAAAATTACAATAATCCACTGTCATTCTCTAAGATCTATCTGTCTTCTTCACAGGCCAAACAGAAAAGTTGAATGGGGCTGTGGTGAGAATCACCACTCCTGCATCTTTCAAGTACTTGGTGGTACTGCAATACCTCCCAAGATGCAATATTGGTATTGATTTACTATTTTTCTAGGTAGAGGAAGCTCTAATGGCTTCCATTTGGCCTTTTCCACCATAATCGCCCTCACCCTACTAGTCAGAGGGCCAATGTGGAGATTCTGCCAGCTGCTAAGTATGCCTATGCCAATTACACATTCTGGTACTGAGGAAATGACCACAGGATGAGTCCAGAGACCCACTGGACCCACTGTAAGTTGGACCAGAGCTAAAACTCCACTAATTACCTGACCTCCATAAGGCCCTACTTTAACTAGAAGACCACAGTGATGTTTTGGGTCCCCTGGAATCAACATCAGCTCAGAGCCAGCGTCCAGTAATCCCCCAAAGGTCTGACAATTTCCTTTTCCCCAATGCACAGTTACCCAGATCAAAAGCTTCCTTAATAAGGTTGGGAGAAAAATTAACAGTATGATTGTCACTAGTGTAGTGGGATTCTTTCTCAATGGGACCTGGCTTCCTCTTCGTTCAATGTGTTCTGGGTCTATAAACTGGCTCAAGTCTAGAAATTTCTTGAGGGGCTGTGATCATCTTTTTATGTAATTCAAATTAGTCTTTTGTCCACTCTTCCTGGAAGTTTTCTGCTTATGCAAATTAAGTAAGAATGCAGTAGGCTTCCTATCAATTTCACTTTTAGGCACACTGTGATTACTTAGCCAATGACAGAGCTCCACAAGGATCATACTATGTTGATTGCTGCTTTGCTTCTGCTCTCCATTATGGCAGCTACACCCAGTCACAGTGGGCCATCTTTTGATCCATATTTCAGCTAACCAAGCAAATAAACTAACAGAATGCTTTTTAACTCCTTGAGCTGCAACATTAAATGTGGAATCCCTTTTTAGTAGGCCCAAATCAATAAATTCAGCCTGGCTCAATTTTATGTTCCTTCCACCACTAGCCTACACCCATGATATCCATTCCCATGCCTGTTCTCCAGATTTCTGCTTATATAAATTAAAAAATTCAAGCAGTTCTTCTGGAGTGTGGTGTACCTCCTCATGGGTCATACTCTAAACCTCACCTCTAGGGACCTGCTGGGACTTAAGTCTAGTTTTAGGTCTAGAACCAAACAGGGGTGTTGGGGATAGATCCTGAGGAGAATCAGAGTATCTTGCCTGGCAACTGCCTCAAGGGAGGCCATCACTGTTGCTCCAAGCGGTGCATGGTTAATCTCCTCAGACAAAGGTGGAAAGGCTGATGGCAGCATGGGTGGTGAAGATGATGTTGCCACTACTGGGGATGGAGAGGCTGTTTTCTCTGGCAATAAAAGGGCTCATTAGAATTTAGGAATTCAGTGCCTCCAGCCTTATCAGGGTCCTCCCACACATCCCCATTTGAAGTTTCAGATTCCCGTTGTTTTGCAATCAATCCTCACTTTAACAGTAGACACCTGGTGAGGCTGAGCATGACTTTTCTTGCGGGTCAGCCACTCACATGATAAGAGCTTGTGTCTGATTTTCCACAGTTTCAGCCCTTTGTCTACAGGAGATAAGACCCTCACTCCAGGCAGCCTTAAAAGATTTGAGGCTCAGAATGTGTTTCTGGAGCTGAGAGTTAGAATCCCTGAGCTCATCATTTTCTTTCATCACTTTGCCCAGCAAACTTAGGAACAACCAACCAATTTCATTATATTCCTTGGTTCTCCACATATGGTTAAAGGTATTATGTATAGAGTCACTAAACTCCTTGCCTCTCAAGAGTGGCGAATTGGGAGTATCAAATGCACCTATTTTGCATCACTCTAAACAATTCATGCCAAGGACTATCAATTGTCCTCCATATTATTAGAAGTAGAGTCCCAGATTAAGCAGCACTCCAAAAGCCGCCAAACCAACTAAAGGAATCCATCCTTAAGATTCCGTTCCTCTAGAACCACTCCAGGTATCAAAATCTGTATAACTGAGGGTTCTCTAGAGGGACCGAACTAATAGGATAGATGTATATATGAAGGGGAGTTTATTAAGAAATATTGACTCACAGAATCACAAGGTGAAGTCCCAGGATAGGTCAGCTGCTAGCTGAGGAGGAAGGGAGCCAGTTTAGGTCCCAAAACCTCAAAAGTAGGGAATAAAACAATGAAGCCTTCAGTCTGTGGACAAAGGCCTGAGAGACCCTGGCAAACCACTGGTGTATGTCCAAGAGTCCAAAAGCTGAAGAACTTGCAGTCCAATATTCAAGGGCAGGAAGCATCAAGCACAGAAGAAAGATAAAGGCTGGAAGACTCAGAAAGTCTAGTTATTCCACTTTCTTCCCCATGCTTTTTCTAGCTGCACTGGCAGCTGACAGGAGGGTGCCCACCCAGATTTAAGGGTGAGTGGTGGGTCTGCCTCTCCCAGTCCACTGACTCAAATGTTAACCTCCTTTGGCAATACACTAACAGACATTCCCAGGAGCAATGATTTGCATCCTTCAATCCAATTAAGTTGGCACTCAATTTAACCATCACACCATTCAAATATTTGGAAAGCCTTGCCAAGAAGAACGGGCATAAACAAGCCCAAACTGCAAAGACTACAATAAATACCTAACTCTTCAATGCCCAGATACTGATGGACATCTACAAAAATCAACACCATCCAGGAAAATATGACCTCAACAAATGGACTAAATAAGTCACCAGGAACAAATCATGGAGAAACCAAGATATATGACCTTTCAGCCAGATAATTCCAAATAGGTATTTTGAGGAAAAGCAAAGAAACTAAAGATAACACAGGGAAAGAATTCAGAATTCTATTAGACAAATTCAACAAAGATATCGAAATAATTAAAAACAATTAAACAGAAATTCTAGAATTGAAAAATGCAATTGATGTGATGAAAAATGCATCAGAGTTTCTTAATAGTAGAATTGATCAAGAGGAAGAAAGAATTAGGGAATTTCAAGACAGATTATTTGAAAATATACAGAGGAAACAAAGAAACGAAAATAAAAAACAAAAAAGTACACTTACAGAATATAGAAAGTAACCTCATAAGGACAAATCTAAGAGTAATTAGCCTTATCAAGAACGTAGAGAACACCAAGCAGATTTAACTCAAAGAAGATTATTTAAGACATTCAATAATCAAAGTCCTAAAGGTCAAGGATAAAGAAAGGATCCTAAAAGCAGCAATACAAAAATAAATAAATAAGTAAATAAATAACATACAATGGAGCTCCAATGCATCTGGCAGAAGATCTTTCTGTGGAAATCTTACAAGCTAGGAGAGAGCAGCATAGCGTACTTAAAGTCCTGAAGGAAAAAACTTTCTCTCAGAATAGTAAATATATGGTTAAAATATCCTTAAACATGGGGAAATAAAGGTCTTTCCAAACAAAAGCTGAGGGATTTCATCAACACGAGACCTATCCAATAGGAAATGTTAAAAGGAGTTCTTCAATCTAAAAGAAAGGCATATTAATGAGCAAGAAGAAATCATCTAAGGGTCCAAAACTTACTGACAATAGTAAGCACACAGTAGAACAGAATAGTATAACACTGTAATTGTGATGTGTAAAATACTCTTAAGTAAAAAGACTAAATGATGAATAAATCAGAAATAACTGCAACAACTTTTCAAGACACAGACAGTATAAAAAGACATACAGAAAAACAACAAAAAGTTAAAAAGTGGGGGACATGAAGTTAAACTGTGGAGTTTTTACCAGTTTTCTTTTTCTATGTATGTTTGTTTATGCAATTAATGTTAAGTTGTCATCAATTAAAAATAATGGGTTATAAGATAGTATTTGCAAGCCTCATGGTAACCTCCAGTTGAAAAAAATACAATGTATACACAAAAAATAAAAAGCAAGAAATTAAATTATATCTCTAGAGAAAATCACCCTCACTAAAAGGAAGACAGAAACGAAGTAATAAAGAAAGAAAGGAGTACTACCAAAACAACCAGAAAATAAGTAACAAAATGGCAGGAGTAAGTCCCTACTTATTAATAATAATATTGAATGTAAATGGACTAAACTTTCCAATCAAAAGACATAGACTGGCTAAATGAATGAGAAAACAAAACACAATGATAGTTGCCTACAAGGAACACACTTCACCTATAAAGATACACATAGACTGAAAATAAAGGGAAGGAAAAAGATATTTTATGCCAATGGACACCATAGCTATGCCTATATCAGACAAAATAGATTTCAAAACAAAAACTATAAAAAAAAAGACAAAGAAAGTCATTATATAATGACAAAGTGGTAAATTCAGGAAGAGGATATAATGATTATAAATATACATACACCAACACTGGAACACCCAGATATATAAAGCAAATATTATTACAGCTAAAGAGAGAAATACATCCCAATATAATAATAGCTCCTGATTCAACACCCTCCTTTCAGTATTTAATAGCTGCAGATTCAACACCCCACTTTCAGCATTGGATAGATCTCCTAGACAGAAAATCAACAAAGAAACATTGGACTTAATTTACACTATAGAACAAGTGGACTTAATACATATTTACAGAATACTTTATTGAATGACTGCAGAATTCATGTTTTTCTCTTAAGCACATAGATCATTCTCAAGGATAGACTATATGTTAGGTCACAAAGCAAGTCTTAAAACATTTGAAAAAGTTGAAATAATATTAAGCATCTTCTCTGACCACAATGGAGTAAAACTAAAAATAAATAAGAAGAATTTTGGAAACTATCCAAATACATGGAAATTAAACAGCATGCTCCTGAATGACCAGTGAGTCAATAAAGAAATTGAGAGAAATTGAAAAATTTTTTGAAACAAATGACAATATAAACACAACAAACCAAAACCTATGGCATACAACAAAAGCAGTACTAAGAGTGAAATTTATAAGTGCCTGCATCAACAAAGAAAAAAAATTAAATAACCTAACAATGCATCTTAAGGAATTAGAAAAGCAAGAGCAAACTGAATCCAAAATTAGTAGAAGAAAAGAAATAATAGAGATCAGAGAAGAAATATATAAATTTGAAATAAAGAAAACAATATAAGAGATCAATGAAACAAAAAGTTGGTTTTTTGAAAAGATAAACAGAATTGCCAAACCCTTAGTCAGACTAAGAAACAATGAGAGAAGACCCAAATTTTAAAAGAAACCAGGTATGAAAAAAGAGACAGTACAACTGATACTGAAGAAATCCAAAGGCTCATTAGTGGCTGCTATGAGCAACTATATGCCAATAAACTGGGAAAAGCTAGAAGCAATTGATAAATGTCTAGACAAACACAACCTACCAAGATTGAACCAGGAAGAAACTGAAAACCTGAAAAGACCAATAACAAGCAATGACATTGAAGCCATAATAAAGAGTCTTCTAGTAAAGAAAAGCTTCGGACCTAATGGCTTCACTGCTGAATTGTCCCAAAGACTTAAAGAACTAATACTAATTCTACTCAAACATTTCCAAACAATAGAGGAAGAAATATTTCCAAACTCATTGTATGGGGTAAGTATTTCCCTGATACCAAAACCAGACAAAGAAAAATCAAAAAAAGAAAACTAGAGGCCAATATCTCTGATGCATATTTATGCAAAAATCCTCAACAAAATAATAGCAAACCAAATTCAACAATACATTAGAAAGATCATTCATCGCAACAAATTGTGCTTTATCCCTGGGATGCAAGGATGATTCAACATACACAAATCAATCAGTATGATACATCATAGCAACAGCATCAAGAATAATAACCATACGATCATTTCAATTGATGTTGAAAAACATTTGATAAAGTTCAGCATCCCTTCAGGATAAAAACTCTCAAAAAGCTGGATATAGAAGGAACATAACATAGTAAAAGCCATGTACAATGAACACACAGTTAGTATAATACTGAAGAAGAAAAAAACTGAAAACCTCTCCTCTTAGATCTTGAATATGGCAAGTATACCCACTTTAACCACTGTTCTTCAACATAACACTGGAAGTCCTAGATAGAGCAATTAGACCAGAGAAAGAAATGAAGAGCATCTGAATTGTAAAGGAAGAAGTCAAATTATACTTGTTTGCAAACGATATGTTCTTATATTTGGAAAAAAACTAAATACAGGCTCATGCCTGCAATCCCAACACTTGGAGAGGCCGAGGTGGGCAGATTGCTTGAGGCCAGGAGTTCAAGACAAGCTTGGTCAACATAGTGGAACTTTGTCTCTGCTAAAAATACAAAAATTAGCTGGGTGTGGTGGCACATGCCTGTAATCCCAGCTACTCGGGAGGCTGAGGCATGAGAATCATATGAACCCAGGAGGAGGAGGTTGCAGTGAGCTGAGATCACATCACTGCACTTCAGCCTAGGTGGCAGAGAAAGAGTCTGTCAAAAAAAAAAAAAAAAGTTAAAAATAAGTTGCATTTCTATATGTCAACAATGAACTATCTGAAAATGAATTTTTAAAAAGTAATCCCATGTACAATAGCCACAAACAGAATTAAATGACTAGGAACAAACCAAAGAAGTAAAACATCTCCACAGTGAAAAGTATGAAATAATGATGAGAGAAATTGAAGAGGACACACAAAAAAATAGAAAGATATTCCATGTTCGTGAATTGGAAGAATGAATATTGCTAAAATGTTCATACTACCCAAAGCAATCTGCATATTCAATGCAATTCCTATCAAAATACTTGTGACATTACTCATAGAAATGGAAAAAAAAATCGTAAAATTTATATGGAACCACAGAAGACCCAAAATAACCAAAGCTATCCAAAGCAAAAAGAGCAAAATGGAGGAATCATAGATAGTTTGTGCATTTGTGGAATAAGGAATAATTTGAAAATCTGTTAGTGTAATT
Source organism: Cebus imitator (assembly GCF_001604975.1). Taxonomy (NCBI): domain Eukaryota; kingdom Metazoa; phylum Chordata; class Mammalia; order Primates; family Cebidae; genus Cebus; species Cebus imitator. Next base: position 2,758,789 of record NW_016107410.1, read on the forward strand.
GCACCATACCAACAGAAAAAAAAAAATCACATGATTGGATCAATTGACCCAGAAAAAGTATTTGACAAAATTCAACATCCATTTATTTTTTAAAAAGAAAGAAATGGAAGAGAACTTTCTGAAAATGATAAAACATATCTACAAAAAATCCTACAAATAACGTTGTGAGTAATGGTAAAAGAGTAAATTCCTTCTCCCTTAGGCTGGAAACAAGACAAAGATATACATTTTTGCCAGTCTTATTCAAAGTAGTGCTGAATGTTCTACCCAGAACAATAAGGCAATGAAAGAAATAAAATGCATACAAATTGGAAACAAATAAGTAAAACTCCATTATTTGTAGATGACATAACTGCTTACCTAGAAAATCCCAAGAAATATGTCCCAAAAGCGTTCCCAAAATTAATACATGAGTTCAGCAAAGTCACAGGATACAAGATCAACACACAAGAGCTCATTGCATTTCCATACAGTAATAATAAACATGTACAAAACAAGATTTAGAAGACAATAAAATTGATAATCATTGAAAAAGGAATATCTATATTTAGATGTAAATCTAACATGTATAAGAATTGTAGGCTAAGAACTTCACAATGCCACTAACAGAATCAAATATCTAAATAAATGAAGAAACATGTTTATGGATTAGAAGCTTTAACAAACTAAAGATAGTCAGTTTTCCACAAATTGATTTATAGACTTAACAAAATTCTTGTCAAAATCCAACCATATTTTTTGTAGATATAAACAAGATTATCCAAAAATTTATATGAAATGGCAAAAAACTAGATTAGCTTAAAAACAATTTTGAAAACAAAACAACATGGCAATAGTTTACTTGATTGCAAGATATCACATATAGTTCTAGTAATCAAGAGTATATGGTATTGATGAAGGAATAGACACATAGATTGATGGAACAGAAAACTTAGAAATAGATTCACACAAAAGTATGCCCAACTGATTTTTGAAAGTGGTACAAAAGCAATTTAATGGAGAAAGGATAGGTTTTTCAACAAACTGCTGAAGCAATTAGAGGTCCAAAACAAAACCAAACAACAACAAAGAAAACAAAGAGAGCCTCAACTTAAGCCTCAAATCTTTTACGAAAACTAATTCAGAAAGAATCATGAACTTAAATATAAAATGTAAAACTAGAAAACTTTTTTTAAAACATACAAGAAAATCTTCAGAATCTTTGGGATCTAGGGCTAGTTATTAGACTTGACATGAAAGGCACAATCCAAAAAGAAAGGCTTGATAAATCAAACTTCAGAAAAAGGAAAAAATTTAAAAATTGGCTCTGTGAAATATCCTGTCCAGAAGATAAAAAGAAAAGCTACCGTGGGGGAAACTGCTTCCAAACCGCATATCGAATCGAATATATAAAGAACTCTCAAAACTTGACAGAAAAAAAAATTCATTTAGAAAATGGGCTAAAGTTAAAAAGACGCATCTCACCACAAAGGACACACATATGGAAAATAAGCACATGACAACATATTCAGCATCATTAGCTATTTGCTGAGTGCAAATTAAAACCACAATGAGATCTCACTCTATCACTATCAGAATGGCTAAAATAAAAAATAGTGGCAATGCTAAATGCTAGTGAGGATGTACAGAAATTCGATCATTAATACATTGTTGATGGAAATATGAAAGGGTATAGCAGTGGCTGGCTAGATGGCCAAATAGGAACAGCTCCAGTCTGCAGCTCCCAGTGAGATCAATGCAGAAGGTGGGTGATTTCTGCATTTTGAACTGAAGTACCCAGCTCATCTCATTGGGACTGGTTAGACAGTGGGTACAGCCCACAGAGGGTGAGCCAAAGCAGGGTGGGGCATCGCCTCACCCAGGAAGGGCAAAGGATTGGAAAACTCCTTCCCCTAACCAGGGGAAGCCATGAGGGACCCTGTCATGAGGACCAGTGCATTCTGGCCCAGATACTATGCATTTCCCATAGTCTTTGCAACCCACAGACCAGGAGATTCCCTCAGGTGCCCACACTACCAGGGCCCTGGTTTCAAGCACAAAAACTGGGTGGCTGCATGGACAGACACCAAGCTAGTTGCAGGAGGTTTCTTGTTTGTTTGTTTGTTTGTTTGTTTATACCCCAGTGGTTCCTGGAACACAGCAAGACAGGACCATTCATTCCCCTGGAATGATGGCTGAAGCCAGGGAGCCAAGTGATCTAGCTCAGCAGATCCCACCCCCACCCCCACCCACCCAGAGCATAGCAAGCTAAAATTCAATTGCTTGAAATTCTCGCTGCCAGCACAGCAGCCTCAAGTCCACCTGGAAACCTGAGCTTGGTGCATTGGGGGAGTCCATCATTATGAAAGCTTGAATAAGCAGTTTTCCCCTCACAATATAAATAAAGGCACCAGTAAGTTCTAATGGGTGGAGCCCACCACAGCTTGGCAAAGTTGCTATAGCCAGACTGTCTCTCTAGATTCCTCCTCCCTGGGCAGGGCATTTCTGAAAGAAAGGCAGCAGCCCCAGTCAGGGGCTTATAGATAAAACTCCCAACTCCCAGGGACAGAGCACCTGGGGGAAGGGGTGGATGTGGGTGCAGCTTCAGCAGACTTAAACATTCCTGCCTGCCATCTCTGAAGAGAGTGGCAAATCTCCCAGGAAAGCACTCAAGCTCTGCTAAGGGACAGACCGACTCCTCAAGTGGGTCTCTGACCCCTGTGCCTGCTGACTGGGAGACATCTCCCAGCAGGGGTCAACAGACATGTCACACAGGAGAGCTCCAGATGGCATCTAATGGGTGCCCCTCTGGGATGAAGCTTCCAGAGAAAGAAATAGGCAGCAATCTTCACTGTTCTGCAGATTCTGCTGGTGATACCCAGGCAGAGTCTGAAGTGGACATCCAACAAACTCCAGCAGACCTGCAGCAAAGAAGCCTGACTGTTAGAAGGAAAACTAACAAACAGAAAGGAATAACATCAACAACAACATAAAGGACATCCACACAAAAACCCCATCTGAAGGTCAGCAACATCAAAGACCAAAAGTAGACAAATCTACTAAGATGAGGAAAACCCAGCACAAAAAGACTGAAAATTGCAAAAACCAGAACACCTTTTCGACTCCAAAGGATCACAACTCCTCACCAGCAAGGGAACAAAACTGGACAGAGAGTGAGTTTGATGAATTGACAGAAGTAGGCTTTAGAAGGTGGGTTATAACAAATTCCTTTGAGCTAAAGGAGCATGTTCTAACCCAATGAAAGGAAGCAAAGAACCTTGAAAAGAGGTTAGAGGAGTTGCTAACTAAAATAACCAGTTTAGAGAAGAACATAAATGACCTGATGGAGCTGAAAAACACAGCATGAGAACTTCATGAAGCATACACAAGTATCAATAGCCAAATTAATCAAGTGGAAGAAAGGATATCAGAGACTTAAGATCAACTTAATGAAATAAAGTGTAAAGACAACATTAGAGAAAAAGGAATAAAAAGGAATGAACAAAGCCTCCACGAAATATGGGACTATGTGAAAAGACCAAACCTATATTTGATTGGTGTACCTGAAAGTGATGGGGAGAATGGAACCAAGTTGGAAAATACTCTTCAGGATATTATCCAGGAGAACTTCCCCAACCTAGCAAGACAGGCCAACATTCAAATTCAGGAAATACAGAGAATACTACAAAGATATTTGTTGGGAAGAGCAACCCAAGACACAAAATTGTCAGATTCACCAAGGTAGAAATGAAGAAAACAATGTTAAGGACAGCCAGAGAGAAAGGTTGGGTTATCCTAAAGGGAAGCCCATCAGACTAAGAGTGGATCTCTCTGCAGAAACCCTGTAAGTCAGAAGAGAGTAGGGGCTCATATTCAGCATTCTTAAAGAAAATAATTTTCAACTCAGAATTTCATATCCGGCCAAACTAAGTTTCATAAGCAAAGGAGATCCTTTACAGATAAGCAAATGCTGAGAGATTTTGTTACCACCAGGCCTGCCTTACAAGAGCTCCTGAAGGAAGCACTAAATATGGAAATGAAAAATTGGTGCCAGCCACTGCAACAATATACCATTGCCATCAAAAAGTGGGCAAAGGATATGAACAGACACTTCTCAAAAGAAGACATTTATGTGGCCAACAAACACATGAAAAAAAAACAAACTCATCATCACTGCTTATTAGAGAAATTCAAATCAAAACCACAGTGAGATACCATCTCATGCCAGTTAGAATGGTGATCGTTAAAAAGTCAGGAGACAACAGATGCTGGAGAGGATGTGGATAAATAGGAATGCTTTTACACTGTTGGTGGGAGTGTAAATTAGTTCAGCCATTTTGGAAAACAGTGGGCAATTCTTCAAGGATCTAGAACCAGAAATACTATTTGACCCAGCAATTCCATTACTGGGTATATACCCAAGGGATTATGAATCATTCTACCATAAAGAAACATGCACACGTATGTTTATTGCAGCAATGTTCACAGTAGCAAAGACTTGGAACCAACCCAAATGTCCATCAATGATAGACTGGATAAATAAAATGTGGCACATATACACCATAGAATACTACGCAGCCATAAAAAAGGATGAGTTCATGTCTTTTGCAGGAACACGGATGAAGCTGGAAACCATCATTCTCAGCAAACTGATGCAGGAATAGAAAACCAAACACGGCATGTTCTCACTTATAAGTGGGAGTCGAACAATGAGAACACATGGAGACAGGAGGGGAACATCACACACCAGAGCCAGGGATCCCAGGATGGAGTTAGGGTGGGAGGGAAATGGATATGGCTATAAAATGGTAACAGAAGGGATCCTTGCAACGATGAAAATATCCTGTATTTTGACTCTATCAGGGTCAATATCCTGATTGTGATATTGTACTATTAGCTGGCAAGCAGCAAGCCTATTGAACCCAGGGACCAGGCCTTAATGTTTTGCCTACTTAGAAGTGAAACATTTGATGTAGCTCTTAAAGTTTAGGTAGTGTTTGCTCAGAAAAGAGGAGTGGAGAGGCCCTTTAAAGAAGAGAAAATAGCAATGATAAAACAAGGCTGTTTGGGAAAAAACTAGATTAATTTGACTAGGGAGGAGAGTAAGAGAAAGATGGATATGAAATTCTACAAGTACAGGTGACACCAGAGAAAGAAGGCCATAAAGGGCGGGCCAGTGAGTTAGCCATCTCCTATTGGGAATATGGAGTGAAAGTCTATAAGGGGAGAATAACGCAATAAAAATGATACGTTAGAAGTATTAGAAAAAGTAGTCTGGCATGTTCCGCTTTGATGTCTGTCACAGTGAACTCTGTACCTTTTATAAGACCATTCTTGGAGAAACTGTGGACAGAGTGAGAATGCTTACCCACTTAGTGTGGCATGAAACACCAGAAATCAGAGGGCTCATCACCAACAATCTGGAGGCAGAATTAAGGCAACTGCCTTCTCTGATCAACCCTCCATAATACTTCCAAAGGGATATTTCTGAAATAAAATCTAATTCCAGTGCTCAACCCATGTAAAAGCCTGGAGTGGTGCCACACCAATCATGAAAGAAAACTCAGCCTTTATTACAGCTTACAAGGCCACGGATCATCTCTCTCTCCTGGGCCTTATCTTCATTTTCTGGGACACTAACTCTTGTCTCCTGCTCTTCTTCTGGAGGACTGTCTGTGGGCACAGAAAAAAACCCATAGGGCAGAAAGAAGACTGACAAAGAGGGGAAAGGGAAAAGTCTTCTCATTTCTCTTCACCTCCTTTTCCCTGAGAAGGAAGCCTCTGATTCCCAACTGCTTTCTACCCTAAACTCAAGTTGGTGATTACTGTGTGAGGTTCAGAAATGTCTTTTCTCTTCCCTGCTGTCTCTCTATTCTCATTTGTTCGTGTCTTTCTTTCTCATTCCCTTTTGTATTTTGTCTTCCTCCTTTTTCCCTGCTTTCCTTCTCTCCTTCTCTTCTCTCATCAGGCTTGTTCCCCCTTCTCTTTACCAAACGCCCTATTTCCCTTAGCCCACCCTAGTTCATGAATGTTCTTCAATGCTATGTCCCTTTTCTTTCCAGCCCCTGCCACACCAGCATTCTGAGAGCTGGGATGCTCACCCAGCACTGCCACTGCCAAGGTATTATCAACACAAAACAAATAAAGCCCCTAACCTTATTTCCTAGATGTGGATTCACAGACACCTGTAAGCATTTTCTCCTCTTTATTCTTTCCCTTGAGATTTTAGATATGTAGTTACAGATAAAATTTAATCTGGTTTCTCCCATTTGCTAGTATGAAAGACATGGTCATGAATCTCTATATTATAATTATTTTTCAGTCATTTCAAATGAACTATTTTTCCTACCTACATATTTGCAATATTTACAATTTCAAATGAGCTATTTTTCTTATGTATATATTTACATATTCCGGTTCCCTCCTTCAGAAGGACTTTATGGCCTTCTTCTGAGGTACACATCGGTAACTTTCACGATAGTTTGTCAAACCTGCTTTTGCTGGATGGATTACCAATACTTACTGATGAGACAGCCAAGTAACAAGGGCTCCCTGGAAGACCCTCCAACCAGCCTGCACATTAGGAGTGTGCACTGGGGTGCAGCCTTAAGAAGTTCCTGCAGTTTGCAGTGGCGGAGCCTGGCCTCTCCTGTTCTGAGGTGGTACCTGGGATTCAATCTGTGATGTGGGAAGCCTGCTAGCAGGACTCTCGTTTTGCTGAAAATCCCTTTCTTTTTCCTTTTTGCCCAATAAACCCTGCCCTTCTCACCCTTCAAATTATCTGCGAGCCTAATCTTTCATGGTCAGTTGACAAGGACTCTGATTCTAGCTGAACTAAGGAGAAAGTCCTGCAACACTGATATATAAACAATACAGCACTTCTGCACTCTCAGTTCAAGAGAAACACTACTGCATGATGTATACCTTTGAGCCTCATTGAACTACTTCTGTTGAAGTGCATGCCACTAGCATGCCTTGGGGGATGCTATGAGAACCTTGACTCTTTTTAAAAATGTTGGCAATGACATTCATTGTCCACAGCAACAAGTCAGTGCCTCTTCTCAGGAATCATGAGTCTGTGAGTCATGGGTCACTGGACTCGCAGAACCAGAAAGAACAGGCTTCTCCTGCCTTTGCTTAGTTTTCATTTTATAAGCCCCATAATTTTTGCAACAGATTGTGTTTCCCCTTTGTTGTGGCTGCTGGTAAATTTACAACCAAATTTGGGGCTCATCTCCAGCAGTTGAATAGTGTCTTATGGTATTCATTATGTGTTATCAAACCTCTCTATTTATCCTATATTCCTGATTTCATTTTCCCTTTGCTGCCATTTCCTCACCTTTATTTTCTCAATTTATCCCATCGTATGCACGCAGATAGAAAGATAGATAAGATAAGCAGTCTCAATTCTCTTCCTAGAATGATTTGGAGATGCGAATAAATCAATAATACTCTTCATAACAACATCAATCAGACTCACTCCAATAATGTACTTTTTCTCGTGCTTGCTTAGAGTTTGTAATTGAACCTCTGAAAACCTGCTCAAGGCCCAATCTACTCCATTTTTAGGCATTTTCCAGGTAAGATATAACTTTTGCCCCAAAGGTCCTTACACCCTATAAACTAAAAATAACATCCTAAGTCCCAAAATGACTGAAGGATCCCCCGTATTGGCCAAGGGGACCCAAAAGAAATTTGAAAAACTGAATTCCCAGCCTTGACAAGAAGGTGAGGTTGGACATGCCTCATTATAGCCCCCACTTTGGAGTTTAGGCACAACTGACCAACATTAACATGAAAACAGAAATCATAAGACTGACAACACAGAGTCTTTGTGGAAATAAAATGCCAAATTCCATCGTGATTGTAAGAAATAAGAATAAATAAAAGGTTCACCTTCAAAGCTTTCCTCCCAGCTTATTATGAATAAATAACAGTTTCTTCAAAGGTTAATTTACCTAAAGCTTTTACTAATAATCTTAAAGTAGCTGTTAGTCATAATAAGTGCATTCGATATTCTTAGTTCTTACACTTTTACCTAGATATTTGCCCTGACACACCTGGACAAACCCAGGCAAGTCTTAGGTCAAAGCTTATTCCCTCTCCTTATTTGGAAATGTTATCACTTCTCTAAGCATTTCTCAAGTTACTTGAGGAATTCCTCCTCTCTTTTCCTTTGTTCTCTTCTGCCTTTACCTCTTTAGAAAATTTCCAAGTTTTTAGCTGATCGAGTCAAGCATAGAATGTGAGGTCCTATTCCAGACAATGGAAACAGGACACTGCAGTAAGGAGATTGCGTCAGGTTATGAAAGTTATAAATGTCCTTGTCTCCTTTGTTTAGGTGTGCTTTCAAGGCAAGACTGCCCAAGTTGCACCCTTCCTGCAGGATGTAAACTAGCCTTGCTGAACGATCCATTATCTGAGTGTAGATTTTCTCGATGTTATAAACCCGTTTCCAACAGCAACTTTAGTATAGCGTCACATGACAGACAGCAGACCCTAAAGGAAATCAAAATATTTTACCCCAAAATATATTCTTTGACATATTTTGAAACGGCTCAAAGTGATCTTTTGTGGAGGAAATTCGCATCTGTAGAGAGTCTTCATTAATGCAGATGGAACTTCCCTTTCCAGGCTTTTCCCATAACTAGTAGAAATTAAATGAGATTTTGACACATTTAAGGTCTAAAAAGAGACATTTACTATCTATTTTCTCTGAAGGCTGCTAACTGGAGGCTTCAGCTACAGAACAAGAACCTTGGCCTCCATACCCTCTTTTATCTTAACTAAAACATTTCTTTCTACTGACTTCAAGTCTTTAGACAAAGCTTGACTCTTGCAACAATTGCCAGTCAGAAAATCTTTGAATCCACTTAATGACCTGACATCTGCCCCTTCAAAATATCCCTCCTCTTTAGGCTGAACCAATGTATACCTTCTGCATATTGATTTATGATTTTACCTACAATTTCTGTCTCCCTAAATTATATAAAACCAAACTATAACCTGACCACCATAGGCAACTTTCTCAGGGCAGCTTGAGACTCCTTCTCAGGTCATGGTCACTCGTAGTGGCTCAAAATAAGCCTCTTCAAATACTTTATAGAGTTTGTGGTTTTCAACCCAATTTAGAGAAAAGGCTTGCAGTTTTTAAAGACCTAAAACTGACCTAATGCTGTACAAATTTTAGTCACCTATTTCTCAGTACAGTTGTAGGATCTGTAGATATTAGAGAGGACCCTATCAGTGCATGGAGCTAGAGCAGTGGATGAAGTTTTCACAGAGAAGATGAGACAAAATGAACCCTCTGGAGCAGCTGGGATTTGCATTTTAATGATCCTCTCTTTGTTGTCTGTTTTATGTTATTCTCCCATACTCAATTTCTAGTCCATGTGCTTCATGTTTTGAGGGATTGCAAGTGATAAGAACTTCTGTACCCAGTAGCAGTACCCTGAAAACCTCGCATGCAAACCATCAGAGGAAGGAATCAATGCAGGACTAGTAGTGAAAATGGTTTCATTCACTTCCTTTAGACTTTATTTCAGAGTCACATTCTGAATTAAGTGTGGATATTTACTTATTTTTATTTACATAAAAATGTCCTCTTTCTAGCTCCCTACTGCTAGGTTTCAGTGCTTGCTTGGTGGGATGAAGACTCTAGCTGTGAAAGATGGAAAAGCTCTTCTTCAAAATTTCTATCTTAGACTGCACCATAAGGAAAAGGAGTTACAATCTCTTGTGCTATGGCCATTATCTGCTATTAGGATAAACATGTATCCATGTATATATATTCTCGAAATCAGCTACGTCTTAAATCAGCTACCTAGACTCACTCTGGCATGTCTGAACAGAGCCGGGTAAGCTCCAAACACTGGTGCATGCCAATCCTTATTTGGAAACCCTCCTGATTTTCTCCTGACTAGCTTCTTCTTGCTCCTTGTCTTCTTTCTCCTTATCTATTCAGGAGAAAGTTTTTAGCCAATCGGATCAAGCATAGAATATAATGTCCCATTCCGGCCAATGGAAACTGGACACAGCATTAGGGTGATTGTGTCAGGTTATGAAAGTTAGAAACGTCTTTGTCTCCTTTGTTCAGGCGTGCTCTCATGGCAAGACTGCCGGTGAGTTGTACCCTTCCTGGAGGAAGTAAACTAGCTTTGCTGAGCAATCCATTGTCTCAGTGTAGAACTTTCCCAACATTATAAACCTGTTTCCAATGCTGTCTAAGGAGGGGAATGCTGTACAGGACGTAGTGCTGTACAGAAGAACCTGAGTATAACTATGGGTACTAAATCTGTGGGAAAGGAAAAAAATAAAAGAGGGCAGCAAGACTGCATGTATGAACTGCTGCTAGGATAGCCTTGGACAGAATTAGGGAAGTCAAGAGAGGCAAAGGTTCTATGGCCATGGGCTGTTGATGCTAATAGCAGGCGACACAAAATCTGGAAAGGAAAGTGCACAGCTTCTAAGGTGAGCCCTTTGCTCACTCTCCCTCCACAGTGACAGTTGCTGTCAGTGCATCTGACAGCAGCTTTGGCCACAAATTTTCAAACAGTGCAATCCAACACTTGGACACTGAGATAGGCCCCGCCTGGAGAATCACTGCCCTGGGGACTGAAGGGGTCTCACCCACAGGCATACAATGAGTTAGCAGGGGAAACAGCTTGCCTAGAGGTGCTGCTGCCTTCCACTGTCCAGCCACATGCATTAATTCCTCACTGACAGCAGATAGTTATCCTGAATTAGAATACCTCCAAGTGCGCAATGCTGGGTGAGCAGCAACTGTAGACACAGAGCAGCTTAATGGAGAAATCTGGGCTCCAAGCTGAAGCAAGGCCTTGGCAACCTCAAGGACTCCTATGTTAACAAGGAACAGAAGCTATCAGGAAAAAAAGTTCACACAAATAAGTATGCCTGAGCTATTAAACATGTTTCTTAGATTAATGCTGCCAAACCAAATCAGAATGGCATTACATGACTGCAGGGTAGCGGCTTGCTGGGAAGAAATCAAACTAAAAATCAAAACAGCCTGGTAAAGGATCAGCCGCTGCTCAGATGCAGGGGTCTCTTGTCCTCTTTGGCTACGTGGGCACCAGTTATCATCCTGGCAGAGAGAAAAAGAGGCAAAGATCAAGGCTGTTTTCAATGCCTGTCCTGCCCCTCTTTGTGACAGCTGCTCTTCCATCCAAGGCTTCCCTTGACCAGGGGACAGATGCAGCCAGGAATACAGAGCAGCCAAGGTTAAATGCCCTTAACTGAGAAGTTGGACAAATTCCTGAACACAGCTTTTAGAGATAATGTGGCAGCAGAACTTGCTCTGAGGGTCAAGGGAGCCATGGCCAGCATGAGAGATGCAGGTGCTCTGAGAACAGTTGTCATTCAATGGCCTTTCCAATCAATATTCCTTAAATATCTGTTCTATGTTTATTTAGAAGAGAAAATCATTTTCTATTATACAAATTGTATAGCTAATTTAAATTCAGAATATAAATTAAATTTTACCCAGGAAAATTGTGCAGAAACATGAAAAACAGAAAAAAAAATCTCTGAATATTTTTGGTTTCCACTTGAAAATCTTGGCAAAATCTTTCCTGCTTTCTGCACTATTATTTTTATTTCATAAATTTTAAACTAATGGAACTATTCATGATTTCAATTTATATAATAAAGTAAATCACCTATTCCTAGTAAATGACACTACTAGTTTCATGATATTAATGAATTTTAACTGGTCCTCAATACAAAAGACTGTCAGTTGGCTTGTGACAGATTTGAGACATTGCCTGAATTTAAGAATTTGAACAAAAGGATATAAAAGCTGAACACAGTTGATAAAGTGTAATCAAGCCAGACATTGATGTATAGAGTCAAGGCTGCAGCCAATATTATGTAAACCAAAGTTACTTGCAATTTAAATTAATTGAGAAGCAGAGAAGGTGTGCTTGAAAGAGAGAGAGATGGTCTTCAGAGAAGAAAATGAACAAATGTGTAGAGAAAGCTTGAGAAGGGAATTCCCCAGCCTCATGGATGGTGGAGAGAGCAGTCACCACATGCTACTTCCTGCCCCTTTGTGGTGGGCTCTTCGCTTAAACCAATCACCTCCTTCCCAATCATTGCTTTTACTTTGAAGTAGTCTGAGTACACTTCAGTTACTTATAACCAGTGGAAAGTTTTAAGACTGGTGTGTGTGTGTGTGTGTGTGTGTGTGTGTGTGTGTGTGTGTGTGTCTTGAACAATCTCAGAATGTTAGGAAGATTTTTAAAGGAAGAAAATGAGAGACAAGGCAACTTGATGGCCAAACAGGTGTATTTGCAAGAATAAGCCTGCGAGGGGTCCCAGTCAGGAATCTGGCTGAGACCTGGCTTACAAGCTGAGGTTTTTATAATACAGTTTCTATAGGGGAGGGGTTGGGGAAGGGCTGGCAGGTTGGAACTGTAGGGAGCTGGAAAGGGATGTGGTAAGGAAGGGCCAGTAAGGCTTTGTTGCAGTCAGGGTTCTTATGCTCTGTTAAAGGTATGGGTGAGGTTGACCTTTGCTTCGTTTTTGAGAACACTGTCACCAACATAGGAAACACAGTCACCAAGGTAGAAAAATCGCATTGCTATTGTTAATTCTCACACAGAGGAGGAAACTTGGAAATCAGTGCAAGGGAAGGGGCTGGAAGAGGAGTTTCCTAAGTCTTTGGAACAAATCAATCCAAGTGCTAAACAACAGGAAGACAACATTTATGGAGCACCTGCTAAGCACCAGGTGGGGGAGAGAGGTACAGTCCCTTAGGCCAGTGATGACAGGAGCTCAAGCATTCTATTAATACCTAATAGCAGTCAGTAATGGAAGGGACAGCTTGACTCAACGGTGGTTCTGAGGCAGACAGGAGACTTTGGAGCATATGGCTGCATGAGTACACCATGGCCAATGCAGAAGCCATGCAGATAATGTGACAAGGCTAACCATAATACATGTGGTTCCAGGACAGTGATGTCACAGGTGAGTAAGGTAGTCAGCTCAATTTTGATGGGGGTTCTCACTCTTCTTCAGCTGGCTGCTACATCCATGTAGCAACAGAAAGATGAAAGAATTACTCAGCAACACATAAAAAAGCCCTGATTGATTGGCTGTCCATTATGGAAACACTGTAAATGTCAGCTGTAAATCCTACTTCTTCTGGAACATGAATTTCATAGTCTTTCAGAGCATTAATGTCAATGTCTATAAGGAAACAGACAAACATAGTCATTGGCTAATATGTAGATTAAATACACTGGGTGGGATCCAGGGCGAAAGTGCTCTTAGAGGGCTAGACAATAAGGGTGTACTGTATTGAAGCTGTAACGACCACTCTTTGAAGGATTCACTGATTCTTCCTGGGAAAGGCAAGACTTCTATGCATTCCCTCCTGAGTTCAGCAGACCAGACATTCAGGCCTTACTTCAGAGTCAAAGGAAAAAAATACAGCCTGACTAAGGCACTAGAAATGGGATCATTGACATTTTGTCAAGTTCAGCCTCTTACCCAAAATACAAACAAAACTTTGGTTGTTCAGTGTGAAGAAAACAGTTACGGTGTGTTATCAAGTCCTGCAAGAGACTAGAGCTTCAGACTAATCAATAACGCAATCTGACTTCTGTCTGAGTGAATTAGGCCCAAGAGCTAGAAATCTTTCTGAAAATCAAGAGAAGGCTTCCACTGTATCAGGAATGAACACGTTTCCATTGAATCCAGCCCCGTTAAGAGAAAGGCCTTGGTGACAACAAAGGTGTTTTCAGATCCAATATCATTGTTTTCCTCCTGATTCAACTCTTGGGGCAGGAAGTGGGATGGGAAACAAGTTTATTAAGCTTTGAACATAAAAGGTATACCTTCAGAAACATAAAACATCATTTTCAATACAGCACTTTATAAGCTAAATAGCCCTCCAACCCCAACTTTTAACAAGCAGTCTGCCTTTAATATTTGAAAACCAAAATTGCTTTTTGTTTTAATCGATGAAAAGCAAGCTTTAGCTTATAAATGGATTTTTCCCAGAATTCTTTATAAACCACCAAAAGTGGATATTTATAATGGAAGTCCACTTGGATCTTCATAAAGCTAATTCTGGTGAGGTAATTCCCTTCAGGCAGCAGTAGGCATTGTTCTCTTCAGCTCCTGTATAATTAATACCAAGATACAAATATATTCCTATCTATTTCAGGGGGTGCAGAGCTGGTAAGAAAAAAAGGAAGGGGAGATGATACTAGTGCCAAATGAATTCTCTAATACGTTTTCCCACTAGAGGGAAAGATAAATTAAATGTGCAATAAAAATTTAATAGCGAACAGTGATTGCACTATAGGAACCCTGATAGAAATAAGCATAATGGCATAATAAATTTTCTTGTGTGAGAAATGATTATTTGGAGCTTTAAGCTTTGACAATTCTTGTAAATCTTATCCATTTGTTAGCAATTAATAATATTAAATTGCTTCATATCTCCCTAGATAAACATCAGCAATCTTTCAAATCATTGTTGAAGAAATGCATAACCTACTTCACACCATCACAGATTTTTCTAAAATTTCTGAGATATTAAAAAGCACTGTTCCAGGAGAAATAAAAGCAATTTGATCTTTACTACTGATATAAATAGATCAGCAAATATTTGTTAAACCCAATTTTGTGCTTAGCAGACATAGCTAGCTGTCCATCAAAATCCATTTTTGTATTTTAGAGTATAAATATGTGCCTGGGAAGTGTTTGCCCAGGATAGAACTCCATCACATTCCCAGTCTCCTATGCCTCTAGTGTGGCCATATGACTCATCTCTCCAATAACACTGACTGAAAATCATGTTTGCATTTGTAAGCCAAGTTTTAAGAATAGGACCACTTGGCTCTTCAGGCTCTTTAAGCTTCTCCAAGCTCAATGTAGAAAACAACAAAATCCTAAGATAGAAACAACCACACATTGAGAGGAGCTGGCTCTGAGTCTACATGTGGAGAAAGGCTGTTTGTGAACAGGAACAGAATGCCAGCCTTGGTTAAGTGAGTAAGATGGAGACTTCTGTTGCATTTCAGCCATTACAAATAGGTGGATCTATTTGTCACAGCATGTTTGCCCATTCTGACTAATGAATAAGCATTCTTACAGACTTCATGAGATACATAAAGAAGTGAAAGACATTGCACTTCTTACAAAAAAATGACTTTACTCTGGTTAAAGAAACAATACATGCAAGAAAAGTAAAATATCACAAAAATAAGAAACAATAGTTTAAGAGATGCCAGAGGATAGTGCAATAGTAAATTCACAACTAACTGGCCCTGGCACAAAATACTAGAAGTGTAAAGGTAAAACCTAAATACACATTTGAAAACTATCGATAGAAAAATGGTGAGTTCTACTGGTGAGAGCTTCAAGCCATGCTGCTAATAATAATCAAATCATTTTCTGGGAAATTATTCATTTGAATGAATAAACCTAAAGCTCCTTGTATCCTTAACTCCTTTAGCTATTAATATAGTTTGTGTATTTGTCCCCACTCAAATCTCATGTTGAATTGTAATCCCCAGTACTCAAGGTGGGTTCCAGTGGGAGGTGACTGGATCATGGAAGTAAATTTCTCATGAATGGTCTAGCACTAACCCCTTGGCGCTGTCCTCACGATAGTGAGTTCTCGGGAACTCACTGGTTATGTAAAAGTGTGTGGCATGCCTCCACTTCTCTCTCTTGCTCCTGCTTTCACCACATGATGTGCCTGTCCCCCCTTCACCTTCTGCCATGATTATAAGATTCCTCAGGCATCCCTAGAAGCTGAGCAGATGCCAGCATCATGCTTCTCATAAAGCCTGCAAAACTGTGAGCCAGTTAAACCCCTTTTCTTATAAATTACCCAGTCTCAGATATTTCTGTATAGCAATGCAAAACCAGCCTAATACGTATGTTTTCCAGGATCTCTGATTTGCCTACAGTTGTAAGTTTACTTATTCTTGTAATGACTACTTTTGACCTGATTCGACCATTTATGTTCTAATTTTGTTGTTGTTTCCTTAAAACACCACCTTATGATCAATCTTTTTTCTTTCTGTGTAAAATGATTTCTATTTCACCGATTCCATTTTATTCAGGAAGTAAGCTTGTATATTCTAGCTAAAAGAGACTCAGTTTAAATTTCAGCTCAGATTAGAAGAGTTTCAGAAATAATCATGATGTATTCATATTATTTTTAAAGCTACTTATTAAGTGTTACAATTTGCTAGACACAGAGGATGTAATGATGAACACAATGTAGTCCATGGTCTTTAGTACTTATATTCTAAAGAGACTTTCTCTAAAAGAGGAGGTCATATCATAGACAGAAAGAACTAGATACATGAAGCCTGTAAGCCTGGAGATGACTCAGTGGTCAAAAAATAACCATCTTCTTTAAAGATTTAAAGGTGTTTTTTTTTTTTTTACTAGGGAATAGAGATCAAACTTATTTCTCATGGCTTTTGCCCACTGATATGGATAGTGGGCACTGTTAGTCACTCAAAAAAATACGTTTTGAATAAATGAATGAATGAATAGCATCTTGAGCCTAGGAACTTGAATCAATTCCAGATATTTTTCATCACCACTGTAAGAAATGGTGCTTAACTTGGTCACCTACTTGCTGTGAGCCTTCAGAAAAAAAAAAAAGGTACTTAATCTAAGAACCAGGACCACTGGTAATAGCCATAAGAAGAAGGATTTGGGTTTGACATGAAGATGCAATTTCTAAAGGTCAGAGTGTTCAAACATGCATGGTCTTACTTTCTGAAAGGAATTAAGAGGTTTCAGGCATAGTGGACTAAATGACAAAGATTTTGTGGGGGAAGACATTCAGACATTGGAGGTTCTCAGACAAGGACTCAAGATATTTTGAGCTCTTCAGTGGAAATGTGGAGTGGTAGGGAATTAGCAAAGCAAAGGCCCTAGGGTTCCTATGGGATAGGATAGGGGAAAGAGCTAGACAGGAACCAGGACCCCATAAATAGTCCACGGGTAGAATCAGACTCCCAGAAAAAAAAACTAATGAACTTAATTAAAGGAGAGAAACTTTACTGGAGGATCTGTCCTGTTGAGTGGGCCACCCAGAAAATGGTGTGCTTGGGATCACACAGATACTAAGAACTCATCCCTCAGCCCTGAATACAAGGTCCTTTTGGCCATGAAAAGTCAGTCCATTTGTTTTAGAGGAAACCAAGGCTTTTGGCAGTCCTGGTGGTAACATTTGACACTGCGCTGAAAGTTTCACTTAATTCTGTGCCCCATCAGACAGAGGTAGTAAAAAATGAAGGGAGGGTCTTCTGGAATGCTTAATAGCTCTACGACTCTGGGAAGTCCACTCTGACCTTCAGATTCGTTGGCCAAAGGAGGATAACAACATGAAGTTGGGAGGGTGGTGTGAGAATTAAACAAGAATTGGCTCTGAGAACATAATTTGCTTTCTCGTCTATGCTAGGAGCCTAATCAATGTAGTTCTCCTTTTTTTCCCCTTCTACCCTTGAACTTTTTAAATTCTTTCTGTATGAGAAGCTTCAAAATCTTTTTATTTTCAGGCCAGGTGCGTAGCTCATGACTGTAATCCCAGCACCTTGGGAGGCTGAGGCAAGTGGATCACCAGAGGTCAGGAGTTCAAGACCAGCCTGGCCAACATGGTGAAACACTATCTCTACAAGTTTAGCCAGGGGTGGTGGCGCACACCTCTAGTCCCAGCTACTCAGGAGGCTGAGATAGGAGAATTGCTCGAATTTTTTTTATTTTCATTTCCTCTTGGGAACCTCTAATTTATCATTTGAAAAAGGCAAGTGGCATTTATAGATCCATGAAACGGGAATGTGTTGTGTAAACTAAGATGAAAGCAAAGCCAGGGCTTTCGGTTGCCACCGCAGGATCCCAGTAACCCACTTTGGCTATTTTGCAAACCCAACTAATTTTTCTTCCTGTCTGTTAGTGTTAACCTAAATTAAGATGTAATGCATTCTAGAAGTTCATTGGCATTTGAAGGGTCCTCTCTAAACTGTATCTAAATCACCTAGAATTGAGGCAGCATTAGAGAAAAGACAAACATGTAATTTTACATTTAATTCAGAATGTGGCAGAAAAGCTGAAGTTGTCACGTGTTTTTTTCTGCATCCAGAAAATCTCTCATTCCACAAGCATAATTTCTTCTCGCCAGGAGCCACCAGGCTTGCATCAAATAAAAGTGTGTTGGCATTACAGTAATCAAAGCAGGACCAAATACGCCCCTCAATCTTCACGTTCCTTTCAAACCAAACAAAATATGGCCCTATGCACATCTCTCCCAGACAAGACATTCCCATGGGAGTAGGGGTAAAAGGTCCTAATGCATTTTCAATTTACAAAGTAACTTTCCCTATATTTAGATCAGTCAGTTTATATCTGAGTTCAAAAATTCAAGAGAATCTGGCATCTTTCCTCCCTAGCATGATTATGTTTTTCAAAGAATTCTGTTCTCAAAAATTTTTACCCTTCTCTCAGAAATAGGCTCTTTGGTTGGGATTCAGCTATATAAATGTTTCTTTATTTTCATACTTACAAACTGTCTAATTCACTTTGTCAGTGCACAGTTTCGTTTTTTAAAGGGTCTGTTTATGATGTATACAACATAACCAAGTAATCATGTTGTCATCCAATATTAGAAAAATGATCATTAGTGCTCATAATAATCATTTCAGGCCACATAAAACCAAAATAATGCCTTATATTCCATCCAAGACTATCAGATCTGTTTATGTTTATATATTTTATTCCATAATAATTCCTTGATATGTGGGTAAGTCATTTGTCTGAAATACACTTTAATGTAAATTAGGTGGGCTTTTTTTTTTTAGATAGCCACATAAGGAGGGCAGGGGAAGGATTAGAAAACATTAAAAGACTTACAGAATGCTCTAAAATAAACACAGGGCATCAAAGAGAAATAGAGTGTCTAAAAGCAAGGATGAGGAAAAGAAGATAATCACATAAAAATAATGTTTCATTTCTCTGTATTGGTGGTCACAAGTGACCCAAGTGCTAAATACCACAGAAAGATTTTCACAAAGTAGATAACACGATATTTCTGAATTAGAGGTTTGGGATGTAGTTCATGTTAAGTGGTTAGTTCAGGCTTTCAAGCAGTTTGCACTTTGAAATCAGAGTCATTTCTGAAATCCTATGAGAATTTAGTTTTTAATTTCCTAAAAAATAACTGATTTTCCTGAAAATCAAACATATTAGAAGTGAAAAGGGCAGATTTTTAGGTAAAATCATGTTACAGTTGATTCTGTGAACAGCTGTATTAGTTCTTTCTGGTTGTAAATACAACTCAAAACTCCTCATGCTGGCCAAGCACGGTGGCGCACGCCTGTAATCCCAGCACTTTGGGAGGCCAAAGCGGGTCGATCACCTGAGGTCAGGAATTCGCAACCAGCCTGGCCAACATGGTGAAACCCTGTCTCTACTAAAAATACAAAAATTAGCCAGGCACGGTGGCAGGCACCTGTAATCCCAGAAACTCAGGAGGCTGAGGCAGGAGAATTACTTGAACCCGAGAGGCGGAGGTTGCAATAAGCAAAGGTCACGCCATTGCACTCTAGCCTGGGCGACAAGAGTGAAACTCCATCTCAAAAACAACAACAACTAAACTCCTTGTGCTGTGCTGAAGTCTTGGTTGAGAGAGAATTGCAGCCAAAACTCCTTGTGTTGTGCTGAAGACTTGGTTGAGAGAGAATTCCCGGCATCAGGACATGCTGGAGCCCTACCTCGCTGAGCACTGAGCACAATCAACCAACAAGCAGGGAAGGGAGGCAGCAGGTAAGAGCAGAAACGTGCCTGCTGAGTTGCCCCTCACCCTTGACTGTGGGCAGTGGACAGGGGTCATGGAGGCCTACACAAAAGCATAGATGGCTTTCCAGATGGAATGGAGACTTAGAGATGCCTAAATAATAGATGCTTGTCAAATAAACTAACAACATCGAGAGGACAGAGGACGAGGAAACAAACAGATGTGGAGGCTGAAGAACTGGCTTCAGAAGAGAATTCTGTGAGGCACCAGCAGGCACCTTAGGACCTTTCATTGGATTTACAGAGATTTGCAGAAATAGAAGTGACATGTCCAAACCACCAATTTCGTTACTATTCATTGTATGTGCTTACGTGAACTGAGGACTGTGTGTGCATGGTTATCACAACAGGGTTATGGGACATGATTGGTGGAAAGACACCAACAGCCACTGATAAAAGACGCAAAAGTTATATCTGAACTGAAATTTTAAATTTATAGAAATAGTTATTGACAGAGGAAACATAGCATCCTCCCAGATGCAATTAAAGACTCCCCAGGTCTGCAGTCTTGCATGGAGGTGCAGATACTGTATCACACACTGTGTGACCATTTCACCAAGTGCAAGGAGCTCACTCCTGCCATCCACATGGTACTAGTGTGTATTGGGAGGGAATTTATTATAATCTCCTGTACCGTCCCCATATCTCTGATCTGGAGATTCTTGTTCAGTCTGCCTGTTCACCACATACAAGAAACCGCTACGAAACCACTCAAGTAAGCATTTGATTGGATAAATCCAAGACCTTGTCCAAACATATAGAATCCCTTAGGAGGTTCAAAGACCAGGCTTGTTTTAGGTCCATTTCTGCAGAGGACATTGTTTACATGTTTACTCTAAAAAGCTGAAGTTGGTATTTCCAATCCAGACTAGTCTGGAAATGGTGATTTCTGGGGAAGGTTCTGTTTGAAGATTTCATTAAAAGTGTCATCCAATCTTCAGTTTGATTACTTTTAGGCCTGAACTGACTTCTGGTACCCCCAGCTGAGCTAGGCTAGCTGGCAAGTGGAGGCCTAATAACAGATCCACTTTCTTTCTTATTTTTTTTTTTTTTTTTCCACAGAGTCTCACTCTGTCCTCAGGTGCCAGGCTGGAGTGCAGTGGCACAATCTCGGCTCACTGCAACCTCCACCTCCCGGGTTCAAGCAGTTCTCCTGCCTCAGCCTCCCAAGTAGCTGGAACTACAGGCACACGCCACCACACCCAGCTAATTTTTTTTGTATTTTTAGTAGAGACGGGGTTTCACCATGTTGACCAGGATGGTCTCGATCTCTTGACCTCGTGATCCACCCGCCTCGGCCTCCCAAAGTGCTGGGATTACAGGCTTGAGACACCACACCCGGCCGATCCACTTTCATTCAAAAGGTCATTCCTGTGCTTGTTGATAAATACTGCATGTGTGACTCATGTTATTTATTTAACCTTTAATAATGCTTATTGTATATCTCCATTTCTGGGGGTCTGTGGCTAAAGTTTAGGAAACAGTCCACTTGATTATGAGTTCAGAGACCCAGATTTAGTCCTACTACCAATGCTACCAGCAAATCAGTGAGTTAAGTAGCTTCACATGTCAAGTGACTTTCTTCATCTATAAAATAACGCAATAGATCTTTTGTAGTTCGTGGGCATGATAACTGGGTGTTCATGCACGTGTGTCAGATGTGCCACCCTCAAACCTGCACATTACCCATCTGACCTGAAGAAAAAAATTAAGTGAAAAAGATTTTAAAATTAAATTAAATTAAAAAGGCACTTGGACTAAGTTAACATTTATCCAAGATTTTCCTGAAGTTTCTCACTGGGCTCACCTGAGGTGGCTATAGAGAAGTAAGTCTGTGTGGATTCATCCACAGCTTAGATTCACAACCTTTGGAGAAAGGGTCTGGAATATTTCACTTGTAGCAAATTCCCCTAAGAGACACTGAAACATCAGGTCATTTCTAGCGTTTCATCGATCTTTGACATTACCTGAGGACAAGGACAAAGTAACATCTCTATTGATCTGATTTGACTATATGAAGAAGGTTAATTCTATCAATTTGGCCCAAATGTGTTAGGTCACCTCCGCAGTGCCTTACATCAGGTGATTGAGTCATCAAGAATAGAGATACTATGGTAATTATTGAAGAAGCTCAGAGTTTTGAACCAAGGTGGCCTGGATTCAAATCCTGCCTCATTTATGCTCCAATTCTCTTCCTTCCCGATTCCCTGAGCCTCCATTTCCCAATCTGTTAAGCGTGTGTGGTAGTGCCTGTGTCTTAGGCAGTACCATCATAAATGATTCTATAAAAGAGAGCATAGGAGAGGTCATTGTAAGTGTAGGGTAGGGCAGGAAGTGCAGGGTGGAGAATGGGATGAAGGAATGATCTTGAAACTTCATTTGCCTAAGAAGTTCCATGTGAGGTGGTTTTGGCAAAGGTAGGAGGATGGGAACTGATGGAAATATACTATCACTAGTGATTATTATGAAGATTAATAAGAAAATATGGATGCTTTTTCATAGGGTTTCTGACACAATGGTCAATGAGTAACAGCTCTTATTAAGTTGAATCATATGAAATGCTAATATTCAACTATTTGTGACTGTCTAAATGGTAGTTCCATATATTTCAAAATAATATAATACTGAAATCCCAATATGACACAATGAGTTCATTTTTCCCAAATTATTCATGTCCTTTTAAAGGAAAAACGAGAGAGTTACCACTGAATATGTAATTTTTTTTCTTTTATAATAATTTTTTATTTTAATGAAAATTAAAAGGCTTCACCTCAAGTCACACTACAATCATTTTTCTAAGTAATGACACGACATGAAGTGAGGCAGCAGGTTGGGAGTTGTGGCAGAAAACACCCAGGAGGACATCAGATGAGGGATTTCTATGCCTTGTTCTAACTATTATGATAACAGCTGTCCTTCTTGTAGAGCACACCCTGGTCTTTGTGACTTTAATGATGACCTGAACTCCTAATCAAGTGTTAATGTGGCTCATAGACACCACTGGGTGCTTAAAAAGTCACAGACTCTCTGCCTGTTGGTAATGGATGGCTCTGCACTTCCTCCCCTTAGAGGCCATCTTATAAACAAGAACTAGTCATATGGGGTATAAAAATAATGAATGGTCTTAACTGAGCTATTAATATTATGTTACTAACCAGAGGAGATATCAATCTAATTTAATTTGCTAATTTCATATTCACATTTTATCTAATAGCTGAAATGAAGAATAAATCATGTTGACTCTCATATGTTTATGCTTCATGTTTTTAAATCTCTTGGGTGTGGATGTCTCTATTGAAATTTATTTCCTGTAAGTTCTCATAGAATATCTGGAGAGCTTGCTAAAAGGGAAAATGTAACCGTAAGATTTTCCAAGCCATGACTACTCACACCAAGCATCTCACCTAGCAAACTTAATATTTGTTGCTACCTGAGTCCAAATACTCAAGATGTCACTTAAAAATATAAGAACCTAGACTGGGAAAATAAGCCTAAATATTTTATTAGAAACCCAGAATTACAAAGAACTCATGTCTGACTAAACATACCCATGATTAGTATTGGTCTATACTGATTCATTAATTCAATCATTTTCTCTCTCAGGTGACAGAAGAAAGCATAGAAGAAAAGCATTCTATCATAAATAGATTAGTGAGAATTTTCTTGTGTATTTCATATTTGTTTTATTAGTGGTGGTGATTAATTAAAAGAAAATGAAAGGAAGAGAGAAATTTGTACCTAAATTTTTCCCAACTTCCATCTCTTCCTTGATCTCTGGGCCAATACTTGGCAACCCCTAGGAGATTCTATTTCTGTGTCTCTCTGGGTCTGATGTAAGTGAGGAAAGAATGCTGAACTGAGGACTAATAATAATGGACTTGGGACAGTAGTGACCCAAGCTCTCAAACTGCCTTTGATTTGAACTAGTGTGATATATTAAAGCATCATGATAAGATAAAGAAAACACTATAGGAAATACAAGACATAAACAAACAAAGGAACCCTCAGTTCCAGTCCTGGTTCAGCTTCTCACATAAGACCAGGAAAGTGAGAAAAAGAAACCAAAAAAACCCTTAAAAGAAAGCCAGGGAAGCACATTAGCCAGGCTGAGACTGAGCAGCAACTCTTAAGGCAATGATATGGAAGTCTTGGCACATTCAGGGACCTGACAAGAAAATGTGTTGGGATGGTCTCATGGAGTTCATGGAGTTTGGGATTTTCATGGCTAGAACAGCAGGGTTCAGGAGGCTAAAGCAGGTGTCAGTAAAATACGAGAACCAAAAATCGAATCTGGCCCCACCACTTTGTTCGCATGTTATCTGTGCTGTTTTCATGCGACAACAGTAGAACTGAATCAAGTAGTTGCAACAGAGACCAACCATGTGGCCCATAAAAGTGAAAATGCTTATTATCTGCCACTTTATAGAAGTTCGTTAATCCCTTGGATAGAATAATTCAGAAGCAAGGTCAGAATATCACAACAAAAACAGGAAATTGGGAATGAACATACTACATTAAAAGACAAAAAGGACAGCAATCTGCTCTAAATGGAAACTCCTAGAAGTCAGGAGCGGGGAAGTCAGGAGTGTCACCTTGCAAAGTTCACACTATGGAGTCTTGATGACCAGATAAAAGAATTTTTACTTCATTCTCTAGGTAGTAGAAAAAAGAGCCACTTTAAGGTTTTTTATTTGTAAGAATAACAGTGATGTTTTAATTTAGTTACTGTATGTGAAATGAGCTAAACAGGAAATCTCCAGAAAAATGACCCTCAGTGTACATAACGGAGAAAACTGGAAATGAACCAACTCAGGTACAGACCTAGGACTCCCTACACCTCAGTCCAGTTCAAAGATTATTGTGTCTTTGTAAAAGTGAAACATTTATCAATATATGTTTTTAAGGTGAATCATCTAGGTTTTCCTAGTCCAGGCATTTTTCTTTTTCCTAGCTTATTTTTCCTACTTTTATCCCTTAACATCTTGCATATCCCTTGGCTAGTTCTGATCAGTTCTTAAAGCTGAAAAAGCAGACATCTGTTGCTGAGTGTTGGTCACTGCTCAGTAACCTGACTGTAAGTTAATAATGACATGCTATCACCGAATAATAACTGCTACTTTCTTTCTAATGTCCCTGAAGCATTATTAAATGCAGCACTTACAGCCCCCTTATATGCAATTTACCTCTGTAAAAGGTCATCTGCAAATACAGTACTTAAAAATATGCCACAAGGAACTGTCCGATTACATGCTGAGCCATTCATTACCAGCACAGGCCTACACAGAATACGTCCCATTTTAAACTTAGCCACTGCCTCTTAAAACTGGCAATGGAGTCATCTTTGATGCATCTTCACAGCAGGAAACATCCTGTATCCCTCACTTTTCTAAATGTTGTAAGCCATGCATGGGCTCAGGAATGCTAATAAATAAAAGGCTGAAGCAGGTGATGCTTATCCTCAGTGAGTCCCATTGCTCTTTCTCATCCCTGAAAGATAACAAGGGTCTTCATGCTTCCCCTCGACTCCCCAGGCACACCTACCCTAACCATATTTTAGTGTTCTCCTTTCAGCAGTATCTTATGCTCTGGACTTTACTGAATTCCTGCTCTCCCTCCAAAAACCAACATGTCAAGGAGGTTCCAGGTTAAGACGGTGGATTAAAAATAGAAATCTAATTTTATATCCTTTGTATTAATCAGCTCATAGGCTGGTAGCTTAAACAACAGCTGTTCATTTATCACAGTTCTGGATAGGCTACGAGACTGAGAAGTCCAAGATCAAGGTGCTAGAAATTTAGCTGCTACTGAGGACCTCTTCCTGGCTTATAGATAGCTGTCTTTGCACTGTATGCTCATATGAAGACAGTGAGTCCTGGTTTTTCTTCCTCTTTTTATAAGGACATTATAATTCCATCATTGGGACCTCATCCTAATGATCTCATCCAAACCTAATTACCTCCCGATGTTCCCACCTCCAAACACTGTCACATTGGAGGTTAGAACTTCAACATAAGAATTTAGGCAAGAGAAACATTCAGTCAGAACACCTTCTTCAAACATCTCTAAATTTAAAACAAAAGGATAAAAAGATATGTAACCACAAAGAGAATGAAAATAGAAAAAGTAGCAAAAGCAAAAGTCTTTTGGAATCTGGAAAGAAAATTAATGAAAGACGACAAAGTACTGAGTCTACAGTGAAGAAAGTAAAGAATCAATCTAATTTAAACAAGATAATTCTCAAAAGTCCCAGGAACTGACAGCACCAGATATTTATGAAGTTAGCAGTAAAGCGGGGCACTTAAAATGAGGAAGAATCAAATAAAAAAGCAATCATGTCTCTAAATGTCATCTTCAACTCCATGTCATTCAATCATGGCCCCTCACAAACCAAGTAGAAATCTGGAGACCATTTTTTCTATAAAGAGGATAAAAGAGAGTGTGATGGTTAATTGTGAAGCAAATGAAACAAGAATAAGATGTTCTAAGAAAGAAAATGTAGAATACAAATTAGAGCAACTCTTAGAAATTAAAAGCATGGTGGCAGAAATCAGAACCATATAGAGAGATAAAATATAAACTTGAAGAAATTTTTTCAGAAAATAGAGTACAAACATAAAACTAAGAAACAAGAGATGAGGAAACTGAAGATCAAATACAGAAAAACAAATTTAAATTATAACCATTCCTGCAAGATAAAGAAAATGGACAAGGAGAAATCATGAATAAACTTGTTCCCAAAAATCCCAAAATTAAAAGAGTTTTCACATTGAAAAGTCTTACAAGGTCACGTGTGGTGGCTCATGCCTATAATCCCAGCACTTTGGGAGGCTGAGGTGGATGGATCACTTGAGGCCAGGAGTTTGAGATCAGCCTGGACAACATGGCAAAAACCTGCCTCTACTGCAAATAGAAAAAATTAGCTGAGCGTGGTGGTACCCACCTGTAATCCTAGCTACACCAGAGGCTAAGGCATGAGGATCACTTGAACCCAGGAGGCAGAGGTTGCAGTGAGCTGAGATCATGCCACTGCACTCCAGCCTTAGCAATAGAGTTGAGATTCTGTCTCGAAAGAAAGAAAGAAAGAAAGAAAGAAAGAAAGAAAGAAAGAAAGAAAGAAAGAAAGAAAGAAAGAAAGAAAGAAGGAAAGAAGGAAAGAAGGAAAGAAGGAAAGAAGGAAAGAAGGAAAGAAGGAAAGAAGGAAAGAAGGAAAGAAGGAAAGAAGGAAAGAAGGAAAGAAGGAAAGAAGGAAGGAAGGAAGGAAGGAAGGAGGGGAGGGAAAGAAAGAAAAGTCTCACAAAAGCCCAGCAAAATAAGTAATAAGCCAAGATATAATATTGTGACAATTTAGCTTATTGGAGACATTAGAAGGTTTTAAACACTTCAAGATAAAAGGAAACAAAGACAGGTATCTTCTGAGTTCTCAAAAGTGACACTGGAAGCTGTATTAATGCTTTCAAAAGTCTGAAGAAAAACATTCTCCAGGGTAGAATTTAATATCCAGCTAAAGTATTAAACAAGAATTAAAAATAAATTGAAAATATGTTGTAACTAGGAAGATCCCAAATTGTTTATCTCCTATACACACTTTCTCTGAAAACTACTGGAAGTTTTTATGAAAATAAGGAAAGAAACTAAGAAACAAATAAAATGCCTAAAATGGTGACAACAAAGGATCCCAGAATAACTTCTGTGTACCAAATACAGAAAGCAACCAACCCAGATTGAAGCAAGTTAAAAAATGTGCAGCCAGGAACAGGTCAGGGCCTCATATTGACAGCAAGCTTTTCTTCCAGAGTGAAGTGTTAGGCATACTGAAATTAAAGAAACAATCACTTTCTTGATGACATGTATCATGGTGACAGTGAATAGCTAACACTAAATGATAAGATAGTAAAGAATTATGTTCCTATCAGAAACATTCACATTAAAGCCTAGTGTCTCTGCTTTATTTAGTATCCTGGCAAGAGCTATATAGACTTGCTATAAATTACAATGCAGAAAAAAACACAAATTCTTGTAGATGAAAGAAATTCTCCTATGTACACAGTTGGTTACATATGCACGGAATATTTCTGAGGGATTCCTCACAAGCTGGTAGCTATATTTACTGGTGGCTAGGTGAGGAAAGGCTGGCTAAAGACTTAATTTTCACAATGTAACCCTTTAATCCTTTTAAAAATATATAATATGATCTTCTATTGCCAACTACAGAATAAAATAAAATCTATTTCCTAAAAATTATTATAAATACATGTACTTTGGCTCCAGTTATTTGCTTCTAGGAATTTATCTAACAAATATTCCTAAACATATACATCATGACATTGATGGGATATTATTCATTGAGACATTATTTGTAATACCAAAAGACTGGCAACAATAAAAATAATCATCAATAGAGCAAGAGTGAAATAAAATGAAAGCATTACTGAAAGAAATAAGAGCAGCATATAAGTAACCTCACTAAATGTCAATGAATTAAACACCAATTTCCAACAAACATGACAAGATGCTCAATGACATTAATTAGGGAAATATAGAGTAAAATATGAATGAGATACATTTTCATAACTATCAGATTGACAGAGACTTATAATGTATTCATTATGAGATGAAGAAACAGAAACTGATTTTACCTGAGGTTGCCAATCTTATGTTGTCAGAATCTATACGTACCCATATTTCCAACCAGGTCAACATGGGAGGTCAAAAATGCCCAATCATCTTCCCATGAATCCCTCAGAAACCTTTGACCTTCACCATTCCAAAAAGTCCCTCTGGAAATGCCAGGATCCCTTCTCACTCTCTGTGCCCTGTGGCTCCCCTGCATCTTGTCCTTAAACACTGGGCCACATGCACAACTCACAGCCCTGATCCCTGCTAGTTCATCTGCTCTTTTCTTCATCTTTTGGCATTGGAACTTTTTCTTGCTCCTCATTTTTAATTAGTGAAATCTACTGCATATTGTGCACTACAGTTTTGGTTTGTATGTGTCCACCTTCAGTGCTTGCTCTGCTATGAATTTTCTGATTCTGCGCTCGGTGCTTATAGATGACAGCAGCTTAACAATGGAGTTTGAGGGAGACGAAGTGAGAAGGAGAGAGAATGCTGAGATCTAACATTTATGGAACTATAACCATGTATCTGTCATCATATGAAATTTATTTCATCCTTCAAATAACTTTGAAAGGAATATTATATTTCCCCTTCTACAGTTGAGGAAATAGGTACTTGCTTATGTTTTTTTTTTTTTTTTTTTTCCTTGTTTTCTTCTTAATTTTGTGATTTACTGGGCAGGAGGACAAAGAGGATTCTGAGCAAGGGCAACACTTCTCAGTCAGCACTTTCCGAGATTGTACTTGAAGAAAAAGGAAAACAATTTTGTAGTTAAACACAATTTACACAACCTGGCCCCCCTCACTGTCACATCTCTGACCTTTCTCCTATCTTTCTCCCCATCCTGGATCTATCAGCTGTGCTAGCCATCTTGGTTTCCTTACATGCTCTACAAATGTCCCTTTCTCAGGGCCTTTGAACTTGTTGCTTCCCCTACCTGAATGCCTTTTCCCCCAGGGCTCCTTCACTCAATTCCTTCAGGTTTTGTCTCAAACATCACCTTGGAGGTGATCACGAACCACTCAACTTAAAATGGCAACTCCTGCAGTGCATGGTGGCACCTATCCATAGTCCCAGCTATTTGGGAGGCTGAAGAGGGAGGATTGCTTGAGCCTAGGAGTTTGAGGCTGCAGAGAGCCATGATGGCGCCACTGCCCTCCAAGTTTGTGACATAGTGAGACCCTGTCTCAAAAATTTTCGTAAATGGTGATTCCTCCTCAGAGCCTTCCTATCCTTCTCTCTTTATGTTTCTCCACTATACTAATCATGATTTGATACATCAGATTTTAATTTATTTACTAGGCACTCACTGTCTTTCCCACTAGAACATAAATTCCACAGGGCAGAGACTTTTACCTAACTGTTCACTCTCTGTACCTAGACCATTTCCTGGCATATTATAATGTTTCATTAATATTTACTGAGTAAAATGAAGTAAATTAATAAAGTTGAGGAAATTTTGATTTCCTCAAAGTCAGCCAGATTTTTTTTATCTGCAAGAGGAAGAGTCTTTAGTATTCCTGTAAGTATTTTCAATTACCAAGAATAGAATCTACCATGCGCAATTCCCCAAACTCATGTGAACATACAACCTTCTTTCCATGCAGCAGGTTGCAAGCACTTGTGCCCACACTTTGGGAAATGCTTCCTTAAGCTTTCAAGCACTTATGCATAAATGGAAACAGAATTGTAAGTGCAGATTTTCATGAAAAGTAAAAGGGAGAGGATACTAGAATCCAATGTGTCTGAAGTGAAGTGAGAAGGACAGCCATTTCACTCAAGCATTCATTTATTTGTTCCGCAAATATTTCTTGAGTGCATCTGATGGGCCACACACCCTCCAGACATAAGGACTAGGTAGAGCTCAACAGCAGCTGAGGTCTCATCTTGACAAAGCTGGCTTTGCTAACTGCTTTTAATCATACAAAATTTAGAGGAAGATCATTCCAAGCCTGTGCCCCTCTCCTTTGAAGACTTTTCTTTCTGATTAGAAAGATACAGAAATGTAATTAACCTCTGGATGAGGGTGCTGCATGCAAATTTGTGAGCCAACAAAAGGTATGCATTTCTCATCTGCTCTGATTTAATCCCTTCAGGATCCACATCATAATCAATATCCTGCCACCCAGAAGGTATGACTGAGTGAACCCAGACAAGCACCATCGACAGGCTTGCACTCTTTTATCATGCCTCCTTTTGAAGCAAGGGAAAGGATCATAGTGCAAAAGGGAGGAGGCTGGCTGGAAGATGAACTGGCAGGAGGTTGCTTTATCATCTCTAAGAGCCAATAAAAATAAATAATTAATTTCATTTTGGAGAAAAAAAAGGATCCTGTCTTCCTGATAAACAGAACAGGACAACAACACATTGTCTGGTGAGTTACGGTGGCTAAAATCTCACTCTGAAAATTATTTGTCATGGCAACGGGTGAGTGTCACCCCTGAAGCCAGCAGCCTGAAGCAGATAGATTGTTTCAGCTATCTAATTTTCACAGTGAATGAACTCTGCTTATAGGAAATCCATAGGTGGCTGGCAGTGGGAAATGGCGGCTCTGGCAAGTTCAGAGCTGGTAGATCTACATCCTCTCTCAAAATATAGAACAGGATTGTAATTTTCTGCAAATGTTCATAGAAGTAAAAGGAAGAACAAGAGAAAGAGGGAAACTCATAAAACTTCAGTTTTTGTCATAACTCCTGGGTCTGCATTTTCTTTCCAAATCGTCCACTCTTTGGTTCACAGGAAGCTACAGGTAGGCCTGTGCTCTCACTGTCTAACTGTGTCTCCCTCTTCTCCCTGTGCCTCTCATGGTGCTTTGAAAGTTATACACATGTGGCCAGAAAATGTCTGCCTTGGCCTCAATGAACTCCTTGCCCTCAATGGAAACTGCTATTTTGCAAATTAAACTTCACATTAAATGTTTGGTAAAATTGTGTATAAAGCTGTATACCAAACCAAAAATTTGGTTACTCTTCATTTGGATAACCTCTCCTCTTTGTGTCTTGTGATATAGTCGGTTGTCTAGAGCATATTTAGAGGAACAAACGTGTCATTAATTTTCTGCCTCACCCAGATTGATAGATGTCCTTGGTTTAAATGAAACCAAGAAAGAGGCAGGACTTGTGGATGCTGCGCTCTCATCTTCCAGCCCACCCCTCAGGGGCCTTTGACTCACTGGCATATTCCTTTGCTCTTTCCTACCCTTAGCCCAAATAGGGCTGATACGGTTCTAGTTTTGTCTCCCTTTCTCCTGTTCCAGTTTCTATACCCTAGTCTCACCAATCCCTATATATTCTGCTTGTGATTTTTTCGAGGGAGGCCATTTCAACAAGAATGACTACCAATAAATGACTTTCCCAAAGTAATGGGCTTTTATGGTGAAATGTTAGATGTCAAGAAAGTTCGGAACTGTGTTAAAGTTGAGTTGGGGTTTTTTTTGTACGTAACCAGTGAGGGTGAGGCACAAAGCTTATAATCACACTGTATACAATCAACC
Organism: Cebus imitator; assembly: GCF_001604975.1. NCBI lineage: Eukaryota > Metazoa > Chordata > Mammalia > Primates > Cebidae > Cebus > Cebus imitator. The sequence goes on from NW_016107410.1 coordinate 2,790,725, forward strand.
TTTCCATCCAAGCCTGCTTTTTAGTATCATCCTCAGCCCTGAAGGAAATCACCACCCAGACTACCTCTTACACTTTCATGAGATTCTCAATGCATTCGGAGCTCAACTCCAGTGGGGAAAAAAAAAAATTCATTCTCTGCACTAAAATTTTTCTAATAACTTTCTGCACTGAGTTTTTAAATGTGGATTTAAAAAAAGAATATGATTTCAGCGTAATCTCATTTTGGGTAGGGCTGGCATTGATTATGTTGGTTTGTTTTCAAAATAATGCTTATTGAATACCAAAAATGAACAGAGACTTAGGCATTCAGTTATACATCACTTCAATATCCTTGTTTGGCAAGGTTCAGTTTACAAAACAAAATTCAGAAATGATTTACTTTTTAATAAACTGGAAGAACACACAAGGAAAACTTGCTAGCCAAAGTCTGCTGGCTAGTGTACGCTGGATGCATCTTCAGAAAATCTAAAGCCATATTTTCCTCCAAAGACTCTGTGACAGATGAAAGAAGCTACAATCATCAGTGTATCAAGTTCTGGCCTCATGAGAATTTCAGATCAGTCTCTTCTCTTCCATATTTGTTCAGAGAGCCTATGTCTTTAGTTCAATAGTTTAAACTCTTAGTGATCAAATCAGTAAATGTTTATTTTGTAAACTGGTAAGAAAGAAGGCATAGACAGACTCAATCTTTCACTGATATTTTGTTCACAGTGATAAAAAATTCCATCAGGTGAGCCAGAGTCTTCTTTTCTTTTTTTTCTTTTCTTTTCTTTTCTTTTTTTTTTTTTTTTTTTTTTTNTTGAGACGGAGTCTTACTCTGTAGCCCAGGCTGGAGTGCAGTGGCACTATCTCAGCTCACTGCAACCTCCGCCTCCTGGGTTCAAGTGATTCTCCCACCTCAGCCTCCTGAGTAGCTGGGGCTACAGGTGTGTGCCACCACACCCAGCTAATTTTTGTATTTTTAGTAGAGATGGGATTTCAACTATGTTACCCAGGTTAGTCTTGAACTCCTGACCTAAAGTGATCTGCCTGCCTCGGCCTTCCAAAGGGCTGGGATTACAGATGTGAGCCACCGCACCCAGCCCCTAGAGTCTTTTTTTCTATCAGGCACATAGGATTTATTAATGAGAGGCTGAGGACTTTTTTTTGTTTTAAATGAGAAGATATTGAAATTGCATTTTTTAATGTTCTGCATCATTGTCCCTTTCCTTATGATGCATTGAGATTTTGATGAATTTTTTGCCACAAAATCAGAATATTTGATAGGTATGAGTATTAAACATGCTACAGTATTCATGAAACACTTTAGGAATAAATGCATTTGCGCTCCTCTAGAGAGTCAGCATCAAGTGGGAAGTCTGGGGAGTCAAGGCTAAGATGTTTTAAGTTTTCAAAAATGCCCTCTCTGGGTATTTCTACAGAATAATTGCAATCAGAATCTCAAAGAGATATTGGCAGTCCCATATTCATTGTAACACAATTCACAATAGGCAAGATGTGAAAACAACCTAAATGTCCATTGATGAATGAATGGATAAAGAAATTGTTGTGTATATATACAATGGAACACTGTGCAGCCTTAGAAAAGGAATGAATTTATGCTATGTGCAATAACATGGATGAACCTTGAAGATATTATGCTAAGTAAAATAAGCCAGTCACAAAAATATAAATACTGTATGATTTCACTTACATGAGGTATCTCAAATAGCCAAATTGATAGAATCTAAGAGCGTAATATTGGTGACAATGCTTAGGAAGAGAAGAAAATGGAGAGACATTCATCAATGGATAAAAAGTCTCAGTCAAATAACCTGAATGAGCTCTAGACATCTGCTGTGCAACATTGTAATAGTCAACTCAACCTGACTAAATAGTTGTTGAGGATAGATTTCATGTTGTGTTATTATCAAAATAAAATAAAACATAATATAATAAAATATATTAAAAGTCTTCACAGAATTTGGAATGATATGTCTTTATAAAAAATGAGATTACTCTTGACTTTACACAACAGTAAGCAAGGGGGATGTTAGATGAAGACACAGTTGGCCTGTCCATCATACTTCTATTTATACTTTTATTCTCAAAGTATGTCATTTTACATTCTTAACTTTTATGGCTTTAGGAAATTCCAGAGACCTGACTTCTTGTAAATTGCAACAACCATTATATTTTCAATGCTGATATATTTATAAATATTTCCACTTAGACTTCAAAGTTATATAATCCAAGACAAGAAGTTGAATTAGGCTTGGACTGACTCTCATGGAGCTGTATATAAAGAGTTACAGCTCTACAGAGGGACCTATCAGGATATTACAGATTTTTAAAATTGAGGATTTTGAAAGCTTTCATTAAAACAGGCTTTGAGCACAGGCTCAGACTAGTAGGTGGGGCAATCAGAGATCAAATTTAGAACAACAGATCTGAGGTCAGGTTGCAAGGGCTAAACCTGGATTAGGACATGAAATAAATGCTCAGCAGTCGGGGAGCAGGCAGCAATCCCACTGGGCCGCATAAGCACCCAGCAGGGCTGTGCCCATTTATCTGAGGGCTGAAACCAGGTATCCTATACAGTGGCTTTAAAAATAAAGGTAAGTAAAATTGATGGATGGCACAAGATGCCATTTTTTATTTATTCAATAAATATTTATAACACCTCTTAAGTGTCAGGCACTCTGTTAGGTGCTAAGGATATAGTGGTGTATAAAACAGCCTTGATTCTAGCTTAAATGAATTTATAAACCAGTAGGAAGGTAGGCTTTAAAAAAATCATCACAAGTAAAATATATACTAGTAAACAGTCCTCATCTTAAGTCCTAAATATGAATGTATATTTTTATCTTAATCAGGGGAGACTTCCTGGGGATGCAACTTTAAACTGAGACCTGAAGGGAAAGTAGAGGTGAAACAGACAGAGGAAAAGAGTGAAGGCAGAGGTGAGAGCTAGCATGTGCAGAGGTGTGAGCTAGCATGTGCAGAGGCTGCAGCGAGGGGAAGAGTTTGCTGAGTCCCAGGGTTTTCTGTAGGTCCAACATGGCTAGAGAACAGTAATGGAGAAGAAGAGCCACAGACATGAGACCAGGGACACTGCAGGGCCTTTTAGGAGCCATGGTAGGATTTTGGATTTTATGCCAAGTGCATGGAAAGTCATTGGAAGGTTTCAACCAGGGAGTCAGTTGTTTCAGTTAGCATTTGTTTTAGAAGCTTACCATGGCTTTCTAAACTGGAGCAGAAAGGGGAAGCAGAATGAGCAGTCAGATTTCTGCATGGTCATTTGAGTACTGAGAGTGGTGGTTTGGCAGGACCAGTGGGGATGGGAGAGAAATTAGAGGAAGTTTTTTTTTTTTCTTTTTTCCAACTGCCCTCTGCTATGGCAGAGCGGTGAAGTTCACCAACCCTGTTTCTAGTCCCACCTTGGGTAACTAGCCCAATTTCCATCCCCTGGATCCATCTAATTGGCCCATCAGAAAAGAGGACTCAAGACCACTCTGGCAGTTAATTGGATTAGTAATCCTCAGAGAAGCTTTTATAACCAAGACTCTCTTGAAAAATGCTACCTCTATTTTTTTTAAGCTAAAAGACTGTTTATGGTGAGCAAAGCAAAATCATTGCACGCTGCTAATTCTTTTTACATTTGTTTGGCAGGAGACTTCTGAAATACTAGAGCCAAACACACTGGAACTGACCTAACCACAGGAAAAGCAATGTTGCTGAATTGAAAGTCTGCAAGAAATTCATCATTTATTATTAATGTCACCATGAGCACCGAAGGCTTTGATGAGGATGCTGGAGACACAAGCAGGTACAACAATCTCACACTCTCTTTCCTCCTGCCTAAGAGCATTTAATTCATGAGAAAGAAAGCATTTTCTGCAGCTTGCCCTCCAGACCATCACAATAACAGAAGTTTAGAATGCAGAAACCAAATCATTTCAAAGGGGTTGTAGAAGTTGCTCTCAGCACAATCTGGAAAATCACAAGATTTAGTAGAAGCAGAGCCTGAAAAGGGAGTTTATCAGCAGGACTGCAGGGCACACCCCATCTCACTTAAATGTGAAACCCATGTTTGTTGTCTAACCCCAGAGTTCTTGATTCTTTACCCTACCTGACATCCAAGTGCCCCAAAAGGCAGAAAATTTTTAAGACCTTGATGGTTGTTTCCAGTTCTTGGTGGTCATACGCAGGATTATGTACAACTAGATCACATCAAATAGCTCAGATAAGGCTGAGCACCTCTCAACAACTCTAGCAAATTAAGGACAGAGTGGGACACAGAGTGGCCAGAGCCATCACTCAGGACTTCGTACGAAGACTACAGACTACAGAATGCGCACCGGGAAAGCAGAGACACACCACTGTCCTGATCTTGCCAGTCATTCATGCAAACAACTTTCCTTCATAAGCTCCCACACCCCATCTGCTAGGTCTTCCCACTGCCACAAAGAATATTTGTTCCTATAAAATGGAATTAAAAGGGGCTCTCTTCATTCACTCATTGCATTGGCTATGAGTGTAACATTTATTCATTCATCATTGACTTAACAAATATTTGGATGCTAGACGCCAGCTCCTTAGACAAGTTACTTAGCCTCTCTGAGCTCCAGAGGCCTTATTTGTAGATTGGGGATCACAACCTCATTACCCAGTGATTGTGACAATTAAAGAGGTAATATTTTTAAAGCACCAAGCACAGTGTCTGGAAATTAGTAGCTGCTCCATTTTTTCCCTTTCTCTTGCCTTGCACCTGCAACTGTCACTCCTTGAGCGTGTTTTTTTACTTGTTCCTGAACTTATGCCCTCCTTAGAAAAACAGGCAGCTGCACAACCTTTGGAGCTGCCAGGAGAGATTCTGTATCGAATATTCAAGAGCCATCGCTATGCTCATGGGAGAATAAATAGGAAAGTCATGCAATTCTCAGATAAACATGGAACTTGATTGGCCTGGTAACACATCTACAAGATGATGAGATGCAATTATGTCCCCTTTTCTGTGCTGATGCTGTTGTGTTTCTAATTGATAGCTTTTGGGAGGTCAGGGAAGTCTTGCTCCTATCCTGTGGGCATGGAAATTGGACATGTTCTGTGCTCTTAGGGGGAAGAGCTTTTTTGGTTGACTTCTGGATTGCCTAGAAAGGCACAGTCCTCTGTTGGGGGGCAGAGGCTCTTGTTAGTTGCAAAAGTACCTCAAAATATTAAGCAAGGCAGACCACACAGTCATTGAGAGAAATAAAATATTCATCAGAGGACATTACTGGGAAGGAAACAGCACAGTTAATTTCACAAAAACTCCATCATAATAGAGGTACAAAATTAATCATGCAATAGTGTTATGACTCCTGAGCCTCAAAGCCAACATAAAACATTTGAAAAAAAAAAAGAGAGAGAGAGAAAATAAAACAAACATGTGCCCTGCAAATAGAGCATACGTGACTGGAAGCTGATTTTAAACTATCTGCAAATTCCAGCAATGAAAGATGATGACTAAGATTGTCTCATTTAATTAGGAAGACAAATCTTAACACATTTCACTAACATTAATGCCAGTAGTCATACCTTGTTTGAATATACTTGACGGAGGTTTTACTGAAATAGGAAGAAATAAAACTGAAGAGCAAAAGGCTGGCAAAGTGAAAATGGGTTAGTTGGGCTAACCCTGGGTGCAAATTTTGCACAGTTCATAACCCACATGTTTTCCGAATACAGTGCTTGGTAAGTCTAATTTTTCATTCCTGATGGCACAGATCATTAAGAAAAATTTTACCTAACAAGGCCCTACACTATAGAATGTAGGGCCTAAAAGGGAGTGACTAAAACTAAGGAAATAGCTACCATTTCTTGAGCGTCTACTCTGTGCTAGGCCCCACACAGGGCATTTGGTATATGTTACCTCCTGAGCCACCTGTGTGTGTGAAAGGCTTTGAGGAGCAGCAAAGTGAGCAGGCAGGAGAAATTGCCAAAGAGTTAGAAACCTCAGGTTCAAGTCCTACCTTTGAAAAATCACTGTGTGATGTTGAACAAGTCGTGAAATCTTTCTGTGCCTCAGCCACACCTGCTATGAAATGGGGGAAATTATCCTTCTTGTGCCTGCCTCAAGCGGTTTGTGAGAGAACAAAATAAAATCCATAAAGCATACAAAACAAATGTAATGCAAATCCCAAGGGTTTTTTCTTCTTCTTTGTTTTATTTTTTGTAATCCTTTGAACTTAAAATTCTGATCAAAGGAATAAATGAATTTTCTAAACCTGTGGAAGGATGGCCTCAGCCTCCAGCTACGGTATTTGCAGGGACTAGGGGATTACATTTCTCCTGCTTTTATGATTGACCTGACCTTGCAGAGTTCCTCATTATGCGTACCTTGCTCTAATTATGATGCTCATGAAACGAAGGGGAGGTTAAGAAAGTGGTTTTGTTTTGGTTTGTTTTGGTTTTTTGCAGGAAGCTTGGAGTCTCTCCAGGTGTTTAAAGAGATTGGATTTGTGAGCTAAAACTCATTTATTTTTCCAACTCCAGCAACACCCACATCTTTATATTTCAAAATTTGATAGTAGCAAAATCATTTGCTTCTGCATTTTCCCTCTTCAGTGAAACCCAGGTCCACTTGCCCACCTCATTTCAAGTGCTCCATAGGGGCACATCTGTGTGAACTCCTATAGATATTTGGCAACCAGAGGTATGAAATAGAGGCCTTGAATCATCTGACATCACTGTTTAGATGATAAGGAGTGTGGGACACAAATGATATTATCCCATCCTTTTGTGGAATCTGAACATTTTAGATTCCAAATAAACCTTACCAGTTACTCAGTCTGACACCCTAGATATGTGGATGAGGAAAATTTGGTCCAAGGGGATTTAAAAGCTCTTCTGACATTTGGACCTGGAAAATGTGTCACTTGCCTCTTTTTTCTGCCCCGCTAAGTCAGGAGTCCTCCAACTGGGTAACTCCTGACGCCTTTAAACAAGGGGGTTGCTTTCTGTGGCTTCTGAGAGTAACAGTGGGAAGATTCTGAAAGACCAAGTTACAAATCCAGGAACAGGAACACCCAGGGGGCGTGAGGATGCTTTCTGTGTTCCCTTAACAGACTCTGTAAGAAAGAGACAATAAAATATATATGATTTCATGACAAATTTGTGTATTTTTGCTCATAAAACCAAAGACATAAGACTTAAGGCACGTGATATAGAACACAAGGAATCAGAAAGCATTAAGGAAATAAGGCACTGTGTGTCAGTAGTCAAGAAATGCTGATGTTTAAATATATAACCAAACAGAGATCTAAGCATTATTCCTTATTTCATATTATATAACTTACTGAATGTATGAAAATTAAAGACTGTGATAAGGAATCACTTAACAAAATGTAAAAATTTTGCACACAAAAAACATATATTTTCAGTAACTTAATTTCTTATTATTTTAAAATTTATTTTTAAAATTTATTTATTATACTTTAAGTTCTGGGGTACATGTGCAGATCATGCAGGTTTGTTACATAGGTATACACGTGCCATGGTGGCGCTTTGCTGCATCCATTGCCCTGTCATCTACATTAGGTATTTCTCCTAATGCTATCCCTCTGCAATCCCCCTACAGCCTGCTATTCCTCCCCTAGGCCCCCACCCCCAGGCCCCAGTGGGTGATGTACCCCTCCCTGTGTCGGTGCGTTCTCATTGTTCAACACCCAAGTATGAGTGAGAACATGCAGTGTTTGGTTTTCTGTTCTTGTGTCCATTTGCTGAGAATGATGGTTTCCAGTTTCATTCATATCCCTGCAAAGAATGTGAACTCATTCTTTTTTATGGCTGCATAGTATTCCATGGTGTATATGTGCCACATTTTCTTTATCCAATCTATCATTGATAGGCATTTGGGTTGGTTTCAAGTCTTTGCTATTGTGAACAGGGCTGCAATAAACATACATGTCTGTGTGTCTTTATAATAGAATGATTTATAATCCTTTGGCTATATGCCCAGTAATGGGATTCCTGAGTCAAATGGAATTTCTATTTCTAGATCCTTGAGGAATAGCCACACTGTCTTCCACATTGGATGCATTAATTTACACTCCTACCAACAGTACAAAAGCATTCCTATTTCTCCACATCCTCTCCAGAATCTGTTGTCTCCTGATTCTTTAATGATTGCCATTCTAACTGGCATGAGGTGGTATCTCAATGTGGTTTTGATTTGCATTTCTCTAATGACCAGTGATGATGAGCTTTTTTTCATATGTTTGTTGGCAGCATAAATGTCTTCTTTTGAAAAGTGTCTGTTCATATCCTTTGTCCACTTTTTGATGGGGTTGTTTTTTTCTTGTAAATTTGTTTAAGTTCTCTGTAGATTCTGGATATTAGCCCTTTGTCAGATGGATAGATTGTGAAAATGTTTTCCCATTCTGTTGGCTGCCAGTTTACTCTATTGATAGTTTCTTTTGCTGTGCAGAAACTGTTAAGTTTAGTTAGATCCCATTTGTCTATTTTGGCTTTTGTTGCCATTGTTTTTGGTATTTTAGCCATGAAGTCCTTTCCCATGCCTATGTTCTGAATGGTATTGCCTAGGTTTTCTTCTTGAGGTTTTATGGTGTTACGTCTCTTGTTTAAATCTTTAATGCATCTAGAGTTAATTTTTGTATAAGGTATAAGGACAGGATCCAGTTTCAGCTTTCTGCGTATGGTTAGCCAGTTTCCCCAACACCATTTATTAAATAGGGGATCCTTTCCCCATTGCTTGTTTTTGTCTGGTTTGTCAAGATTTCTTATCATTTTTAATGAATGATTTTTATTTCATTAATCTATTTACATTGTTAGAAAATTTCAAACAATAAAGAAAAGCTTAAGTTAAAAAGGAAATCTCTCATGTTACCTCTTCCTCTTCCCACTTCCTCAGACGTGAGGCAACCACTTTTATCTCTTTTGGTTGTTTTTATTAGTAATTATTATATCACCAACGAATAGTCTTGATAAATATTTCTTGGTTTATCAATTAACTAATCACTTTTGAAATTGGCTGTATTTTGTGTTTTTATTGTCATCAAGTGAACAATTATATATTTGATTAAAGTAAATTGAGGCCGGGCGCGGTGGCTCAAGCCTGTAATCCCAGCACTTTGGGAGGCCGAAGCGGGTG